>NC_057761.1:7622386-7970837 GCF_010389155.1 Erigeron canadensis
TGATACTAAATGCAATAGTGCCAACCTCAAAAACAAAAGGAATTATATATGGTTGTTTTGTTCTACCAGTTTTTTCAAAGTGGGCTAAAGACTTTTACCCTCTAAGGTTTCAGGTTCAAACCTTAACAAAGTAGGGTTTCCTCTTAGAAAGTTTAAATGGGAATGTGTTATCATAAACCCTTTTAACACGATCCCATTAAAACAAATTACATATTTATTATTACATTATAAAAATTATATCATCTTATTGAAAAGTTAGAAAAAGAAAAGTTTGGAAATGACCAATTTACACTTAATGAACATTACTTCTTTATTACTTATAAGAAATCACCTAATTACCCTACTTAATGAATTACTTTTATACCCTAAGCCTTTATCTTCTAAAATATGTTCACTACCACCGTTACATTAATTATATTTGCACCAGCGTACACCATAGTTGTCATCGCTACCAATCACTGCAGACCGTGGTTGTTGTCACCACTTTCGCATTACGCGAATACGATGCTAGGATTTAAAATAGAAAAAGAGTTAATTGCAGGATTTGTCCTTGTGGTTTACCCATTTTCGTGGTTTACTTCCATGTTAAGTTTTTTTAAACAAATCCGTCCAAACTTGTCATGTTCTTTGCAAGTTATGTCCTTGTGGCTAACAACGTTATTATCTGCCCGTTAAGTCGATGCACGTGAGGACAGTTTTATAATCTGTCACCCACAAACAACTTTGTAATTTCACGATTCGTCCCTGTTGTTTGTCCATTTTAGTGATTTACATTCCTACTTAAGAATTTTTGTGAAATAGATCCAAAGTACGCAAATTTGTTGCATGTTCCATCCCTGTGGTTGATGTAGTCGATTTTTTTATGTTAAATGGAATCACGTGCCACACATGTGAAGGTATTTTCGTACATTCTCCCCAATCCTACACCTATTTTTTTTTCTCTTTCTTACTTCTTACGACTCTACCAAAATCAATTCAGTTTTTCTTTCCATGTTATTTTCATCTATCTTTCACAGATCATCAAATTCCTCTTTATTCAATTTCTTTCTCATCCAATTATATTTGAAATTAATTCTTGTGATATTTAGGTTATTAAGGCTCGAACAAAAAGACACTACATATTAATACACATCCAAGTATAAAGCAAAAAGGCCCATAATTCCATATATATATACTGGGTATATATGTTAATATATATATGTAAATTCGTAGAATCCTATAAGTGTGTGTGTCTATATATATATATATATATAAACATACAAAGTAGTTGTTCGGGTAATAGAGACACACTAATCAGTGGCGGTCCGCGATTGGGTTTAAGAACAACTTGGTTTGTGGTTTGTGGTGGTGGTAATGGCGAGAGCTTGGTGGTGGTTGGTTTCAATGGAGAAGCTCATCAATGCAGATTTTGCATTTTTAACCAACCTATCAATTGGTTTGCTTAGCTGTATACCCTAAATGTTGTTTAATTCCACCGTCAAAAAATCAATGACGGTTTGCAAATTTTCGAAAAACCCATCAAACTTTTTATGGCACGTGATTCCATTTAACGGAAAAAATTTGACGACATCAACCACAGGGATGGAACATGCAACAAATTTGCGTACTTTGAATCTATTCATCGAAAATTCTTGAGTAGAGATGTAAATCACTAAAATGGACAAACCACAGGGACGGATCGTGCAATTACAAACCTGTTTGTGGGTGACAGATTACAAAATTGCCCTCACTTGCAGCTCACGTGCGTCGACTTAGCGGCCAAACAATAACGTAATTAGCCACAGGGACGTAACTTGCAAAGAATATAACAAGTTTGGACGGATTTATTTAAAAAACTTAACAGGAATATAAACCACGAAAATGGGTAAACCACGGGACCAATCTTGCAATTAACTCGAAAAAAAGAAAAAAACGTATTCCTCCCACCACTGCACCCACATATATGCATATAAATATTATGAAAACCGAGAGAAACAATAAGGCATGAATGCCGTGAGTTGCCATTTTTATTTTATGTTGCTACTTTGGAAGGGTAATTAATATCCTGGATCTCATAAGAAAAATATATATTCACGTCAATATTACAAAAAAACTATATTGAGTAATTAATATTTGTATTGTGTGTGTATATATGGTGACCGTGGATAATGAGAGTTGTGATAGTATGAATATTGGTGAAGCTCCTCGGCCGTTTTCGAATGGCAACAACCGGCATCAGATACAGAAACTACAAGTATACAATGAGGTTCTTCGGCGTCTTAAAGAATCCGATAATGAAGAAGCAAAACAACCTGGTTTTGATGATGATCTTTTGGCTCACTTTAATCGTCTCCCCAACAGGTGATGATCTTTTTCAATTTATTTTATATTTATTAAATAGCCCTAATGATTTTTTTCTAAAAGATATTACTTTTATCGGATTTGTTAACTTTTATGTATATGTATATGCCTAATTTTCCAAAACAAATTGTGTATCATGTTTTTTAAGAAATGTACTGTTAATAGTGTTTGTTCTTACAATTTCAAGAGACATTTTTTAAAAAAAAATCTTATCAAGTAGTTTTTTTAATTATAATGTTACATGATTTACTTATCTTTTAAGTATACTGTTACGTGATTTACTTACTTTATGCTGGTTGTTGAATTTGTGAAGATGGAGGCACTATATGTTTAGAGGGGTCAATTGACCCCACTCAAACTCAACCCCATCTACATATTACAATATTGTCTCCTCTCAATTTGTCTAGTGACCCCCTTGCTTACTATCAAATAGGAAAATCAAATCATTATGGAACTTTTAACTCAACAAATCTACAAACTTGAATGCTAAGTCTTATGTATATAACATTATATCTAACAAGCAATTTACAATATAACCTTTAAAGGCTTATCCATAAATTTATAAAAAAATGACCCCACTTATATAACTTGTTGGCTTTGTCATTGACTGTGATACACCAATAATCAGCTGGTTATCCGTTAATCGTCATCGTCGAATATATCAAGCGAAAAGGAATAAAAACCTCAAATTTGTGGAAGAAGGTAATTTTTTTTTTGTTAGATCTTACATAACAATATAACATTGTTTTGGAAGATTTCATTATTTGGATATCTTTTAAAATATTATTTATTATAAGTTGATCATGAACAGCATTGTTTAATTAGTTTAGTTGTTAAACAATTAGATTGTATATGTATTTTTATATGTTTCCCTTGGAGTGCCACTTACTTTTAATACAACTTGGAACTTGGAATATGCTCATTATGCCTTTATATATTTTGATGGTTTTGGAAACTAAAGTTGAAAGTCAAATGTTTGGTAGACTTTGTTTACTCTATATTTTCCATGCATGCAATTAACAAATGAAAGCTGAATAACTTATTTTCATTTATCCCACATGCTTATTTTCAATTGAAGGTATGCACTTGATGTAAATGTTGAAAGGGCTGAAGATGTACTCTTGCACAAGCGGTTACTGAGTTTAGCACATGATCCTGCTAATGGACCTGCATTCGACGTCCGGCTAGTACAGGTGCATTTATATGTTTAACAGTGATTCCAACTCAAATCTTACAGCAAAATGTTAGCTTTCACTCACAGTCATTCTCATTCTATCCCAAGAAGTAATCTCTAATTAGATATGTTGTCAACCTTGGCCAGTTTACGTGTTACTCTATCTTAAAATGCTTTTCTTTGGTGAGTATCCAATATACATGTGCTATGCCCATTTATGTACCTTTAAGCGCAGCCATAGCACAGTTTTGGATACAAAAGAATTGGTTAATTGGTCTTCTCCTTACGTTTTGCATAATGTGGATCAGTTTTGTCATGTCACAAACATTTTTTTTATTAGTCATTGATCATTTACATCTTTAGCTTGTTGAAAGTTAATTATGTGACAATTTGGTACGTCCGAATGATCTTGCTAGTGCATTTGTGGCAACAGTATGTTTAATTTTTGAACCCATTTTCCTCTTACTGCTGTAAGCTTTTGTAAAGCTGACAACTAAGACAGGCAACTATGTATTGTGTTTAACTGTTTATACACATTTAAAACATATATTCTTTTGTGTTAATTCTTTCTTGTTGTCTCATTATGTTTATTTTGGTTGAATATTATAGTTTTTTGATTTATAATAATATTTTGGTTGCTATATGAGGTCTAAACAGTATTACGTACCCATATGCAGGTTTTCCCAGTGACTGACTGTAACTCAGATGATGCATTGAATTGCAGCTCACCTGGGAAGCAAATATCCCAAAGGTACAACGTTTGATACGTAGATATTATAACCTACCAACGTCTATTATTTTCTTAGCATATCAAACTTTTATAGGGGTGTTCCTCAAATTCTTTCTATTCTTCTTCTGGCCCGTTAAACGTTAAATGTCTTTTAAATTTTATGACAGCATTCATCCACCACCTACCTTTGGGTCGTCGCCAAATCTTGAAGCCCTTGCACTTGAAACAAAGGAGCCATCCGCTAAGGATGGGAATAGTAGTGCTGTAAATAGCAACACAAGCGTTTCCAGGTATATTAGTGATACTATTTCTGCTATGGAAAAAGTACAAGTAACAAAAAAAAGTCTTAATTATAAGTGGTTTCCCCTGTTAAGATTTTAATTATAACAGTAAATGCGCTTTAATAGTAGCATGTCATAAGAGTTAGTGCAGAGGAGTTATTATACCGCATTAGATGACATTATCCAAAATGCATTTGCAGTAATAAGTGCAGTATATGTACAATATATCAACATGTAATATCTGTTTAAATGCCATTTGTTTTCTTCAATGTTTTCTTGGCATAAACTCTTACCCTTTTTTGTAATATATAGGCCAATGCATGAAATAACCTTCTCAACAGATGACAAACCAAAGCTTCTGAATCAGGTACTTACATCCTTTTACATAATATTTGTATTCGTACATAGACGACCTTTCTTATTTTTCACATGGTTCTGTCATAAGAATTTCATGGGAGAGCACTATTATCTTTACCATTTTCCAATGGTGGATGCTCTGTGTTTTCACTTTTGAATATCTGGATACGCAAAATTTGCAGTTGACATGCTTACTGGCTGAAGTAGGACTGAATATCCAGGAAGCACACGCCTTTTCTACAATAGATCACTACTCATTAGATGTTTTTGTCGTTGATGGTTGGCCATATGAGGTATCTTATTCCCCTCTTTAACTTGTACTGTGGAGTATATATTTAATTTGAAGTGGAAGTATGAACCGGTAATTGTTGCATATTCAGCCTTGTGCTAATCATGTGTTTGTCAATCAAGTGTCCAAGTTTGACTGAGTGCTAGAATGAAAATATATTGTTTTGATACATGACTTCATAGTACTTCAGTTTTAAATCAAGTCTTGCGAACAGAGGATCATAAATAACAAGTCTTGATGTTGAAGGCCCCGTCTTTTTGGTTAGGATAATCATTTCATCGTCCAAGATCAATTAAACATCAATTAAGGTTTCGATAAAGTTTTATTCAAAATAGTTTGAAGTGATTTTCTTAAAATTTAATCAATAAAGTAAAGTTTCATATATCTGACCAATAATATATATCATTACAATGATCCAACTTGTTCAGGACAGTTATAGGTGCAAGCTATGTTGGGCTTCCACAGATGCTACAATCAAAGTAACTATAGTTTTAATGGAACTGTCTTGGTATATATTTTCAGGAAGTTGAACAGCTCCGAGATGCATTAGAGAGAAAACTTATTAAGCTTGAGGTAAGTATGTGCAGAGATCTGTCATAGTATCATGTCAACGTAGTTTCCATTTAATTGATGTGTTTCAGTTAGTCACATTTTATAATTGAATTCTCATGTATACGACTTCTGTGCAGAGACATTCTTGGTCAGATCAGCGTTCATCTGTAAGTGAGCAAGACCAAACAGGAAAAATTTCAGAAATCGGTCACTTAAGAATACCGAGTGATGGAACAGATGAATGGGAAATTGATCGTCAGTTTTTGACGCTGGAGCACAAAGTTGCATCTGGATCTTATGGTGATCTGTAAGTCTTCTTTGACAGTATACACCCTCATCCTTAAATTAAATGAGTGAATAAACAAGGCAATCTCTTCCATTATACACCTATTTAGATAACTTGATTTACGTAATCTCCATTAATCAACGTTAGCTATCTAAATTATGATCAAATCGTATTGTTCATCAAACTCCACACACAATGGATCAATTCTTCGAAAACGCCTTATAAAGATAATTTCTTCTGAATGTGACAATAATTTAGCTTCAAAACTACATTACAAGTTTACAATGATTTACATACGCAAATGACAAGTAACTATGTTAGTATCAAATGTCAATCAAAAGGCTCATTTATATTGGGATGGATTGATATATGCTATTTGGGGTTATCAACTTGACATCTTGTATATGTTTAAATTTAGATATAAAGGTACATATCATAGTCAAGAGGTGGCTATCAAGATGCTTAAGGCCGAGAACATAACCACAGAGATGCAGCAGGAGTTTGCACAAGAAGTTTATATCATGAGGTTTGCTATCAAAATTACCCGGTGAAGCTTTTGCTTTTCAAAATCTGGACTGCAGGAGCTCCAGATATTTATAATTCTTACAGCATCCAACTTTTATTTTCTTATATGCTTGTGTATATAAATTTTATGTGCAGGAAGATACGGCATAAAAATGTTGTCCAGTTCATCGGAGCATGCACCAAACCTTCAAGCTTGTGCATTGTAACTGGTTAGTCCTAAATGCTACTATTGAAATATGTGATATAATATCTTTGATAACTTTTTCTTTAATTGAAGAGCTAGCAACGTTTTTTTTGATAACCGTTTATCACTTTGCTGTAACAGAGTTTATGAGTGGGGGAAGTGTGTACGATTATTTGCACAAACGAAAGGGTACATTTAAGCTTCCAATATTAATCAAGGTTGCAATTGATATATCGAGAGGGATGAACTACCTGCACCAGAATAATATAATACACAGGGACTTGAAGGCTGCAAATCTTCTGATGGATGAAAATGATGTAAGTTGCTACTTCTATATATTTTAAAAAAAAATAGGTAATTTTTTTATACAACCAGTTTTGAGGGCTACGAGCTCTAAGAACCACCATGGTGAATGGTCTAGGACAAATAAAGTTAATTTTATACAAAAGCATTCTTTATTCTTACATTTATAAATGAAACCTGTAACCATTTTATGTGTTTGTTTCACCTTTAATTAAATGGTAGAAACCAAATGGAGACATGAAATGGTATAAACAAATAAAAGTCACTCAGAAGTTACGTGATGGGCCAGAATGTATTGCTTAGATGAAGTTAACTGATATTAACATAATGCCAGGGTAGTCTCAATTATAGTAGACTAGAGTTTCAAATTATTCTTCATGATGCTCAGCCTAAAATATGTGTTGTTTCATATTCAGGTCGTTAAAGTAGCTGATTTTGGTGTGGCCAGAGTGAAGGCTCAGACTGGTGTCATGACCGCAGAAACTGGAACATATCGGTGGATGGCTCCCGAGGTGTCTCATTTGCATCAATTTTCTTTGTGATGTTTTGTTTCTTAACATGAGGTAACAAGATGGGCATGGGTTGGGTAATGGGTCAAAACATATTCAGGTTGGACGGGTTTTATTTGACATTAAAAACTAAATTTATTGATAAAGAATGTATTAACTATAATTGAGATAGTAATAGTTTTACAATGGTAATATAAATCTTTAAACAAAACTTAAAAATAAGAGCCTATAAGCTTCAAAATGCAGCTTCCAAACTGTTTGACTGCTTCCCTCCCTGACCCGCTTGACTATTTTGAAATATATGGGTTAGATAACTTAGATTGTCACCCCTGCTATCTGTTTTTTTGTGTGGTTAACTTTGATATCTGACCCATTCTATGACCCATTTATATTTTTGCTCCTAGGATTCGAACTTGTGACCTCTAGGTATCTTCACTCTTGGCGATTAGGCTACACCCTTGTGGTTTCTATTATTTGTTAACCTATGGAGTAAACATTAAACTATATGCATCTTAAACTTGACTTACCTGTAAAGATAATTTCTTTCCTTACATGAATGTTAAATCAGCGTTTGTTTTTCCCGTGAATGATATTTAGTACACTTAAATCTTTTATATTTTCAATGAAAATAGCAATTATATGTTAAACTTCAATGTGAAAAGTCCCTATTTCTTTATTGTAAAGTGTACAAAGACTTCATTCTAAGATACTTACTTTTACAAATGAAGGTTATTGAACACAAGCCCTATGATCTTAAGGCCGATGTTTTCAGTTTCGGCATTGTATTATGGGAGTTGCTAACCGGAAAGGTATTACCTTTTATTCATCACATTCACTTTAGTCTATTTTGTAATGAATGAATGAGGTTTTCTCTTTTCGGGTTTACCGGGGGCGACAAGTCTTTTCGACTCAAATGTATGGAGCCTAAGCGGGGGTATCCCCGTGATTATTTCCATAGCCACCCTCAGAATATTAGCTTGGAAGGTTTTAGACTTGAGAGTTCTAGTAAGAAAACAGGACTCCTTACCATTAAGTCATCTTGGTGGTGGTTACATTCGCTTATTTTATGTACACTTAGTATATAAGTTTAGTTTTAGATGGAATCCTTGGTTTGATTTTTGGATTGAAATCACATTCTTCTTCATAAAGATGCATTTTAGTTTTAAGCAAGTATTTGAGAATGATTCAAATTATGGTTTGTTCCGTTACTATAAAAAAGAATATGTGATGCCTCTTGAATTATTATAGGTGTCGATAATTTATAGATTTGTAGTCTCTAAGAAGTTGCAGGCTTCAACAATACCCCCACCACAGAGAACATAACGAGCCACACTAAAATAACATGCTTTACATTAAAAGAAGTAATTTTAGATATCTTTCCTAGACCTTCTATTCTAATAATCAAGCTTAAAGCTTCTTAAAACTATACATAATTAATTCATTCTGAGAAGCTTAAGGGATATCTTAAGGAGAAGAAGCACACCAAGTAAACTTTCAGCCGATGAATTAGATAGAAACAAATTATTCCTTGTGTTGCACGAGTCGGAGAGTTTGGGTTTTTATTCAACAATTTGTATATTCCCGCCAATAAAATTTTTAAATTAGAAATGAAATATGAAAATTAAATTCTTATTTTGTGAGATATTACTGATGAAAGCTAAATGCTTAAAAAATGATTAATTTATGTATTTCAAAAAGGGTTAAGTATCTAGGGGTGTTGGGGGGTAAGTAACTTTTACATTTTTCCTAATGTGTGAATGTAATTTTTATTTGGTTCATTATATGTAACTAACCACGATTAATGTAAAATTTTTACGTTGACCAATCAAAAACTTCTACGTGGCAGCTCATATGATTTACCAAGTTTACACTTTTACATTAATCGTTCAATTTAGCGGGTTAGTTACATACAAGGAAATGAAAGTTACATTCACACAATAGGAAAAATGTAAAAGTTACTAAACCCTTTAAGAAAAATCAAATCATATAATATAGTATTATTTGAAAATATAATGAATACTTGCGTTTTTGATTGACTTTAAATTGATTTTATTAAAAACCTTATTAAGTAAAATAAAATGCGAGCATGCGTTATGTATAACCGAAATCAACGACATTTAAAGCAAATTATATATATAATTCAAATCCATCCCCATGAACATGTTAATACAATCAAATTAAATACACACAAATTCTTTTACAAAACCACAAGGCAACGAGAGAATGAACATGAGACCTAATGAAAAGCCTCTTTCATTGAGGTACAACTTAATGCCTCAATCATAAAATTCGTCTTCCACTCTAGCTAAGACAGGTGCGGGTTAAACAAGAGACAACCCTAGTCATATCTAGGGAACTAGGGAACCTTTTTCTGCTCTAGGGAAGACAAGGTGGGAGGGTGAAGACGATACGACTCCATGTTTTTGTGGTTTCACCACTCACCAGACGATACAACTCCATGTTGGACTAATTTGTTTCTATCCTCATCAGCTCTTCTTCTCTTTAAGATATATCCCTTAAGCTTCTTAGAATAAATCAATTATGTATAGTTTTAAGAAGCTTTAAGCTTGATTAGAAGAATAGAAGGTCTAGGAAAGATATCTAAAATGACTTCTTTAGTTCTTTTAATGTAAAGCATGTTATTCTCGTGTGGTTCTTTGTTATGTTAACTATGTGGTAGGGGTAATATTGTTGGAGCCTGCAACTTCTTAGAGACTACAAGTCTATAAACTATCGACATATATGAAAATTCAAGAGGCATCACATATTCTTTTTTATAGTAACAGAAACACTATAATTTGAATCATTCTCAAATACTTGCTTAAAACTAAAATGCATCTTTATCAAGAAGACGGTGATTTCAATCCAAAAACCAAACCAAGAATTCCATCTAAAAGTAAACTTTAGTTGTATACACACTTCTTGTAAGAAAACATGACTCCAGACCACCTATTCATGTTCATCTATATTGTTTGTGCAGCTTCCATACGAATACTTGACCCCAGTACAGGCAGCTATTGGAGTGGTTCAAAAGGTAAAGATTTTGTTATACAGCTTCAACTTATAAGTTATAATCCCTTTGTTCCATGAAATTTGCAATCTTCAGTATCGTGGGATAGAGGATGTGTGTCTTATATATAAGTTTACAGATAAGAGCATACTGATATTCTAATATTTCAGGGCTTACGGCCTACCATCCCAAAGAATACCCACCCAAAGCTTGCTGAACTGCTTGGAAGATGTTGGCAAAAAGATCCAAATTTAAGACCCGACTTCACCGAGATAATAGATATTCTGACAATTATAGCTAACGAGGTACGCTGCTAATCTTAGTCCATTTATGCTTAAGTGTTCCCCTGCTATTTGTCATTCCAAGTCTTAAAGCAATTTAAAAATAGTATTATCCGCTTTTAAATATGCGGCTTTGGAAAAGAAAGACTATTAGGCAGCATTCCCTTCTCATTTTGCCAAAATTGTTTTTATGATTTGAACGCTTCACTTTCTGGCACTTAGGAAAATGGAACCGCTGGCCATAGGTGACTGCAAACAAGCACCTTCCCAACATAGAAATCCATATAGAAGAATGACTGATATGCTTAAAACATTTAGCATATAGATATTTCAAGTCAAATGCATATCTTAAGCTTGAAAAAGAACTTCCAGTCGCCAAATATATTGAAAAATTTAAATGCATATATATAGGGATGGAATTAGTTAGATTTAGCATTAGTGCAGCACTTGGTGCTGAACCATAGTTTTCAGTTGAAATCAAACACAGCCTAAGATTTTTCAACCTGATATTTGCACAATACTTTGCCAGATTGAAAATAAGGAAGAACAGCGGACAGAGAAAGCAACAGGCAGATTTCTATCTCTACTTAGACGGGGTCATCATTAAACTGACGTGGCAACGTTTTCACTCAGCTACGTGAGCACATGTAAGATACTAATGATTTATCGGGTTATACTTTGTCTGTCTTGAATCCTATCTTGTAATTTTAGAAAAATGTACAATCGTGTCTACATACAGTTGCAAATTGCTATAATTGTTATTACGTTTTTAGGAAAACACTTGTTTATCCTTGAATATTATGCATGTGGTTTCTTGTATGCAATACTACAAAACATAATTGAAGGGCATGTATCTTTTAGACTGAGAGGGGGGGGATTTCTTTCTATTATATTCTTTCATGCAATAAAATGAAATGTTACACTATAATCAGTTATCTATTGTATATATATATGCTATAAGATATATGTATCGGATCCATTTGTTTATGCTATCCTGGAAAAGAAAACTAAACACTTGAAAATATGGCATCGATAAATTATTTTGATGATACGGAATGTATTGAATAAGAGGATTGATGCCATATGGAAAGACAAAATTAAAATTACGTTTGAATCGTGGTAAACAAGTGAACAAGATGATTATGCAAAGAATTTTCACAATCCAGTAGGTAACATGGAACACACCCAATTAGTCCATAGTGTTAAAAGTTACAGGTCTCCGATTCCAGTTTGTAGGGTCATCGTCTCGTTACCCAGATGGGTCCTTGAAGCTTATTTACTCAGAGTTGCAAGTGCCTACAAAATATGTTTCCAAAAAGACCTTTACTTACCTTAGAAACTATAAACAAATTGATCTGTTGACTTGGGTTGTCGGCTTGTCGCTGATATTTCAGTTGATCTGTTGACTTAGTTTGTTGCTGACATTAATTTAGTTCTTATGTTTCCAACCAAATTAATTGATCTTTCCTGGAAGTTGATTGGCTATGCTTATGGGTGTTTGATACAAGAAATAGCCGATGGGTGGAGCATTTGGAGTTTGAAAAAATTTACATAGATTGACAACAGGCTCTACACTGATCTGAGCTGTAGAGGCTTTGCATATGGAGCTGAACGATGGATTCAGTGGCGTGTCTTTTGAACATAGGCATCATAAGAACTGGAAATGAATCCAGGAATAAGATATCCATTTGTCAGACTTATAGCTGGTTTGGCGATGACGTCGTACTCCAAGAGGCAAGTGTCAAACTGTCTGGTTCACTATTGGTATGGTTTGTGCTTAAAAGTAAGGAATCTGATTTTGTCAGAATTAGTAATGGTCTTTTGCGTCTTCCCCTAATTGGTTGGCCATCAGCTCTCTCAGCCACCAAAATGCTACCAGTAGTTAGGCAGGTGGTGGGTCAATTGAGGGATCTTTATATTATAGGTAGCCGGTCTTTACTCACTCGACCCAAGCAATGCGTTAGGAATTGTCCGAAAAGGTTCGATCGAATCCCACCGGTTAATGATGCGATGGGAGAAGTTTTTCTTTAGTCTGTCTGGCTGTACAACAGTACAGCAACATGACCTAGATCCGAAGACAGCCACGACGATCTCTCCTGAAGGAGTTTTCTGCGGTCACTGATGGAACTTGAACATCATTACAAGAGGGGTCAAAAAACATTTTAGTTTTGGTTTTTAAATGTATTATTATGCTTTTTAATTTTTAAGGGCGAAAATATGCATGATTTTTTTTCTTTACCCTCGGATATTAAGCACCCGTAATTCTTAATTATAACCTAAGATTCTGGAGGGACCAGATTCCCTTCTGGTCCTACTTTCTGTCACTGTTCGCGGAACACCAACACTTGCTCAAACAGTGTCAATTTGCATTACAATAACTTTTGGGTCTACCATGAAGTAATTAGTCTTGTCTAAGTGAGTGTCTAGATTCAAAAAATTATCTTGTTATAATCTTGAATATTTGCTTTCAATACTTAAAGTGAACCTGTTTAGCCTTTCTAAAATTTTTCACAAAACTGATTCTTATATAAGGTGCAAGATGCTTTGGCAATGCAAAAATATTACTGTAGAAACCACACATCTAAAATTGAGACCAAGTTAAAGAATACCGTAAATAGTCTTAAAATCACCTATGGATCGATACAACCGTGAACTTCACACCCCAATAGACAAGAATATGTATGTCTTCTATCAAGTAGGCTAACCTTATATTGACATAAATTTTAGTTTTATTTTATTTTAAGTAGTCGTCCACCCCTACCCAACTCAAAACCGGCTCTATTTATATTATGCCTGCAATTTTTTAATGGGACTTGTTATATGTTGCTAAATTAATTATATTCATATTTTTAGTTACCAATCAGATAAAGATTATTATCAACTTCAAATCCTAAAATTAATTATTTTCATTCCCAAAATTAAATAATTATTTATATCTATCATTTTCAACCCGATATAGTTAAATTCAAATCCTAAAATTTTTATTAGTAATTGGATAAAGAAAAACACTTGTCGCTTGTTCATATGTTACAAAGTGTTTATTTCCGTACGCCCTTCAAATTACTTTTATACTCAATTATATGGTTAACTATGACTATGACTATGAAATTGATATGATAGATATTTTGATTTTAGTGCATGATAAAACCGGCCAACTAGCCATGAAAATGAACGCTCAACTTCTAAAATTTGTTTTTATGTGAACGTAGTTAGTATTTATGTGAACGCACCTAACATTGTAATTGTAAACAACAACAACAGTATACTTGTTTCATACAGGACAATAATAATTTGTAAAAAAAAAGAAAAACAAAAACAATAGTATTATACAGAACAACAGTTTAAAACAACAATAAGAATTTTTTTTAACATATAACAATGATATACAGAACAACAGTTAAAATATGATGTACAGCTAAAAAAATTGTATACGATATTTTATGTTACAAATGAGTACGTAATTGATCAACTATATATATATAAACGTTATTACATGCTTTTACAATTCCTTCACTATCTCCCTAGCTTTCTTTACAATCGATCATGGGCACCATCGCCATTACTTGTATTTCTTCCGTTCTTGCTGCTGGCGGCCTTTGCTGGTTGCTATTCAAGCTCGGGCCGAAAAAACGAGACAAAAAACACTCCTCTTTAGGATCCGTCGACCGCGAACAAGTGCAAGAGAGTTTCAATAACTACTCTTCTTTCTTCAACCATCCTAAAAAAATCCAAAGTCTCGAAAAAGTCCCTGAAGTTGTAGATTCTTTCTACAACCTCGTTACCGAAATCTACGAATGGGGATGGGGCGACTCGTTTCATTTTGCTCCAACAATACCTGGAAAATCGAAGAACGAATCCATTAGAGTATACCAAGACACGATCGCCGATCTAATGAGAGTAAAACCGGGCCAAACGATACTAGACGTTGGATGTGGGGTGGGTGGCCCGATGCGTGCAATTGCTACTCATTCGGGTTGTAATGTTGTTGGAATCACGATAAATGAGTATCAAGTGAAGAAAGCAAATTCACAAAACAAAAAATTCGGAATGGAGAAACAATGTGAAGTTATTCAAGGGAACTTTTTAAAAATGACTTTTCAAGGCGACACTTTTGATGGGGCCTACTCTATTGATGCAACTGTTCATGCACCAAATTTAGTGGATGTTTATAGCGAGATTTTTCGGGTTTTGAAGCCTGGATCGATGTACGTTTCAAATGAATGGGTGACTACTGATGTGTACAATATTGAAGACCCAGAACACGTGAAAATTGTGGAAGGGATCGAAAAGGCTAATGCCTTTCCGGGGTTGAGGAAATATTTTGATATTGGTGACGCTGCCAAAAAGGCGGGGTTTGAGGTGGTGATGGAGAAAGATTACGCAAAGCCACCCGCGAAACCATGGTGGCTAAGCTTGCAAATGGGAAAATTTGACGTGTGGAGGAGCCGTATAACGATTATGGTCCTCGAGAGGCTAAGAATTATGCCCAAGGGCACGCTTTATGTTCACGATATGCGGATGCAAATGACTGATTATATTCGGGGAGCTGAAATGGGCATTTTTAGTCCTTTGTATATAATCCTTTGTAGAAAACCCGAGAAAACGGAACCTGAAGCTTAATTAAGCATCATCTGTTTTGATATTGAAAGAACCATGTGTTATAAATTCTCTATGTATATCTAATTAACACGTACATATGTTCGGGGTTTTAAACATTGGTGCCAATGAGGAATAGACTTGTTATTGTACCTAAAAAACAGTTACAGATAAGTAATTGTAGGTTAGTAATTAACGAATTAATGGTCTTGTATGACACATAACATCAGAGTGTTTGGTGACACATTCATATCTTAATTAATAGACTAATCTCAATTATTCTCATCGACAACATTTTACATTTGGAAGAAGGTATCAAACAAAGAAAATGTTGATAAAGGGAAAGAATTCAAGCTTGACAAGGAAATGATACAAAAGAGAAAACGCATATTAGCTCGAACTAAAGTTTATTTTTAGAAAATTACCACAATAGTCTAATATGAGTGTCTATATCTAAATATAGACACCTATAAATTTTTTTACTATAATAGTTTATTTTTTCTTACCACTTACTCATTTAATAAGAATTATCAATGACCAATGTAATAATGCCAAGTGTTTTTTGTTAGGTCCTACATGTGTATTCTTCTCTCAAAATAATTCATTTTTTTTTTATTTTTTATTTCTTTCAAGTCAATTTAAAAATAACTATAAAGATGAACAATTAGGTAATATGAGTAACAATCAATGAACGATCATCTTTTTTTCTTTTCTTCCATGATTAGTATATTGATGGAAAAAGGATTAATTTTTTTGGGCTTTTTTTTTTCTGGATAACTTCCAATTGAATGAGTTATTCACATAATTTTTTAATCTTAAGCTTTTTGGGGGCTTTTTTGGTGCTTCAAAAACTATAAGCTGATATTATCACCTCTAAATTCTAGCACTAATTAATGAGCAATTGTAAAATGATTAAACGGGATATGAATTGCACAAAGTAAAGAACTTTGAAACAATTTAAGCATTTGAAATAATTATCTTTTGAAAAAATAACTATTATCTTTATGAATAACAAGAGGTTAAATGGATTATACATAACCAGTTTTCTATGATTATGCACACTCACGACAATTGATGATCGTTTACTAATTGTTACTCATCATATCTAATTGTTAACTAATCATTTTAGTTATTTCTAAATTGACTTGAAAACAAAAAGAACAAAAAAATTAAAGATGGATTATTTTGAGAGAAGAGTACACATGTAGAACAAAAAACACTTGGCATTATCACATTGGATTATTTACATGTAAACAACCAACTGGGTTGGATCAGTGGTTGGAGCTCATTCCTCTGGAAACAGAGGTCATGGGTTCGATCCTCATGCCCAGCAAGGCTGGAGGTCCTTTTCTACGTACCTATGGTAGAACCTGGAAGCAGTCTCTCTACCTTTGGTAGGAGTAAGGCTGTCTACATATCAACCTCCCTCATACACCATCGAAGACGGTATTGGGACCCAAAAACCCGTGGAAGACGGCATTGGGAGTTACTTTACTTTACTTTATTATTTACATGTTTTGTTGGTGAAAAATACAAAGAATATTTTATAATGAAAAGAATTAAAAAATTTAACCATAAAAATGAGTTTTCCAAAGTGTAGTAGTCTACTAGTCTTAATTAGAAAACTAGGCCTTTAGTTATGGAAAACGCCTCTTGTTTTTCATTTTTGTTTCCTAAGAAAACATGGAAAACAGATAATGTGTAACACCCCGAGCTAGGCTCAGAATATTACTGAAAAGATATAGCGTATGCATGGGATTATCGTAGAACATGAACTATATGAATAAAAAGGGATTCGGTGAATCCAACATCAACAACAAGTACATACTGCATAATGCAAAATAAGGGGCAAATGAATCCTAGATCTATGTAAGTCCAAGCCCAAGTTCTAGCACAAGCATCAATCAACCATCACCCCTTGAATTCACTTGATTACCTGAAAAGTGTACTAAACAAAGTCAACATTAGGTTGGTAAGTTCGTAGTAATGGATCACAAGGAACCATCGCCAAACAATTACAATATGAACAAGAATAAGGCAAGAATGACTTACATGTAGCCCTTACACAACCATGACACGTAATATAGGTTTGCTCATGGCATAGCCTCTTCACACACAAGTAATCATACAAGTAACTATACCAGATAGTTAGAAAATGTATAATGAACATGTACAAGTGACATCAATACAAGAGTGTACCAAATGCGTATCAATGTCAAAAATATACTAAATGCATGTCAATGTCAAGAGTGCAATCATATGAGTGTAATGAATATGCACAGGAGATGTCATTATCAATATATGTGTCAGTATGCATGTCAATGTCATAATGCATATCATAAGTGTGACCATCAAGTCAACAATGCAACGATACTCACATGTCATCCCAATGAACAATGTGGCATCTCAAAATCATCGAGTTATGTATATGTCTATATACTCGGATGTCCATGTACGTCTCATCAATTCAACTCAAGTGTATACATCTATACACTTGGATGTCCATGTACGTCTCACCACTATCCACATCATTACATATGCGTGTTTGTTTCAATCACAAGTCCATCAATCATCAAACCAACCAAACAATACGTACATACACTTAGGAGGATTCTACTTTTAACGAGTCCTAGATGCTTATATATAGGGCCACCCGCAGCCTTCCTACCACATCTAAGACCCTTTGAAGGTATAACCGACTTCCATGTAGACATAACTATCTTAAATAATCACAATACCACAATCATATGCGTAAACCATCCAACAATCAATCAAAACCATCTCTCAATCAAAGAATCAATAAGCCGTCAATCAAACCAACCAAACAATCAAACAAGCACGTATGTGTACACTTTTCAACCTGAATCTCAATTGAGTAGGAAACTACGGAACTCACCTTGATCGACATCAATGAGCTAATATTGAGTTAAGATGATATTTTAAACATTCAATGAGCGCCACGCGTCCACAACCTGTAATTATACATGTTATATTATAAGTCGAGTTTCACTTTGAGTCTTAGAAAGCATGTTCAACTTTAGATGACAATTGTGACTCAATTAGGTCATTAGAAAAGTCCAAGAAAGGTTTGGGTGAAAGCTTGATTCGATCCAAGAAACATATGCTCGAAACTAGAAAGGTTGGAAGTTGAACTAAAAGAAAACATAAGGGACCGTAAAATTACGGCCATGAACCATAAAATTACGGTAGGAACTGGCAGAAAGAAAATAGCAGCTAACCTCAAAATTACGGCCATGAACAAACCCTAATTTGATTAAAACTGATTTGATGACTTCTTAGCCCGTTTGTACATTAATAAACGTATTTTAACCGAAAGGAATGTAACCCACTTCATAATTTCAACCCATAACCTCAAAATCATGTTTAAATTCGTCCAAAACCAACCCATGAACTCATGTACCCTAAATTTAACCTAGGAGTGTTTTTGACTTGATGTTTGACCAAGAACAGTTTTATTTTACTATGAATCATGTATACAACCATAAAATAATTAACTTACCAAAAGTCCCACTAATATCCAAATCTGTAACATCTCAAACTTTTTATTTAACGGTTGGCTTGAGTCGTTAAGTCAACATTACGTGTCCGTCAAGTCTTTAAATGATTTAATGACTATATGTGTTTAATGTGTTATACGTGTAAGGCTTTAGTGCCTTAATGATTGATGTGCTAAAGTGTTTAAGATATGTTTTATATGCCTTTTGATGTGCTTGAAGTGTTTAATGTGTTGTAAGTATTCCCCATAGGTGTTTTGAGCTAAATATGAGCCATAAGGAAGCCTAGGGACTAGTTTTGACATAGGTGGAAACTAAAAAACGGGATTAGGGTCTTGGAGCAGGTCATTAGTTTCTAATTACTCATATTATCCTTTTCTCTTTGAGCCCTAACCATTCCCCATTGCCATAATCAATTCCTTGTTCGATTTCATCTTCGTTTAGTTGATTCGAGAGTGTTTTGATCAAGTTTTTGCATCCTCTTTGTAATCTCCAGGTATCCAAGGTATAATAACATTGATTTTATGTCCTTTCAATCATATAATCAGATCCATAACTGGTCTAGGTTATTAGAAGATCAATTGATGTCAAAAATGTGTGTTTTGATTGATTCGGTAACCTAAAACGTTTGTTATTGTGATGCAAATCAAGTAGGGGTTAATCAATGATTTCATTGCATCATTATGGTCTTAAAATGGTGAATTTTGAGGTCCAAAAGTCGTTCATAAGGTTTGGGGTCGTTTGGGGTGTGTTTGGTTAAGTATTGGAGGTTAAACAAGGTGATTTGTGCAGGAACGGGGTCTGATAAGCCGCAGTCACTAAACTATGACGCAGTGTAAATCCAGTGACTTTAACTGCTACGCAGTCTTGGCCCACTGCGATGCATTTGCGACAGAATTTTTAAATGGCCGTAACTTTTGAACCGTAACTCCGTTTTTGACAAATAAGCTATCCACGGAATTGTGAGAGAGTCTACTTTCTAATGGTAATATTTTTAAAAGATTATTGTGATGTCAAGTTTTCAGAAAGGTTAATTTAGTGTGTGTATGTCGAGTTCCGTCGAGTTATGTAAGCTATAAAGTATTAATCGAATGTCCGAGGCATCAAGCCTTTTCATGGGTCATGTTTATAGATATTTAGGCTTGATTCATGAACATAAGTAAGTAAGTACTTGCTTAGCTCATTATGTCGTTTGTTGTGTGCTTCTCCGAGGTAAGATACACTACTTTGACATGCTGAGGGTTCAACAAAAACATGGTTTTCATATAATAACTTCCCAAATGTTATCTTGTTTGTTTATGGGTATTCGGGGTTACATGGGAGGTGATATGCGCTATGTATATGACTATTGAAGCCTGAAATGCTACCCCAATGATATGAGATGTTACAATATGCTACAAAATGTTATGTATTCATTGAGATGTTTTGAATTGTGAATATATGTTGATGATAAATGGAATGTGCATAAATGTATGGCTTGTTCATTTAGTTCACTAGACTTAATAGGTTGCCATGACACTTGCACGTTTAAGGGCCCAAACGTAAAGATGTATATGTGATAATTGTTTAGGTAGTGTAAACAACTAAACTATACGTGATGTGAAATCGAGCTCGTAAATTAGATGTGAAAGTGTTAAGCTTAACCCGTGCTTTCCCTCGCTCGGCGGGTGCGTAGATGTGGTTGCTTGGGTGGCTCCTTGCAACATGGTCAAAGATGTGAAGAGTAATTCGAGAGGTCTGACCCGCCCCATTTGTCTTGAACATACGGATTACTCCAGGATTGGCTTGCCATTCCTTAACGACATTGTGGTACAGCCGTAAGGTTTGTCCATCCAGTCGGGTGTGACTTATGTTGCACTTATAAATATGTTAAGATGTTATATGAGATAATGCAAAAGATGATTAGGCACATTAGGATGAATTGTCCTATATGAAAGATGTTTAATGCTATGTGAGATGTATTGTGATGATATGTGCCTTAATGATGAAATATTACTTTCATAAAGTTTTAATTGGGCAAATGCTTTATAAATCATGTGTTATCTTACTTAGCTAATTCATTAGCTAACACTTGTTTCTTGAAATGTGTTGTTCCCTCAGGTTTAGCAAGTTTATGAGTGTTGAAGAATAAAGAGCGAGGCATGGGTATACTGCTTGATGATGACCATAGTTTACCCATAGTGGCTGCTCATTTTAGACCTTTGAATTATGTTAAGATGTTTATGACTTGTATTGGTTTGTAATCGGTTGTTTTATGTTGGGCAATCGATGGATTTTTATTTAGACTTATTTCTATGATATGGCAAGTAACACCATTTAATGAATAAACCAAACTGAATTTATTGGTTTGGACTTTTATATGTTTGTTTCGCTTTCTTTGACGCCGTCAGGTGAAAAATTTTGGAAATCCTTATTTTTAAATGATGGGTGTTACAAGTTGGTATCAGACAAATAGTTTAAGTGAACCAATGACTATAACTATGCCATAGGAATTGTTCTTAAACCGATAGTGGATAAGTAGGCTTAAGTAAGTATGCTTAGCCTTTGAGATGAAAACTTTAGGACGGGTTCGGGACTGAGTGAGAGTGTAGATTGAGGCATGAATGTGTTTATATGTTGCTGAAGTTTATGTTAAGTAGCCTTAATCTCTTTGTTCTGACTTTAACCTTTGCTAACCGACGTCATTGCATTGTAGACATCATGGTTAACACTCGTACTAACAGTCGACGTGAGAGAGTAGCTCCAAGCAATGCCCAAACTGATCAAAATGGGGCTGGAAATGGTGTTAACCAAAGGCCTCCTCGAAGGCCACTTCTGGGTGCACAACTCACAAGATCAAAAATTGAATGGGCAAACCCAGTGATTGAGCAGATTCCTACTTGAGCTGAAATGCATGAAGAATTGAGGGATATTCGAGCTCTTTTGTTGAGGAATGAAGAGGAGTTGGCTTAAATGAGATCTGAAAGGGAAGCTAGCTTGCAGCGGAATGAGCATACTGATGGAAATTATTCCAACCGCTCAAACTGTGCTGAGCCATCTGTTGTAAGGTCGTTGGTTGCTCCTGATAATGTGGTTTCTGATGTGAATGGTGTGGAAAATGTAGTGGAGCCTCGTGTTATGGTTGCTCCTTGTGTCCATAACTTTAAATATGAGAGCTTTAAGAAGCGTGGTGCTAAGGAGTTTGACGGCACAGTTGATGCAGTGGGTGCCATGGAATGGCTTGCTGATATTGAAGTGGTTTTTGCTTCATGCTACTGCCCTGATAATATTGTGAATCCCTCGATAGCTACAGATCGCTCTCGAGATCGTCTATTATTATGTCGTGAGTGCGGAATCCTTACGAGATAACTACTTTGATTGGTTAACGTGTATATCGCTTAATTATCAAGTAGATAATCAGCCGTATGATACTATATTCGTTTCTATAAGCTATAGAACGAACTTAGTGGTCTGGAGTACGTGTATGTCGAATATGATACCTCAATTTAGGGTATTCATTCGTATATATATGTTTTAGATCGAACTGGGCTTGCTGGGCTTTGTTCTTACGAACTTAGCTACCCAGCCCATGTAACGAAGTTAATCTTCGTTTGTACCAAACGAAGTTTATCTTCGTTTGCCTCTAACGAAGATATACCTTATCTTCGTTAGATATAAGACTTAGTTATATTCCTTAGTGTTTAATCAACAAGGAATCCTAACACATATTATGTTTGTACTTGCATAACACACAACAAACATCATACATAAGATATATATAACACCAAAACATGTAATCAATCATTACCAAAACATAAAGTCCATAATCTATCAATTACATATATAGATACGATATAAAATAACATAATGTCTTAATCTAAACGACATATCAAATCTAAGTTGTTGTTGTCACATCAACGTACATCAACAAACTCCCCCTTGACAGCAGCACCTTCGATTTCTTTAGTCTTCAAAATCTGATCATTCATCAAACAACAATCTTTTGCTATTTGCATGAATATCTTCATGTAAGCAGAGTTGAAGTATCTTACGATATCGACTTTCTTCATGCTTCCAAAATGGCAAGAACGAACACTTCGTATCGTATAACTTTCTCAGATCATTTCTTGAGAAGTTCACCAGCTGCATCGGATCATAAACTCTTTTCAACAAAATCTTCTTCTTTGAGTCTGCATACATCTTGGCTTCACCAGAATTTCGATCAATTTCCCAATTATCCATCTTGTCCAAGACATCTTGTGCCCATTTCTTGGCAGGGACTTTGATCATACATTTAATATCATGTTGAACATACTCAACTGTTTTATCTGGTTTGACCACTCTTTTCTTCGATCTTGGCTCAATCTTAAACTATGGTTTATCTGAATCTTTCATATTCTTTCTCAACCAGAAATCATTTCTGAGATTCTTACCAACAACATCAGCTAAGCCATCATCGCTTGGATTGATAATCCAGTTATTTCCAAGCTCGTGTAAATCTTCTTCACACAAACTCCTGAAATGTCTCTCACACCACGCTAAGTACTGACAACCTTCTGGTCTTTTAAGAACAAATAACTTCAGTTCATCATCATAAAACCAACTCCAGATGATTGTCTTGTACTTTGCAGCATCTTTGTCTGAGATATGAGTCCAATACAGATTTGGTTTCCATGTTTCCCTATGTACTATCCATTCATTAACTCTTTTCTCGGGAACATGTCGATCAACCATATGTAATGAATCATCATCTCTGAGAGGAACTGGAAATTCATTTGGATTGAATGGTCTTGTCACATTAATCTCATAATCAGATGGAATCAATACGTCACCATTCTTAGCATACACAACAAAATGTAGAACTTGAGTTTGGCTGCTGAATGGAACTTGAAGCATTCTTTCCCGAACATCTGATCTCTTCTGATCCAACACTCTACTCTCTTCAATCGATGGATCTTCAGGAATTGAGTTCCATACTTCATCAAACCCATAAGGTTTCTTGAATATGTCTAGATTTGGTTCAGGAACAAATTCGCCTTCCTCGAGCTCATCACCATCAAAGAATAAATCTGTATAATCTGGATCATCTATTTAAATTTACACAAAATGAACACCAGAATAGAAAGAATAATCATGACAATTATAATAAAGATGAAATGTACTTGTATTGAAATAAGATATATTACATTTTCATTACACAAAATGTCATAACTTATTACACACAATCAATTATACATTCTATCTAAAAATCTTTATCATAATCAAAATTAGAAACCTGAATCACGAGGAGCACCAGAAGGACCAACACCAGTACCAGAAGCACCAACAGCAGAAGTATCACCTCCTGTCTCCTTCCCGATCTCTGCACCCTTTCCTTTATCTTCAACTGGGCGAGAAACATTCCTATCACCAGCATTATCAGCATCATCATCGTCATTCTGACGTCTTGGTTGAACCGCTGACAATCTGCAGACCTCTTCAGGAACTTCTCCCCCTTGATTCTTGACCCAGTTGATCAAAAAAGTTAAGGCGGCGCGAGTATCAGTGAGATCAGACTCCAAAGTGCGAACTCTAGTCTCCAAAAGATCAACACGACGACCAAGCGACGAATTGGAAGGAAGTCGGTAAGATAAAGAAGGAGCCACTAGAGGACGTAAGGCTGGTGCTTGTGAAACAACAGGAACAACAGCAGCAGTTGGTCGTGGAGGATCAGGCATTGCTGCCGAAGAAGCTTCAACAACACGTCGACGCTTAATTCTGGTATATTGAAGTTCAACACCCCCTTGTCGCTTCACCGGACTAACCGAACTTGCTCTGTTCACCGGATCTTCCATATCTTCAAAGATCTCACGCAATTCAGAATCATGCTGAAATGCAACATCAGGATCAATCTCAGCAGCAGGAATGGAGTTAGCTGAATCTGAAATTGCGGGAACAGCGTGACAAGCCTTGCTTCTACGCTCTCTATGAAACACAACACCCTCTTGATCAAACGACTGATGTGAATGATCGCTTTCAGAAACAGCCGAGATATCGTGAATCATCTTAGTTCGACGTTCAGCAGCAGAATCATCTGTGTCTGTTTCATGTGTAGCAGCAGAACCATCGGAACTATCAACATCATCTCCATCATTTCCATCATCCGAACCATCAGACTCATCCCTTGAATCATCATCAGAACCACCAACTGAACTTTCAGAAGTACCAGAATCAGAATCGGCATCAACATCATCCACAAACATATCATTCTCAAGACGAGATCGATAGTTTGGATTAATCAGGTGACCAAAAAGTGGTGGATCATAAAGACCAGTCACATTACTCGTATTGGCTTCAAGATCAGCAAAAAGACGCGAAGGCCAAGCATGAAGAACGTAGCGAGGACCTTGGTCATATACTAAGTCAGGACAAAAATGTCTAACTATAGCCATCACAAAGTGAGGATACAAAAGAAATCGCTTTCTCCCCCTAGCATTAATCAGATCAATAAACTCTTGATAAAAGTATCGGGAGAAAGGATAAGGTCGATTATATACCAAAGCAACCATCTGCGATGCAATCTGAGCAGACAGTTGATCAAATCCAGCCTTGCGATTGCTCAAACAGACGAGCAATGCATACGCCAGATAACGCCATCGTCCCTGAAAACCACTTTTGTCAAAAGGAAGTTTGACCTGTCCAACAAATCCCATTCGCTGAAAGCAGCGAAGAAGCAGTTCAAACTCGTAAGTCATCTCGACGTCTTCCTCTTCTTCTACGTCCGGTTCTGCTCCTAGATGCAAAATAGTACGAAGCGATTCAGCATTGAAATCAAAAGTGATGCCTTCAACAGTAGCTCGTACAAAACTCTGTCCATCAACCATGACTTCATGAGCAGTGGACCAAAAAGAATCAATATACTGCCTAACAAGTCTCGGCGAGTCACAAAAAGCAAAAGATAATCGCGAGCGAGCAATGTAGTTAAACATTTCATGAAAATGTTCGCAATTATGCTGATCTGGATCAAGATTCAGTGCAAGATTATGCTTCTTCACAAACTGACGAGAAGCAAGAGCCATTTCTGCAAAACCAATCACAATATCGAAACAAATATAAATAATCACGATAAATGGATTGCAGAATTGAAAAACCTAATCAATAATTTCGCAAAGTAAAACTGCACAAAATTATTCAAACTGTACGAAATTAAGCATTAAATTCGTTAAGTATACAGAAACGAAGATAGAACCTAAATTCGTAAGCAAGAACGAAACGAAAATAAATCTTAACTTCGTAAGAACTAAACTTAAGTTTTCACCTAACGAAGTTTAAGTTCGTAAGGTCTAAACTGTACATGCAAGTTCGTAAGTTATAACTTATCTTCTAAGTTCGTAACTTATAAACGAAGTCTAAGTTCGTTTGGATAAAACTAAGGGTGTTAAACCTTGCTAAGTTCGTTCCGTATCAACTAAAGTCTAAGTTCGTAAGGCATCATCTAAAGTTAACTTCGTTTCTACCAAAGGTAAATTCGTTCAATCCAAAATTTAAGTCCATGTTCACAAATCTAAATTCGTTTTGAACAAAAGTCTAAGTTCGTTTGTACAAGTCTAACTTCGTTTGAATAAACCAGTTAATGATTTCAAAATATAGATATATAGAATCAAAATGAATCAAATCGAAGATACATAGAAAACCTAGATCATTTTCGTGAATGAAAATAACATCAAACACTTACTTAGATCACAGTTTGCACAACGAATCAAGAAAACGAATTAGATTGAGAGAAAAGAAAAGAGTTTGGGTTTTAGGGTTTGCTCGAAAATGAGAGTAATTTTCGTTTTATGAAGAAGTAACGAAGAAAAACCCCTTTATATATGGAAATAACAATGGGCCAACTATGGGTCGGGCTAAACTTCACAAACGAAGTTAGCCAAACGAAGATATCCTTCGTTTGAACAAAATTGTTTCGAACGAAGATAACAGTTATCTTCGTAAGAACAAATCAAAATCAGAAAATATTCCAGATTTCAGCAAGTTTCTGAAAATTTTCAATTTTCATCCAAGCAATCTTCCAAAACACAACCCTTCATCACAATCTGTACATGGAAAAAACTCGTTAGAATGCAACCTGTTCATGCCTTGTACTAAAAACGTGCTTATCACCCAAATTCATAATCATAATGTAAGTAAATAACCGAACATTATAATCTTGAATGAAAACCCATGGTTTAAACACTATCCATAAACAAACCTGAAAATAATCAATTTAAATATGAACCTCATTACCAATAACGATTATGACACCGAGAACTTCCTTTGATCATAGATATGCATGACGGCAAACCATCTTGAAACACTTAAGTCCCATACTAGATGCTGTCTACAAAACTAACAAACAATGAACAATCCAACAAAAATTCACTGAAGAGCTTAGTAAAGTTACCAAAAGGATGTCATAAATCACAACATGAAATTCAAAAGAAACTAATATCAAATTTGATTATTTTCATTAAATACATGAATCATAAATAAATAACTATTCCAAAAACAAGTTCATGTATTCATCCTTCACATGCTCAAATCTGCATCACAAATATTATCACTACACACCAAGGATCTTATCGTCATGATATCATCCGTGTAAATAACAATGTAGTAACAGAAATCAGCACTCCAACGTTATCTTCTTAACCTGAACACTGCACACTTACCATAGAACTCATCAACGCATTGAGAACAAAACAGTATAATGCAAAAAATTCAAGTTACAATCACACTCAATCAGGGTTAACAAATATGAAATAACTAATAAAGGGAGGTCATTTCTTGTCAAACCCTAAAATGTCACCACACAAACTTAAACAAACCCGATTAATAACTTGGTGACAAGTGAAAATTGTGAGATTTCAAATAACTTTGACATTTCACATAACACTTGAAAAGATCATTTTCTAAACTTAAACAAATTAATGTCCATATTAGAAAATCTTCTTTGTAAACAAACCACACAACCTCATTAAAAATTCACATGAAGGAATTCAGCAAAACATATACTCAGAATTTGAATAGGGTCTCTCGTGCAATAAGAACTTATAAAAATACTATTTTGACTCAATAAAAAGAAAAATAACACAGAATAAAAATTGCAGAATAATAAACTAATCTAAATTCTAATTAACTTGACTTTATACATTATTCACATTAAGCATGATTACTGCTGATTAGATCAGGTTAGCATGTTACATAAGCCTGCGGGTGAGAAATAATTCTCTTATTATAAGTTTTGAACCGTGACCCAACAGCGATTACCGGTATGTTTGTCCTCTTAAACACTCGGTACGTCCAGTTTCCTTTGTGTTATGACACTTTCGACATACCCTGGCCAAGGACAGTCACCATGTAACCCGAGTAGCCTAATATGCCATTGGATAGTTTGCGAACTTATGTAACCCACATTCAGATATATTTCGTAATCGATACAAGCACTAAGATAAAAAATATTCAATATATTCAAGAACATCCTTAACCAATCATGAGACACTTTGTGGATAACTGAATTGATTACTTTGTGATTTCACATATTTGCTTCTGCATTTCATGATTTATAAGGAACCCGTGATTTTCTATGAGATCCATGTAGCGAACTTTCCGACAACCTATCCCAAGTTGTAAGCTTTAGGTAGGCTAGGTATACAAAGACACCCCGAGGACATACTTGTCCGAATCTCAAAGACCACATTAGCCCCTTAATTTGCATTCAATTGATTTGCATAACAATATCACATTTACTTTTATGCTCATGATTGGTAGAGGTTCTTGCCTATTCATTGAACAAATCTTATAGTAATGCTAGATCTTTCACAAAATTTAAGGACTAGATCAATTCATTACTGAAAAGCAAGCAATCTCAGCCATATATCTGAATATGTTTCCCACAAGAACATTGTATAATTTAAGTTCAGATTGAAGGAAACCTTGGTACTTTGTGTCTACCGATATATCCCAAATTGTAATCACTGAACTAATCAGTTATATTACGATTAAGCAGGCTTAAAAGCTAAAGTATCGTCACTTCTTCATTTAGCGCAGTAATCTTACTTTATTCATATTTTTTTGGATTTTCGATTTTTCAATGTTTTTGTATTTTTCTGACACTAGATATATACAAACTTATACTAAGACAACTCTTTTGTATTTTTATGACTCTATCTATGTACGACTTACACTACAAAGACACGAAAAATAACTTTAAGTTCTTTGAGAGAAACTACTCGGCATTCTTCATACCATTGAGTTGAAATAACAACTCAAGACGAGGTCCATCAAAAGCTTTAGTGTATAGATCAGCAAGATTATCATCAGTAATAACCTTTTCTAAATGAATAAGCTTTTTCTCAAAACAGTCACGTATGAAATGATACTTTATATCTATGTGCTTGGTGACTTTAAAGTTTTTTGGATTCTTGGTAATATCTATGGCAGATTTATTATCAATACAAATAGGAGTATTGGAGATATTCATACCATAATCGCGCAGTTGTTGCTGTATCCTAAGCACCCGAGAACAGCAATATCCAGCAGCAATGTACTCTGCTTCACAGGATGACTGTGTAACAGATGTCTGCTTTTTGCACTGCCACGATATAATTCTCCCCCCTAAAAGCTGACATCCACCTGACGTTGATTTCCTATCCGAGTTGTCACCACCATAATCCGAATCAGTATAAGCAACGAAGTCAAAAGAACCATACATGGGATACCAAAGACCCAGACGAGGCTTGGCTTTCACATAACGAAGAATTCTTTTTGCAGCTTTCAAGTGAGACTCTTTCGGATTAGCCTGATATCTAGCACACATAGAAACAGCAAAGGTAATATCTGGACGTGAGGCTGTCAGATACATCAAGGATCCAATGATAGCTCGATATTGAGTGGCATCGACGGATGGATCATTAGGCTTATCAGGACACAACCCATGATTAGTCTTAATGGGAGTAACATCATCCTTAGCATCAGACATTCGAAACCTAGTAAGAAGATCTTTGACATACTTGGTCTGATGTATAAAGAAGCCATCCTTCAGTTGATCCACCTGTAGTCCAAGGAAGAAGGTTAATTCCCCATAGCACTCATCTCAAACTTAGCCTTCATGCTCTGTTCAAATTCCTTGCACATTTTGTCATCAGATGAACCAAAAATGATGTCATCGACGTAAACCTGTACAAGCAGGTAGTCCTTCCCTTTCCATTTAATAAACAACGTGCTGTCTATAGAACCTCTGGTAAAACCACTTTCCTTCAAATGAGTTGACAATTTTGCATACCAGGATCGAGGAGCCTGATGTAAACCATATAAAGCCTTATCGAGACGATATACTCTATTAGGAAAGTCTGGATCCTCAAACCCGGCAGGTTGTTCTACATACACTTCTTCTTTAATGTCTCCATACAAGAAGACACTCTTTACATCAAGCTGATACACCTTAATACCTTTATAACTAGCATATGCCAGAAATAATCGAATAGCTTCAAGTCTAGCTACAGGTGCAAATGTCTCATCGTAATCAAAGCCTTCTTGTTGCTCAAATCCTCTAACCACCAATCGAGCCTTATTTCGAGTGACTACACCTCTGTCATCTCGTTTACAACGAAAAACCCAACGCGTTGTTAAAGGAGATTCACCCGGAGGTAAGTCAACTAACTTCCATACCTCAAGCTTTCGAAACTGAGCCAATTCTTCTTGCATTGCCTCAACCCATGACGGTTCCTTAAGAGCCATACCAACATTTTTAGGCTCAACCTGAGAGATAAAACAATAATACAAATACCAAGTAATTGCCCCAGTATCCTTAACTTCAGCAAACATACACGACGGTTTCTTAGATTGATTCCTCGTGCGAACAGAGGCTGAAGCATCACCAATGATTTGCTCGACTGGATGATCCTTGTTGACCCTAGTTTGAGGAACCTTATCGATTGAAAGATCATCTCCCAAATTCGTCTGTACATGTTGCTCTGGAGTTTTATAATCTGGAGTTTGAGGCTCCTCCTGATTTTCACCTTCCGTGTCATCAGTATCATAGAAAGGAGAATCAAGTAGAGGTACATGAAAAGGATCAGTAGGAACTATAGGAGCAGACTCTAAGGTAGAATCTGCTACTTTTGTCCCACTAGATTCTCCAGATTCAGAAGTAGGCTCAACTATTGGTGAGGAAACAGAAGAAGAACCAGAAACCGGTCCACCATCCAGAGGATCGTGGAGAGTAACGACATCCTCTGCAGTTGGAACACCTGCAAAAGAAATAGGACCACGAAAAGAAGTGAAGACACCATCATAATCAAAATTATTAGCAGAACCAATGTGTACAGCAGGTTTATGACTGACAATTACGACATTTGTACCAAGATCTACTTTGCCAGTCTTCTGATTGTACACACGCCTAATCGGTGTACTTGGAATATAACCCAGAAAGAAACCCTCCTTAGATTTAGGTTCAAATTTTCCTTGAGGAAGAGTTTTAAGAAAAGTGAAAGGAACACCAAAAGACTCAACATTCTGCAAATTGGGCTTTTTGTTGTGCAACAGTTCATAACTAGTTTTCTTAAACCGTTTAACTGTCAAAACCCGATTCAGAATGTGACAAGCTGTATTCACTGCCTCTCCCCAGAAGGTAATAGGAAGCCCTGAATCAGCAAGCATCGTCCTGGCTGTCTCAATCAATGTCCTGTTCTTCCGTTCAGCCACGCCATTCTGTTGTGGCTCATATGGTGCACTGTACTGATGTTGAATTCCTTTGGTCAAGCAAAATACAGTAATAGTATTATTCTTGAACTCAGTACCATTGTCACTCCTGATCCTCTTAACTTTGACTCCATGGACATTTTCAACTTGCTTGATAAAATCCATAAATCGTTCGGCGGTCTCATCCTTTGTCTTCAGAAAGAATACCCATGAGTACCTCGAGTAATCATTAGTGATCACCAAACAGTAAGACATCCCTCCAATGCTTCTTTTGTTCACAGGACCAAAGAGATCCATATGAAGTAATTCGAATGGTTTGGAAATAGAGTTGAGTACTTTGGATTTATGCGAATGCTTATGTTGGTTTCATTTCAAACACGGTACACACTTATCTTCCATCCCAAACTTCTTAACAGGCACACCGTCAACTAACCCAAGACTAATAAGTTCATTCATCTTCCAAAAGTTGATATGTCCCATTCTACGATGCCATAGGAGAGATTCAGACTCATTTGCCTTGCTCAACAAACAAAGGGGCTCCTTTGGATTATCAACACCTAAAAGTAAGCTATAGATGTCTCTCTTCCTAGGAGCTTTGAGCATAATCCATTCTTCTGGAATAACGAAACCCGGCTTCAAGATGTATGCCTCCTTTTCTGTGAAATGAACATTGTTGCCCTTATCACAGATCTGTGAGACACTCATTAGATTGTGAGTAAGTTGTTCCACATAGTTAACTCTTTCTAGAGTTAGTTGTCCATTGACTACATCTCCTTGACCGGTGATGTTGTCGCCCTTGGATCCTGCAAAACTAACATACGACCCATTTATACCAGTATAATTGGACAAGAGCTTCTTGTCCCTTGTCATGTGCCTGGAGCATCCACTGTCAAGGTACCACAAATGAATTGATTTCCTAGGAACTCCCTGCACATAAAATGAGAAATATTAGTTTTCATTGGGGACCCAAACCTTCATAGGTTTGGGTCGTCCCTTCTCCTCCTTGAGAATCAGTTCAGTCCAATATCCATTGCTAGAAGCCGTGGGTGTGACTTGATTCTCAACTTGTCTTCTCACTGGAGAAGACTTCTGACCTTTCGTCGGAGAAGGTCTTGGGGAATGAGGGCCAAAAGAAGGTCTAACACTTGAGTGAATTCGGTCATAAAATGAATTACGACTTGGACGTGTTTGAGACTGACTCGAACTCCCACTGGGGTTAGTGAATCTTTGTTCCTTAGGGGAAGAACCTATTGGTGGAGCTTCACGTCGATGAGGTATAGTAAACGGTTTTGTAGAAGATTGAACTTTAGTCTCATAAACTTGTTTATTATTACCCAACCCCCTTTTTCCTTCCGAGGTGGAAACCTTTGAAGGAGAACCCGATTTCAGGGGTCGATTAGGACATACACTGTAAACATGACCTTTTTCATGACAAGCAAAGCAAGAGAGGACCTTAGTCTTTTTCTTTGTATCTACCTTATGACTTACTTGGGGATATCCTAGACGTACTTGGGGACTTCTTTCACTAGAGTCCACTGACTTACTTGATTTTCTAGAGTCCTCATGGTCTCGTTGGATCGGTGATATCCTAGACGTACTTGGGGACTTCTTTCGTGCAGGCATTAAGATATGCTTCAAAACCTTAGTTGCTTCGACATTAATAACTAATTCATCTTCAAATTGGCTATCCCTAGACTGCTTAGGTAAAGGAGTTTGACGCAACTGACTTAATCGCTTCATATCCTTAATATCAACATCCCAGACTTTATCAATCCTCTTAGGGTCAATAGATGATAACGGAAATTCTAACTCAGTGTAGACCCTACTACTCTTACGAAGTGTAAAGTGAGTAATACTTTCTTTCTGACCATAAGAAGTGGACGAATCTAGGACGACACCTTTCAATTTCTCTTCCTTGGTAGGTTGAGAAGAAACTCCTTTAGACTCTGCTGTCTCCTCAGTCAAATTAGGCTTAGGAGTCGAGTCTTTCGATTTACCAACATCAGCACTAGGTTGAAGTATGACTTCAGGAATATTGGGTTCTACAGGAGTATAGTTATTGTTGAAAGGAGGAGGCATGCTATTGTAAGAAACCTTAGCAGTGTCAGAACTCTTAGATGGAGAATCCTCAAATTTTTTCATATGCATTAAAAGCTCATCATGTCTAGCAGAATCAACCTTAGCTTGTAATTCCACTATTTCTATTCTAGCATCAGCCAGTTCTTTCTCAATTGTAGCACACTTTTTAGCTAACAATGCATAAGCTTCACCACCTACTCTTTCTACAGCCACAGCATGTTTAACTTTGTCTTTCATAGCACTAATGTCAGACTCTAAAGATTTAATCCTATCCTTTAAAAATTTTTCTCTATCAGTGACAGTTAAATCTTTTTTAATCAACTTATCTCTTTCTTCATGAGCAGCATTAACAACAGATTCTAAATGCTTAATTAGTTCATTCTTTTGTTCAATTTCATCAAACATTCGATTAACAATTTTGCAAACATGAACAATAGTATGTAGAGAGTAAGATACCTATTGATCTGCTTCTCTGCAGTCGGCCATGTAAGCGACAAAGTCATCCACACTCATGCCTGCTGGAATTTCATATTCTTTCATCTGCTCTTCAATTGTCTTTTCAACCTTTTCAGAAGCAGAATCGTCTTTGTTCTCAGCAGCGTGCATCTCTCCAGAATCTTTCGTGTCATCAACCTCAACCTCTTCATCAGACTCAGAATCAGTGTCATATACCTGAGCAGAAGATTCTAAGTTTGAGCTTTGAACATTGTCATAAAAATGCTCATCATTGTGGTAAACTGTGGTGTCCAAGAAATCCTCAACAGAATCTACTATCTGAGCCATATCATCAACTATTTCGGCCAAATAAGCATTATTGGTCTCATCCTGTGGAAGATTCCAGACATTAGAACCATCAGGTTGAGCAGCTATGATAGCCGCGTCATTGCCATTTCCAGTAGTATCATCAGTCAACAAGAGAGCTCTACTTGCATTCGGATTAAAAGGACGATTACCACCTCTATCTTGACGGGTAGGGGTAACATTGACATCTCTCTTTGGTCGTTGACATTCTTTGGCAAAATGTCCAAAGCCATCGCAATTATAGCACTTAACCTTTGACTTGTCAAAGCCCTGAGTACCCCCAATAAGCTGTCTACCTGTTTGTTGCATAAACCGTTGCACTCTCCTAGTGATCATCGCCAAATTCCATTTCAGATCCATTTCTTCAACATCATCGGGATCTATTTGGTCATAATCTTCATCAATGAGTGTTGGATCTGTGATCCTTCCTGCAACAAAAGCTTCATGTGCAGCACACATTGCGGCAAATACATTCATCCTTCCCTCAGCAGATTTCATATCCATGGGCATAGACTTGTAACTAGCAAAAGTAGATGAAATGTTATCAAACGTCATATTTCCTGGCTTTGCATTCTCATTAGTCTTTCGAGCCTTGTAACCAGCATCAAAAGCCATGAAACCAGCAGAATCATCTCCATCCATAACACAATTAGAACTGTCTTTCGTGCCAGAAGTACCAACCCCAGAAAAGAATGCATTAACATCAACTGTAGGATTTTTCATAGTGGCATGATAGAGAGATGGATCTTGTGTGAAGTTGTCTTGGAGATCCTTCGCCTTATCCTTCATTTCTCTGTTTCTTAATGTGGATATAACACCATCAATACGAAGAGATGCATAATCAGCTCTTTCTTGCAATCCATGACGAAACTCTTTATAAGCTTTCGGCAAACCATCCAAGAATTTATCCACTATCTCAGTAGGAGTATACTTAAGATCAAAATAGGCTAACTCAGCAAAAAGATGTTGAAATCTCAAGATAAGATCCTCAACTAGTTCGTTCTTGGTAGCATTAAAGCAAATATGTTTGAAGAGATTGAAACGAAGATGAGATAAAGTTCGTTTGCTAAATTCGTTCGAGAAAAGGAATTTAGCGACAGTTAGGGTATCGGGAGGTTGTTTTGAGAGAAAATAATCAAACAAACGATCTCGAACCTTCGATAAGATATCGATTGGCTTTGATACCACTTGTGAATCCCTCGATAGCTACAGATCGCTCTCGAGATCGTCTATTATTATGTCGTGAGTGCGGAATCCTCACGAGATAACTAGTTTGATTGGTTAACGTGTATATCGCTTAATTATCAAGTAGATAATCAGCCGTATGATACTATATTCGTTTCTATAAGCTATAGATCGAACTTAGTGGTCTGGAGTACGTGTATGTCGAATATGATACCTCAATTTAGGATATTCATTCGTATATATATGTTTCAGATCGAACTGGGCTTGCTGGGCTTTGTTCTTACGAACTTAGCTGCCCAGCCCATGTAACGAAGTTAATCTTCATTTGTACCAAACGAAGTTTATCTTCGTTTGCCTCTAACGAAGATATACCTTATCTTCGTTCATCAACAAGGAATCCTAACACATATTATGTTTGTACTTGCATAACACACAACAAACATCATACATAACATATATATAACACCAAAACATGTAATCAATCATTACCAAAACATAAAGTCCATAATCTATCAATTACATATATAGATACGACATAAAATAACATAATGTCTTAATCTAAACGACATATCAAATCTAAGTTGTTGTTGTCACATCAACGTGCATCAACAAACTCCCCCTTGACAGCAGCACCTTCGATTTCTTTAGTCTTCAAAATCTGATCATTCATCAAACAACAATCTTTTGCTATTTGCAAGAATATCTTCATGTAAGCAGAGTTGAAGTATCTTACGATATCGACTTTCTTCATGTTTCCAAAATGGCAAGAACGAACACTCCGTATCGTATAACTTTCTCAGATCATTTCTTGAGAAGTTCACCAGCTGCATCGGATCATAAACTCTTCTCAACAAAATCTTCTTCTTTGAGTCTGCATACATCTTGGCTTCACCAGAATTTCGATCAATTTCCCAATTATCCATCTTGTCCAAGACATCTTGTGCCCATTTCTTGGCAGGGACTTTGATCATACATTTAATATCATGTTGAACATACTCAACTGTTTTATCTGGTTTGACCACTCTTTTCTTCGATCTTGGCTCAATCTTAAACTGTGGTTTATCTGAATCTTTCATATTCTTTCTCAACCAGAAATCATTTCTGAGATTCTTACCAACAACATCAGCTAAGCCATCATCGCTTGGATTGATAATCCAGTTATTTCCAAGCTCATGTAAATCTTCTTCACACAAACTCCTGAAATGTCTCTCACACCACGCTAAGTACTGACAACCTTCTGGTCTTTTAAGAACAAATAACTTCAGTTCATCATCATAAAACCAACTCCAGATGATTGTCTTGTACTTTGCAGCATCTTTGTCTGAGATATGAGTCCAATACAGATTTGGTTTCCATGTTTCCCTATGTACTATCCATTCATTAACTCTTTTCTCGGGAACATGTCGATCAACCATATGTAATGAATCATCATCTCTGAGAGGAACTGAAAAATCATTTGGATTGAATGGTCTTGTCACATTAATCTCATAATCAGATGGAATCAATACGTCACCATTCTTAGCATACACAACAAAATGTAGAACTTGAGTTTGGCTGCTGAATGGAACTTGAAGCATTCTTTCCCGAACATCTGATCTCTTCTGATCCAACACTCTACTCTCTTCAGTCGATGGATCTTCAGGAATTGAGTTCCATACGTCATCAAACCCATAAGGTTTCTTGAATATGTCTAGATTTGGTTCAGGAACAAATTCGCCTTCCTTGAGCTCATCACCATCAAAGAATAAATCTGTATAATCTGGATCATCTATTTAAATTTACACAAAATGAACACCAGAATAGAAAGAATAATCATGACAATTATAATAAAGATGAAATGTACTTGTATTGAAATAAGATATATTACATTTTCATTACACAAAATGTCATAACTTATTACACACAATCAATTATACATTCTATCTAAAAATCTTTATCATAATCAAAATTAGAAACCTGAATCACAAGGAGCACCAGAAGGACCAACACCAGTACCAGAAGCACCAACAGCAGAAGTATCACCTCCTGTCTCCTCCTCGATCTCTGCACCCTTTCCTTTATCTTCAACTGGGCGAGAAACATTCCTATCACCAGCATTATCAGCATCATCATCGTCATTCTGACGTCTTGGTTGAACCGCTGACAATCTGCAGACCTCTTCAGGAACTTCTCCCCCTTGATTCTTGACCCAGTTGATCAAAAAAGTTAAGGCGGCGCGAGTATCAGTGAGATCAGACTCCAAAGTGCGAACTCTAGTCTCCAAAAGATCAACACGACGACCAAGCGACGAATCGGAAGGAAGTCGGTAAGATAAAGAAGGATCCACTAGAGGACGTAAGGCTGGTGCTTGTGAAACAACAGGAACAACAGCAGCAGTTGATCGTGGAGGATCAGGTGAGAATGAACGAAGATAACTTTAAATTCGTTTGAAGGAACTGAACGAAAATAAAGCTAAATATGTTTGAAGAGATTGAAACGAAGATGAGATAAAGTTCGTTTGCTAAATTCGTTCGAGAAAAGGAATTTAGCGACAGTTAGGGTATCGGGAGGTTGTTTTGAGAGAAAATAATCAAATAAACGATCTCGAACCTTCGATAAGATATCGATTGGCTCTGATACCACTTGTGAATCCCTCGATAGCTACAGATCGCTCTCGAGATCGTCTATTATTATGTCGTGAGTGCGGAATCCTCACGAGATAACTAGTTTGATTGGTTAACGTGTATATCGCTTAATTATCAAGTAGATAATCAGCCGTATGATACTATATTCGTTTCTATAAGCTATAGAACGAACTTAGTGGTCTGGAGTACGTGTATGTCGAATATGATACCTCAATTTAGGGTATTCATTCATATATATATGTTTCAGATCGAACTGGGCTTGCTGGGCTTTGTTCTTACGAACTTAGCTGCCCAGCCCATGTAACGAAGTTAATCTTCGTTTGTACCAAACGAAGTTTATCTTCGTTTGCCTCTAATGAAGATATACCTTATCTTCGTTAGATATAAGACTTAGTTATATTCCTTAGTGTTTCATCAACAAGGAATCCTAACACATATTATGTTTGTACTTGCATAACACACAACAAACATCATACATAACATATATATAACACCAAAACATGTAATCAATCATTACCAAAACATAAAGTCCATAATCTATCAATTGCATATATAGATACGACATAAAATAACATAATGTCTTAATCTAAACGACATATCAAATCTAAGTTGTTGTTGTCACATCAACGTGCATCAACAAACTCCCCCTTGACAGTAGCACCATCGATTTCTTTAGTCTTCAAAATCTGATCATTCATCAAACAACAATCTTTTGCGATTTGCATGAATATCTTCATGTAAGCAGAGTTGAAGTATCTTACGATATCGACTTTCTTCATGCTTCCAAAATGGCAAGAACGAACACTCCGTATTGTATAACTTTCTCAGATCATTTCTTGAGAAGTTCGAGAAAACGAATTTAGCGACAGTTAGGGTATCGGGAGGTTGTTTTGAGAGAAAATAATCAAACAAACGATCTCGAACCTTCGATAAGATATCGATTGGCTCTGATACCACTTGTGAATCCCTCGATAGCTACAGATCGCTCTCGAGATCGTCTATTATTATGTCGTGAGTGCGGAATCCTCATGAGATAACTAGTTTGATTGGTTAACGTGTATATCGCTGAATTATCAAGTAGATAATCAGCCGTATGATAGTATATTCGTTTCTATAAGCTATAGAACGAACTTAGTGGTCTGGAGTACGTGTATGTCGAATATGATACCTCAATTTAGGGTATTCATTCGTATATATATGTTTCAGATCGAACTGGGCTTGCTGGGCTTTGTTGTTACGAACTTAGCTGCCCAGCCCATGTAACGAAGTTAATCTTCATTTGTACCAAACGAAGTTTATCTTCGTTTGCCTCTAACGAAGATATACCTTATCTTCGTTAGATATAAGACTTAGTTATATTCCTTAGTGTTTCATCAACAAGGAATCCTAACACATATTATGTTTGTACTTGCATAACACACAACAAACATCATACATAACATATATATAACACCAAAATATGTAATCGATCATTACCAAAACATAAAGTCCATAATCTATCAATTACATATATAGATACAACATAAAATAACATAATGTCTTAATCTAAACGACATATCAAATCTAAGTTGTTGTTGTCACATCAACGTGCATCAACAAACTCCCCCTTGACAGTAGCACCATCGATTTCTTTAGTCTTCAAAATCTGATCATTCATCAAACAACAATCTTTTGCGATTTGCATGAATATCTTCATGTAAGCAGAGTTGAAGTATCTTACGATATCGACTTTCTTCATGCTTCCAAAATGGCAAGAACGAACACTCCGTATCGTATAACTTTCTCAGATCATTTCTTGAGGAGTTCGAGAAAAAGAATTTAGCGACAGTTAGGGTATCGGGAGGTTGTTTTGAGAGAAAATAATCAAACAAACGATCTCGAACCTTCGATAAGATATCGATTAGCTCTGATACCACTTGTGAATCCCTCGATAGCTACAGATCGCTCTCGAGATCGTCTATTATTATGTCGTGAGTGCGGAATCCTCACGAGATAACTAGTTTGATTGGTTAACGTGTATATCGCTTAATTATCAAGTAGATAATCAACCGTATGATACTATATTCGTTTCTATAAGCTATAGAATGAACTTAGTGGTCTGGAGTACGTGTATGTCGAATATGATACCTCAATTTAGGGTATTCATTCGTATATATATGTTTCAGATCGAACTGGGCTTGTTGGGCTTTGTTCTTACGAACTTAGCTGCCCAGCCCATGTAACGAAGTTAATCTTCGTTTGTACCAAACGAAGTTTATCTTCGTTAGGTATAAGACTTAGTTACATTCCTTAGTGTTTCATCAATAAGGAATCTTAACACATATTATGTTTGTACTGGCATAACACACAACAAACATCATACATAACATATATATAACACCAAAATATGTAATCGATCATTACCAAAACATAAAGTCCATAATCTATCAATTACATATATAGATACAACATAAAATAACATAATGTCTTAATCTAAACGACATATCAAATCTAAGTTGTTGTTGTTACATCAACGTGCATCAACAAATATGAAGGTGTTATGTGCTACTCGTGTGTTAATGAAAAATGCTCGCAACTGCTGGAGATCAGCTACTGTTTCATTGACTCCCGAGGTACTTGCTGCTATGCCTTAGGGGACATTTAGGGAAAAGTTTTTGGAAGAATATGTGGGTACTCGTGAGTTGCGGTTGATTGAGAAAGAATTTAGAGCTCTGACCGCTAAGCCTGGTGCCATAGGTGAGTATGAACGCTCATTTACTAGAAAAGCTTTAGTTTGTAGGTCGTATGGTACCTAGAGAGATAGATCAGATTGAAGCCTATTGTGATGGTCTTCCTGCTAGTTATCGTGGTCTCTCTAGGCAACATACTACATTCTCTGTTGCGGTTAAGGAGTCCAAGAGGTTAAATGATGACTTCAAAACTGAAAAAGGGTTTACTAAAGATGTTGATAAGAAATCTGGTCTCAAGAGAAGGTTCAATGGGTCTTCGAATTCTAATAAGAGGTTCAAAGGTGGTTCAACTTCGAATGTGGATAAGGATAAGAAGAAGAGTAACACATGGTGTTCGGCATGCAAGTCATATCATGATGGTCCATGTTCCGACAAGACCAAGAGATGTGATAAGTGTGGTAACACAGGTCACGCCACAACTGTTTGTAAGGACAAGACTCGGTGCTATAAGTGTAAAGAAACAGGTCATTTGATTGCTGATTGTCCTCAGATGAAGAATGATGGTAAGAATGCAATTGCTCCAAAACCAAAAGTTTGTGCTCTTCAGATGACAGTTGAAGCTGCTAAGGACAACGATGAGGTAGTAAGCGGTACTTTTCTTGTTAATTCAAAACCTGCTTCTGTTCTTTTTTTATTCGGGTGGAAATAGGTCCTTTGAGTCTACATTGTTTGCTCTTAAGCTTGAAAGAGTTACTACTCCCCTTGATTGTTCTATAGAAGTAGAGATTGCTAACGGTACTATTAGTGATATTTATGAGGGTTATGATGATTGTTCTGTTGAGATTGAAGGTTGTTCCTTTCTGGTTCATTTATTGCCTACTACTCTTGCTGGCTTTGATATAGTGATAGGCATGGACTGGTTGTCTCAAAATGATGCTACCACTATATGTTCTCAAAAGATCGTGTGTTTCCCTACTCCGGATGGTAAAGTCATTTATGTTTATGGAGATAAGAAGAAAGGGAGTTTAAAGATCATTAATTTGATGAAGGCTCTCAATTGCATTAGGCATAATAAGAATCACTTTCTTGCTTATGTTATTGATACACGAAAGGAGAAGTTTTCTATCTCTAATGTTGATGTGGTTTCTGAATTTTCTCATGTCTTTTCGGATGATATTCCCGGTATTCCTCCCGACTGTGAGGTCACTTTCATATTGATCTTGTACGCGGTGCTACTCCTGTTGCAAAAGCACCATATCGTTTAGCCCCTACAGAAATGAAAGAGTTAATGTCTCAGCTTCAAGAGCTACTTGACAAAGGTTTCATACAACCAAGTTTCTCGCCTTGGGGAGCTCCAGTTCTCTTTCTCAAAAAGAAAGATGGTTCTATGCGCATGTGCATAGACTACCGTGAGCTGAATAAGAGAACGGTGAAGAATAAGTATCCTCTCCCGCGCATTGATGATCTCTTTGATCAGCTCCATGGTGCTTCTTATTTCTCTAAGATTGATTTACAGTTCGGTTATCATCAATTAAAGGTCAAATAGGAAGATGTAGCCAAAACAGCTTTTCGTACACGTTATGGGCACTATGAGTTTCTTGTCATGCCATTTGGGTTGAAAAATGCTCCAGCTGCTTTTATGGATTTAATGAATCGGGTATGTCGCCTATTCTTAGATCATTTTGTGATTGTCTTCATTGATGATATCCTGATTTATTTTAAGTCTAAAGAAGAGCACCGTGAGCACTTAAGAGCCATTCTTGAGGCTTTAAGGGAAAAGAAGCTTTATGCAAAGTACTCCAAGTGTGAATTCTGACTTCGAGAATTTCAATTTCTCGGGCATGTCATCTCTTCTGAAGGTATTAAAGTTGATCCCACGACGATTGAAGTTGTCTCTAAATGGGAACAGCCAAAGACACCTACAGAGATCAAGAGTTTTCTTGGTTTAGCAGGCTATTATAAGAGGTTCATTCAAGATTTCTCCCATATAGCCAAGTCTATGACCGAATTGACAAAGAAAGGGGTGAAGTTTGTGTGGACTGATGCTCAAGAAAAGGCTTTTCAAACGCTAAAGACCAAGTTATGTGAAGCCCCAATCCTTGCCTTACCCGAAGGTACCGATGATCTTGTTGTTTGTAGTGATGTTCTATTTCAGGTTTGGGTTGTGTTCTTATGCAAAGGGACAAGGTTATTGCCTATGCTTCATGTCAGTTGAAGCCTTATGAAAAGAACTACCCGACCCATGATCTAGAGTTGGCTACTGTGGTGTTTGCTTTAAAATTGTGGAGGCATTATTTATATGGGTGGAAGGGATTTTTTTTGGTGTGGGGGGGGGGGGGGGATGGGATAGGGTTGGGTCATGGGTTGTGGGTTTGACCCATGGGTTGACCCGACCCCCTAACTAGTTAAATCAAAAGTTTCCTCGTATCATCTAGTATAATATCAAAATAGGTGTGGTCAACCGACCCGTTAAGCGTATCGTATGTCATTAAGTCTCAAAATGAACTCAACTAAGTCATTAATAAATTTCGTTAGTCAAATTACGCGTAAAGTCAAACGGTCAAAAGTCACGGATGTTACATAACGTAGGTGGGTTTGACCCATGGGTTGACCCGACCCCCTAACTAGTTAAATCAAAAGTTTCCTCGTATCATCTAGTATAATATCAAAATAGGTGTGGTCAACCGACCCGTTAAGCGTATCGTATGTCATTAAGTCTCAAAATGAACTCAACTAAGTCATTAATAAATTTCGTTAGTCAAATTACGCGTAAAGTCTAACGGTCAAAAGTCACGGATGTTACATAACGCGTTCGAATCATAGTATTCTAAGAATGTTTTCAACTTTTTGATAGAAATTTGAAATATCTTTTTCTTATTTTCCATTTTCAAGTTCCATTTCCTTCCTCTCCCTCCCCTCATATCTCTAACATGTTTTCTAGTTTCATGGAACATGTTTTTTGAAAAGAAAACAAACAAAACAAAACAAATATAAACATGATTTATGTTTTTTATAATTTCCTTAAGATATTTTCTATACTCCCAATTTTTCTACGACCAAACAGTCTCATACAAGGTTTGATTGTGCGATAAGCCTTTTGAGGCGTTTAAAAATGTCGGATAATATAATTATTTCGACATAAATTCTCTTTCAAGGATCAGATAAAAACACCTCATATAATATAATTTATTAGATTAGATTAAAAGATTCGAAAATCATCACCACATACAAATAATGATAATACAAGGTATTTCTCGAGACATTCCTTTTGTCTCTTGCTTACAATCTTTATTTTGCCGGCTCAAAACTCTTATTCAATATAATCAAAAATACTCTTTTTGTTCTTGGTTATGCCAACTCAAAACAAAATAATTTATATATTAATACAAAAATAAAAAATAAAGAAATTTCTCGGTACCGTTTTTTGCGGGTTTTAAGCCTCAATTTATCGACAGTGTATGGGGGAGGTTAAGATATAGGCAGACCTTACCTCTAGCTAAATGGTAGAAAAGACTCTCCAACTTTTGCATTGGATGAGGATCGAACCCATGACTTCTGTCTTCAGAGGTCAGGATGTTTACCACTAATCCAACCATGCTGCTTTTATATGTTAGTACAAAGAATATTAAATATAATAGTAATATTAAATATAAGAGTAATGAGAATAATATATGACTGTTAGATATTTAAGTTTGGGTATAGATACTCTTATATATTAATATTTTAATCCATAAAAAGCATGGTACCTAATCATTTAATAAATATTAAAAAGTCATTATGTTAGAAATTATTTTATATATATATATTTTGTGAGAAGTTATATATCTAAGCTTAAATTTCAAACAACCATATATTTACTTTTCTCTAACATAAATATCCATATATTTATGATGTGTCAAAAGATAAAGTGGTTTTGTCATTTGTTTAAGTGTTTATAAATTATGTAAGCATAAAACTCATACTTATATAAGTGTCTAATCGTAATAATCTTGAAAGTGAGAAACAAATTAAACCCATCTATAATCCCTTTTAGATCTATATCTCGCGTAAAAACGCGGATTGTATTAAAAAAATTTTTTTTTTAGTATTTTCAGAAAAATAAAATAATAAACCACTGATTAAAAGACATGTTTTATTTATTTTAAAATATTTATAATGTCTTTCAAAGAAGTTATATCCATTTATTTTATGGGAAATGATTAATTCTTTTTAAAGAATGGCCTAAAAATCTACCCAACTACTAGATGAAGACATGTGGCAAAATCAGAAAGCAAGATTAGGAAAGAGAATTAGTGGATACCCCATGTTATTTTGTTATGATTTTAGGAGAATTTTTAGGCTAATTTTTAAGAGGATTTGTCATTTTCTTTATCTTATATATATTAAAACATATAGTTAGTGGAGGATTAGTTAGTGAATGATGATTTAAGGGTGACATAAGAAAAGCCTTGTTGGCTATGCTAGATAGTTGACAAGTTAGTTTTTCTTATGTCATGTTTCTATCTCCTTTACTATATTAAGATATAGATCTATATCTCGTGTAAAAACGCGGATTGTATTAAAAAAAAAATTTTTTAGTATTTTCAGAAAAGTAAAATGATAAACCACCGATTAAAATACATGTTTTATATATTTTAAAATAGTTATAATATCTTTCAAAGAAGTTATATCCATTTATTTTATGAGAGCTGATTAATTTTTTTAAAAGAATAGCCTAAAAATCTACCTAACTACTAGATGAATACATGTGGCAAAATCAGAAGGCAAGATTAGGAAAGAGAATTAGTGGATACCACATGTTATTTTTTTATGATTTTAGGAGAATTTTTAGGCTAGGTTTTAGGAGGATTTGTCATTTTCTTTATCTTATATATATATATTAAAACATATAGTTGGTGGAGGATTAGTTAGTGGATGATGATATAAGGGTGACATAAGAAAAGCCTTGTTGGCTATGCTAGATAGTTGACAAGTTAGTTTTTCTTATGTCATGTTTCTATCTCCTTTACTATATTAGGAAATAAAGTAACGTGGATTAAGAAATTAAACATTTTTCATTATCTCCAAAATACCCCTAATTACTATGTGCAACATTGATGTGTCGTTTGTGTATAATGAAAATTGGTCAAGTTTTAAATTTATAAAATCAAGGAAATACCAAACTAAAACAGACACTCACGGACAGGAGATCCGTTCGTTTGTAATATAGCTATTAGGTAAGACCAGGTTCGTTTGGAAGGACTATGTTTAAGAAATAAGCAAGACTAAGTAATTCTAAGATTGGTTGGGGGTTTTGTGATCGAGTTGTCACGTTGCTTTTCAAATTAGTTAGTAAAAGATCTAGTTAGTAATTCCGAAGAATTAATCGAAAGAAAGTTGTTTTAAACAGAAAGATTAAAAGTTATCTACCTCGATTCAGATCCATAACATGTTTCAGGTTGCACTATTCAACACAATAGTTGGGATCTAATTAATTCACTAGACTTGGTCACGTGGGTACCACCCTTTCCGCTAACAAATCTATATGTCCTACCCAAACCTCCTAACTGATCAGCTACAAGTGTAAGTACCACCCTATCCACCTATAGTTGTCTAACCAATTAGTTTGTTTAACTATTTAAATAACAATATTGTCTAGTTGACTTACCAAGCCATTTAACAGATTAATTCTTGTTATTATTATGTTGTCCACTATCATACCATGACCTAGCGATAATTGTTTATACCATAAACAACCAAAATCATATACGCACAAAATAGGTACCACCATAAAGCATACATATACCATCAACAACAAGAATAACAAACTACAAGAATTCATTCATTAAGATCACGACAAGACGTTAAGTGTATCTAGCATGAAACCATCACATAATCATGTCACATCATCTTAGTAGATGATTAATTATTTAGCTACTCATAATAAAAGAACAATCACAATCAATAATATGTGAATTCATAATGTACCAACAGAGGAATAGAGAATTGATTGATGTCGAATTACTGCTCGTCACCCGTTCGACTGTGACTCTCGCTTACGACGTACACCTCTTCCTTCTCGATTGATGATTATGATGATTATGTTGTTAAAGATTGATGTTTGATCTCCGGATGATATGGGGGTGTTAGGAGGGTTTAGATCTGGTAACAATACCCTAGAAACGGCCCCAAAGTCGACTAGAATGAGTCATGGTGCGACCCTAGGGTTTTAGAGGGGTATTTATAGGCTTTCGGAAGTTTCAGATCTGATCGACCTTGGGAGCGACGCTTGCAGAAGTCCTAGCGGCGCTGGCTGGCTCCCACCTCCGCTGGTTGGGCTTCCAGCTCCGCTGGTGATGTCCCAACCCCCGTTGGTTGGCTTCAGGAAGACTTCTAGCGGCGCTTGAGCTTTATGTGAGTGGCTCTGGTCCTGGACATCAATATGAAAGTTGTAGATCGTTCTCTCACTTTTCCATGGATAGCTTATTCATCAGGATCGGAGTCCGTATGAAGAAGTTATGTCCAAAATACTAACACGTGGTCATAGGCTTCATGTCAACACAAGTTTCTTCGTCTCAAGTCATGAATCTCGATCCGAATCTTCATCGAACCATCATTTATCTTCTTTTAAGTCCTTCATCACCATTTCTTGATGTTTTCCTTCATGCCACGAGCAATGAACCCGAAATCACATATACATGCCATTAAGTATCATAAGTTCATTCAAATGACTATAAAATGGCCAAAACTAGTATGGTAAAAGTCTATATATCAAATACCCCCACACTTAAGCTTTTGCTTGTCCTCAAGCAAAGTGTCCAAAAGAAAAATAAAAACATTAAATGATGAGCGGATGATGTGACTAATTTATACCCATTACCCACATCATTATTGGCCATTTATTTATATGTTTTAAGTCTATTTTGTGTGCATTTGGCGCGTTTATGGTGTTTGTTAGTGGTTTCAGGCGCTTAGCAGGTTACGTGGTCATTTGGCTCAGATTTGGAAGACTATTGGCTAATATAATAATTCATGAAGTCGAGAGTTGATTTATGCAAAAGAAATGATGAAAGTGGCGAGTTGAAAGTTGAAAACGAAATTATCGAAGTCTTAGTGTTGACTGCGACGCAGTGGGCTATGTCATTGAGCCACTGTGCCGCAGTGGTTACTTATGCACGAACAAGTTTGAGGCAGAGATATTTAGCTGCGCAGCAGTGGTCGTGAACGGGGATCGTTGCGGCGTAGTGGTACGTTGGTCAACGGAGACGAGTCAAGGACTATGACTGCGCCGCAGTGGATGGCATGCACGAGCCCACTGCGCCGCAGTCGCCCATGTTGCATACGAAGGAAATTCCAGTGATATTTGGCTGCGACGCAGTGGAGGCCTTCACATGACCACTGCGCCGCAGTGGGAGGCTAGTCAATAAAAGTCAACGGCCGACTTAAAGCCTTATTTTTCAAGGGGTATAAATATAAACCCTAGGACGAATTTTAGAGGCATTCAAACTCTTTCTAGGAGCTGCTCTATCAGGATTCTTCCTTCTCCAATCAAGTGTTTCACTTAGGCGGACTCATCGAAGATATTACGGGCACCCATCTAGATCGTATCTACATTATTGTCTTGCAATTTATAACCTTCAAACAATTGGTACTTCATGTTTCTTTTCCATTTCATTGATTATTGTGAATTGATCATGAGTGGCTAACTGTTTAATCATCCACCTTGATGAAACGAGACGGATAATGTGATTGCTATATTTTTAATTCAAAAGGGTTTGTTTAATTATCGTTGTTCCATGATCTTGATGATTTTAATTCTTTTCATTTAATTAATTTCGATATTGGATGCATATGATTCTTCGTTGGTGGTACCAGTTGAATGTGTATGTGATTTTAAAACGGTTACTTGTCTATGAGTAATTATCACTAGTTCATGGTATGATAGTGAATATCATTTTAAGAAAAGATTAAATTTGTCAACGTGATTGATATCGGTTGGTGGTACCACGTTATTGTCACATAGGCTCAATTGATAATTTGGTAGTCAATAAAACTGATTGTTAGAAGAATCGCCTTAGTTTTGGTGGTACCGGCTTGGGTAATTCAACTAGTAGTCAGGTGATTCGATAAATTGTTCACGGTTGGTGGTACCACGTGAGTAGTATAATCTTGTCACGACTATCTTTTAAACTCTAGAGGATTGGTACTTTATCAAATGCAATCACATTCGAAGTCAAGGGAAGTCAAGGTGGATGACTTTTAATTATATTGTCTGAATTTGTCTTTTAAATTTATGCAATCATTTTGCAAATCAATTTATTTAATTGTTAAAGGGGAATTTCAAAGCAACACCTGTTTTCCAAACCATTTAACAAGCAACTAATCATTTCACAGTCCCTGAGAACGAACTCAGACTTACCTCTTGACTATATTACAAACGATCGGGTCCACTGCCCGTGAGTGCGTAGTAGTGAGTTCTTTGGTAGTTTTAGTTTATAAATTTAAAGCTCGATTTTGCACATCAACAACTTAACTGGCAAAACTTTTCTACTTTTCAAAACATTTAAAGACTAGTTATGCAATTTGTTTTCGAGAAAGTTTCAAGACAAAATCAGTAAACTATAACTAGAGGTAAAGATAATTAATCAGTCAAAACTAAAAGTTAACCTTATATTCGTGTTAATACCTCTAAAACCGTTCTATAATTCCACCTGTCCTATAGCTCAATCTTACTTCCTTTCTGCTGACTAGTTAAGCACTTAATTAAAGTTTGTATAGCAATCAGAACTACTAGCTACGAGCAAGGCATTTACATTTCATTTGTTTGTGTACTTGTGAGTCACTACTTAGATATACTCCTACACTATGCTCACTAGCTACATACTAAAGCAGTCATACAATATTATCTTTAATAGTTGAGACAGCGGTGACAGGTCGGTGGTTCCCCATTCACAGAGCGACATAACTCAACTAAAAGTTTACATCAAGACAGTGGTGACAGGTCGGTGGTTCCCCACGCGCAGAGCGACATAACTTGATGCGTTTAGATTTTACTCGTTATTAATTCTTTGAACTTTATTAATTAATCCACTGATTGGCTTTCTTATGATTTACTACATTATTCATGCAATAGACATAATCAGAGACCCAGATGACTCATACTCCTACTCCGCGTGCAGCTAGTTCATATTAAATAGTGTAATAATTAAGGCAAACCATACATCTAAACTAGTTCCTACACAAGCACGTATAATTAAGTCCAATTAATACACTTTTACTAATGACTAGATAGCTCTAATTACTAGGTATACAGTTTCGGTCTAAGCTCTAGTCCAGTTGGAAGCATGAACAGCCACAAATCTATAGTTGAACCAAAAAATCCTAACTAACCGTTCATCTACCAAAGCTAATATTGCTTAGCTATCGTCATCTTTTGTCTACTTGCAAAGCTCATATTCTCAAAATGATTTTCCAACACAAGAAAAATTTTAAATTTTGTATAAATTGAGTAGAAAACTTATTTGAACACATTAAACACCGGGTTTTTCCTATTCCATCCCCCCACACTAAAATTTTACAACGCCCTCATTGTACTACACATTAAAAACTTAGGGAAATAGGAAAAACAAACATAAAAAGATAAGAGTTACGAAACTTCCTGGGTTTATGTAGTTGGAGCTGGCAAATGTGGAGTCGCTGTGAATGATGATCTTCAAATCTCGAGCCGACTCCATTGATGGCGATCCATTAAAGTTCCTCCATCTCCTTTTCTTTTTTGGTATTTTTGAAATTTTTTTTTTTTTGGATTTTTGAGTTTTTCTAATTTTCTTTGTTTTTTCTGTGATCTTGATGTGCTAACGGAGGTTTGAGCGGCTCTTGATAAGTGTTGGGTAATTGAGAGGGGTTAGGAGTGTGTTTACAAGGCTTAAATTGAAGTTTGAACTGCTGTTGGAGCTCCCAGCGGCGCTGGTAATGAACATGTGCATCCAGCGGCGCTGGTGAGACCTGGAGCTCAAAATCAAAGTTGTAGTTCTCTGTCTCCTGGTTCCGTGGCTTGGTCACCCGTCTAAAACGGACATCGGATGAAAAGGTTATGGCCAAAATACCAAGATATCACCAAACTCTTCGTGTCAACCATATTTCCTCCATCTGAGTATTGAATCATGAACAGATTCTTCTACAAACCATCACCACACCTCTTTGAGCTCGTGTAACCTTGTTCCTTGATGTTCTCCTCCTTACCACTTGCAATGATCTATAAAGCTCATGATTAACCTGTCGTCTACATATCTAAATCAAAATATCAAAACGGAAAAGACAACATAAATGAAAAACACGATTACTTGCTTGTTCAACCAAAATAGAACAAGAAGTAATATTATTATTAAACAATATAACCTAATGCATGAAAAATAGAACACAAACATGGGTTGCCTCCTAAGAAGCGCTAAATTTTTACCAAGTCTTCAGCTTGACTCTTACCTACATGGTCTACTTGTTACCTTCAAAGAACGGGAGTTCATCTATGATAACTCCTCCCACACTTTCCTCAACATGATGCAACTTCACCCTATGACCATTTACAATAAACGAACCTCCGTTAAAGTTAAAAAGTTCTATATGACCTGATGGGAAAACATGTTTAATCACATACGGTCTTGTCCACCTAGAAGTTAACTTGGGTTGCTTCAATTTGAACTTAGATAGAAACAGAAGAACCTTATCTCCAGCCTTAAAATCTTTCATGCGAATCCTACGGTCATGCCAAGCCTTAGTCCTTTATTTATAAAGCCTAGAGTTGTCATATGCCTGTTATCTAAGCTCTTCTACTTCATGCAGTTGTAACAATCTATGTTCCCTAGTTGCATCTAAGTCCATGTTACAAATCTTAACTGCCCAAATCGACTTATCAACTATCTCTAATGGTAAATGACAAGCTTTTCCAAAAAGTAAAAGATACGGAGTGGTCCCTATAGGTGTCTTAAAGGCGGTCCTAAATGCCCATAGAGCATCAAAGGCTAAATACAAGAAATTGAAAGCCCATATTGCACTCATGGCACAAGAAGAATCCAACAAAAATAGCTGCATGGTTGCAGACTCAGAAAAATGGGAGGATTATGATGTGTCTTCTGATGATGAAGAAGAAGTAAGGGACATGTGTTTTATGGCTCGTGAAGATCAAGGTCATGTTGTCAAGTCTGATGTTGAATCTGCTCGTTGGGTGGATATCATCATGTAGAAGGTTAGTAGTTTTGGTTTTGAGAAAGACGAAGAACAAAAATTGGACCTTTTAGTTCTTATTGAGGCCGATATTTCTTATGTTGAAACTGTGCGTTAAGAAAGTTTAAAAATGTTTGAAATTAACTCTTCTGAACTGAACGCCAGCCAGGCTAGGTTGAAAGAACTAAAAGATATTCAATTGGCTTTAAAAAGTTATCAATCTTTGGTGTCCAAACTTGAATTGGAAAAGGAAGAATTAAGGATTATTTTTGAAAAAGAACAAAAAATAATCAAATCCTGGATGAAATCACCATTTCCTGAAGCTGCCATTAAGAAAACTTTTGAAAATCAAAGAATTGCATATGGCACTGGTGATCTTCATCTTGCATCTGTAATAACTGATTTAGATGCTCTTCCAAAAGAAATAAGACCAGAAATTGTTTTCTAAAATTTTGGTAAACCAAATAATGTAACTGAAGAAGCCCAGGAACAACCTGAGGGCAAATCTGAAGCACGTCAGACCAATGCTTCAGACAAGGAAGCTAAATCCAAGAAGCCTTCCCCTCAGTCTTCATCTAAGGTTCCTAAAAACCAAAAGAAGAAGAAAAATGTCTCCCCTGATGAGCCCTCTACCTTAGATTCTGGTAAAGCTCAGGTGTCTAATGAAGAATCTATTTTGTTAAGGATTGAAAGTCAATTCCAAATGTTAGCTAGACAAGTGCAAAGTTGTAATGCACGTTTGAAAAATGTTGAAAGCACTCCTCTGAATCCTAAACAAAATCCAAAACCTTTTTCCAAGAAAATCAAGCAAAACAATCAAAAATCTGAGAAGAAAAAGGTTGTAGAACCCATCAAACCAACTGTTTTATTTCATCAGAAATTATGAATGATATCCCTTTTGATCCTTCTGTTCCTTACGTACCAAAGAAATCTGAGGCTGCTAAGGGAGAGCCCAGTGGACCCATCAAAAGATGGGTTCCCAAGAAGAACTAATCTTTGTGTGTGTGCAGGAAGACCGAAAGAAGTATATATGGTATCTGGACAGTGTCGCTAGCAGAACCATGACTGGTAATAAAACCCTGCTGGAGGAATATAGGGTGCAAGAGGGGCCCTCAAGAATATTTGAGAATGATGGTAATGGACAAAGTGAGGGATATGGTGTTTTGAACAATGGACAAGTAAAGTTTACAAAAGTTGCATATGTGAATGGTTTGAAATATAACCTGATCAGTGTCAGCCAACTTTGTGATGATGGCTTTAAGGTTTTATTCGATGTATGTCAAGGTACCATATTCAACAGAGATTGGAAGGTAGTATTGGTTGCACCAAGGAAAGGCAACATTTATGTCATTGATATGGAAAGTTCACCTAGTGAACAATGTTTCTATACAAAGGCAGATGAGGACACAAACTGGTTGTGGCACAAAAGATTATCCCATCTGAACTTCAAAAATATAAATAAGTTGTCAAGAAAACAACTTGCTGATGGGATACCTCCGATGTCATTCAATAAAGACAAGCCATGTCCGGGTTGTGAAATGGGAAAGAAGAAAAGAGCATCTTTCAAGACCAAGCAAAATTTTAGTATCACTAAACCACTTCATATGCTTCATATGGATCTCTTTGGTCCTGTGAACGTGCAAACAAGAGCTGGGAAGAAATACACCCTTGTGGTTGTTGATGAATTTTCAAGATATTGTTGGGTGATCTTCCTCAGAACAAAAAGTGAAGCTACTACTGAAATTATTGCCCTCATCAAACAAATTGAACTCAAGCATAAGCCAAAAGTACGTCAGCTCAGAAGTGACAATGGCACTGAATTCAGAAATTCCACTCTGGAAACCTTCTGCACTGACACCGGCATATCTCAGAACTTCTCCTCAGCTCATACACCAGAACAAAATGGTGTTGTAGAAAGAAAGAATCGTACGCTGATAGAAGCAGCCAGAAGTATGTTGAATGAATCAGGTATTCCAAAATGTTTTTGGGCTGAAGTTATTGCAACTGCTTGCTACACTCAAAACAGATCAATTTATGTCAAGAGACACAAGAAGACTGCCTATGAAGTGCTCAGAAAAAGAAAACCTAATATTGGATATTTCCATGTATTTGATGTCCAGTATACATTCTGAATGAATCCAGCAAGTTTGGCAAATTTGATGCCAAGGCTGATGAAGATTACTTCTTAGGATATTCAACAATTCGCAAAGCCTTTAGAGTCTATGACAAAAGACTTGAAAAGGTTGATGAGTCAATACATGTTACCTTTGATGAATCAAATTCTGCAATCTTTAATAAACCAATTTCTGTACCACCCTCAGAATGTCCTATCAGTTTTGGTGAATCTGATCACAATGTCTAATCTGATCAGCAAGTAAACATGTTTCTGATCATCTCAGTTCAGAACCAAAAAATATTAAGCAAAGCAACACTCCATTTTATCCTTCAGTCACTTTCAAACTACCTTTAGAAATGACTATTGGATCAGATGTGCGTGCTGCTACTCCTCAGCTATCAGTCTCCACTGAAGTACCTCAGGATGAAGAATTTCATGATGCAAATCGTGATTTACAAGATGATGAGACTGAAGTAGTCTTTTCTGAAGCATCTCCTGAAGTAAGTCAGGATTTCTTGCGCTGATATCATTGTTCATCGTGGTCATTACTTTAAATGGACTCGATCACATCCAATTGATCAAGTGATTGGAGATCCAAATAGAAGGGTTCAAACCAGAAGAGCCACTAGCGATCAATGCTTAAATGTCAGCTTCTTATCACTGATAGAATCGAAGAAGATTGACGAGGCTATGAAAGATCCAAGTTGGGTTGAAGCCATGCAAGAAGAGCTTAACCAATTTGAAAGGAACAACGTATGGGAACTTGTTCCATGTCCCAGCAATCTGAAGAAAGAACCAATTGGGACAAGATGGGTCTTTAGAAACAAGGTGGATGAAGATGGTCACGTAATTAGAAACAAGGCAAGGCTAGTTGCCAAGGGTTATGCTCAAGAAGAAGGAGCTGATTTTGATGAGACTTTTGCACCAGTTGCTAAACTAGAAGCTATCAGAATATTCTTAGCTTTTGCAGCTCATCATGGGTTTAAAGTCTATCAGATGGATGTTAAAAGTGCATTTCTGAATGGAGAATTGGAACAAGTTGTTTATTTTTATCAACCACCAGGATTTGAAAGTAAAGAAAAACCTCACTGGGTGTATAGGCTGAACAAAGCTTTATATGGTCTGAGATAAGCACCTAAAGCCTGGTATGATACTCTAACTAGACATCTTTTAGATAATGGTTTTAAACAAGGTGCAATAGATAACACTTTATTCATCTTGCATGATAAAGGTGATATCTTACTTGTACAAGTTTATGTTGATGATATTGTGTTTGGGTCTACAAACGAAAAATTGTGACAAGTTTTCTAAAATTATGTCTTCTGAGTATGAAATGAGTATGATGGGTGAACTGACATATTTCTTGGGTCTTCAACTTAAACAAACCAAAGATTGTATTTTTATAAATCAAGAAAAATATGTCAGAGATTTAATAAAAAAATATCAATTTGACTAAGTTTCATCCAAAGATACTCCAGTCTCTGCACCATTAACTTTGGACTCAGATCCCAATGGAAAACCTGTTGATCCCACAAAATATCGTGGTATGGTGGGATCTCTCATGTACTTAACTGCAAGTAGACCAGACATAATGTTTGCAACATGCCTTTGTGCAAGATTTCAATCTGATCCCAGGGAAGCACATCAGAATGCTGTAAAATGAATTTTCAGATACCTTAAAGGTGTCCCCAGACTAGGTCTTTGGTATCCCAAAGGCTCAAGTCTAGATCTCATGGGCTATTCAGATTCTGATCATGCAGGTTGTAAGATAGATAGGAAAAGTACCACAGGTGGTTGTCATTTTCTTGGTGGCAAATTAGTTAGTTGGACAAGCAAGAAGCAGACTGCAGTTTCTTTATCCACAGCTGAGACTGAATACATTTCTGCAGCAAGTTGTTGTGCTCAGATTTTATGGATGAAGAACCAACTAACTGATTATGGTGTTAAGTATACAAGAACTCCAATCTTTTGTGATAACACAAGTGCCATCGCAATATCTCACAATCCTGTCATGCACTCCAAAACCAAGCACATCGACCTCAGGTATCATTTTATTCAAGATCATATTATAAAAGGTGACATTGAAATTCATTTCATTCCCACTGATAAACAACTCGCTGATGTTTTTACAAAACCTTTGGATGTCAAAACTTTTAAACATCTCATCAGTGAGTTAGGAATGCTAAATCCTGTGTAGCATTTCAGGGGGAATTGACAAAAATATTTTTGCTAGAAAAAGAAATTTTTCTCTGAGGGGGAATTTTTGCCTCAGAAAATATTTTGTCTGAAATGGTTCAGAATTTGAGAGACTTCAGAATTTATGAAAATGAGATGGTTCAGATTGCACTTCCTGACCATCCTCAGAATTTATTAAGTCAACATCTGAAGTCCATCAGAACCTTTTATTATTTAAAAATACTTAATTGGTGAGTGGACACGTGATTTTACGTTACCTTTTTTTGCTGACGTGTCACACAAGTTGCGCCGCAAAAAATGATCATTGCTTTTGCATTAAAAAAGGTTGAATACTTTTGGAAAATGTGGGGTCATGGCCGTTGTTGCATTAAATGCGGACGTGTAACCAAAAATTATTTCGGATTTCAAACCTGATCAAAATTACCTTTTAATAATATATCATTTTATTTTATTGGGTTTGAATTTCAAAATTCTTTTTATTTATTTTCATTGGAAATCCCTTCATATTCCCTTCGAAAATATAAGTATCTTTTCCAAAAATCATTCCTTCATGTACTTCATTCTTCATTTACTCCCAATCATTCATTCTCTCTCATTCTTCCTTCTTCAAAATCAAAAACCCTAAATCACATTCTTTTTCATTATCATCTTACCAAATCAATTCAAAATGGCAAGACAACCATCGCAAGCAAAATCTCTCATTACATTTGAATACAATCCACCAAACCCCGCAGTCAAGGCAAGTTCTAACTGGCCAGAGAAAATTGAAGCCAAGGCCATTCGATTCAATATGAATAATTTTAAAGCCGCCCTAAATGCCAAAAACAAAATGCTCATGGGTCGAATAAACAAATTTCTTGAGGAATGTCCTCTTTCTTTTGCCTTGACGGTAGATCCAAAAATTCTATATCATAGATATCTTTTAGAATTCTGGTATACTGCCAAAGTAAGCAAGGATGATAAATCCATTGCTTTCACTCTCAAGGATGGCACGAAAAAGTGTGTCATCACTTTGGATGGATTCAGAGAGGCCCTCCATCTAAATTATTTACAAGAACCATTAGCCTTTGCAAAAAGGTTAAAAGGTGTGAACTTCAGAGAAGTTTTAGTGGAGATGGGGCATTACAATATGGTTGATAGTAATGGAAATTTGAAAACCTCAGGGCATATTTTCATTTCGGGGTTTAGAAGTTATTGGAGGTTTTTTTGGACTCACATAGTTGAGTGCCTAGGTGGTAATTATGGTGGCTTGGACCAGATCTCATTGGTCCAAGTGGAGATGGGTTATTATCTGTGGAATGGGATCACTGTAGACTATGCTGAGATGCTTTTCTCTCAGCTGGTGGCTAAATTGAAAGGAAAAAGGAGTCCACATATCTCTTTTCCCAGATTTCTGAGCGTCTGCTTTATGCACATTCTGGGCGACGCATATTCTGAAGGGGGACCTGAGCAGTCAGCCACAGAGTTCTGCAAGGATCTATCCAGACTTTCAACTAGAAAGGAGGTGAATGAGCTGATTAAAAAGCTTGGTGTTGATGATGTAATAGAAAAGGTGCATTTGGAGTTGTCTCAGAATCTGGTGGCACAATTGACAACTGCCATTGCATCAAAGTTTGAAGATAGAGTTAAGGAGATGGTTGATGACTTGACAACCAAAGCAAATGCAAGGGTGGACAAAGCTGTTGAAGACATAAAGAATTCTGTGTCCATCCTTGACAAATTTGTCAAGGACCAGTCTCAGAAGTTGGATGAAATTTTGGGTTTGCTGAAGAAAGAACCTGCAGTTGTTCCTCCTCCCTCTCCATCTTTTTGCTAAAAATGACAGGAAAATACTTCAAGAAATGCTCGAACATGAGAAGCTGAACCTGAACTCTTCCTTGAGATTAAGGGCTCAGTGTTCAACTATGTCTAAAGGGATGTCTGACAGTATCCTGAATCAAAGTTGGGAACCTCTAAAGGGCATGCAATCTGCCATAGAATTATATTCGAAGATGCCTGCAGAGGTCCCCAAAGGGGGAAGTGGAGTGCCCATTGGCTTGATTGCAAGTTTACAAGAATTGATTAAAGCCACAAGAAAGCAATCTGAAGCTGAGGGGAACTTCAGAAAAAGAAGACTTCTGAGATTGCCAAAGTTGATAAGGGCAAGGCTCATTTGGTGGAAGAACCCAAGTCCAAAGGGAAAAAGAATTCTGGACTTGTGGTTGGTGAAAATGTTGATGAGCAAGGCTTTCCGTTAACTGATCCAAAAGCTGATGAAAATAAATTGAAAGCCTTGCAGAAACAAGTATCAAATCAGTTCATTGCCTTCAAAGAAAACAAGTTAAGAGAAAGAGAACAACATCAGAAGATGGGGACTCTTGATCATATTGATGCTGCAGCTCTTGGTCTTTCGTTGGAAAAAATATCAGAAAATTAAAGAAGATGCAAGAGTGCAGAAGGCTTTGGCTGATATGACTGAATATGAATATGGGGTGAATTATTCACCTTTGGAATAGAAGTTGGACCATCTCACATTTCAGTTGTCTAAAGAAGACTTGGTGAAAAATAGAGAAAAGGAGATGGCAATCAAAAAGAAAGAAATTCTGGCCGAAGTTCTGAAGGTGGAGAAACAATTATCCAGACCCCCATCCAAGTCCAAAGTGACTGGACCCAGAAGCTCAAGAAAGCATGCTCGTGATCCTGATCTTTCCACCTTTGTACCAATTTCTGAAGATGTTGCAGAAATACAAAAGAAGGTTGAAATGGCTCAGTATGAGCATTATCTAAAGCATCGATCTCATCCTGCCAAGATTACTGATGTAGAAATTACAAAGGAGGATGGATTGAGATTGTTTGATATGGTGGTTACAAGGGAAGGAAGGGTTCCATCAGAGTACAACCAGGTTTCAGTGCATGAATTTGGCATTTTTGAGCACAGAGAGATGATTCCCATTCTGAAGGCGAAGCCCAAGTCTCATCTGATTGGCACATGGATGTTAAGGATCCAACAAAAAATGTAAGCCAAGAATGATATGGAGGCAAGGTTACTTGGGAAGAAAGACTCTCCATTGAAGAGGAAAGCTACTGATGCACCTTCTGGCTCAAGGGCTGCAAAGAAGTAGTTTACTCTGAAACTTTCATGTACTTGTAAATATTTTTCAATTTTATGTACTTGTAACATTTTCTCAAAATTCTGTATTGTATATATGTTGCAAGTCATTCACAACAAGTAGATGATAGGTTTAAGTTAGAAACTTCACAAGGTAAAATTCTAAGGCATCAATGGTCTATAAGATGTCCTTAGAAAACTTTTTATAACTTAAACAAAACTTCTATTTTAGACTTACAAACTTGTATAGATAGAAGTCTAAAATGCATGTAATATTTCAGAACAAATAAGGGGGATTTGTTAGGTCGAAAATCGACCAAGTATAATTTGTTCAGAAATATCTGAAGTTCAGAGAAGATACTTGTACAGAAATTCTGAAGAGTCTCTCAGAATTAGTTCTCTAAAGCTTCACCTCAGATCAAGATCAGCACACCTGAAAACATTCATTCTGAAGCCGAAGACTAAAGACTGAAGAAGAGAAATTTTTGAGAAGCAGAGCTCTGAGAAGATTCTACCTGATTGAAGATCTGAAGCCGCTTAGTGAAAAAGTATTTACAACACTTTTTCACTGATTACGAGGAAGTCTTTTTGCAGTACTTTAACTTCCTTTACCCGGTTAATAACATTATACCTGGTATTGTGCTAGTTTAAGTAAAAGGTTGGGAATAAAGTATGTAATGTCACATCAAAAGAAACTTACAAACTTTACTTAAAACAAACATATTATGGATTTGTCCTACAAATCCATAAATGCACCCAACCATAAATTTGTACGGCCTTTGCCATGTCACCAAGACATATTGGCCTATAAATATAAGACTTCTCACACTTGCAAAAATGCTTGGAACTTTGTCATTGCAACTTGTGAGATATACTCTAAGTAAACTTACGAGTATTTCCTTGTTGTTTAGATCATTTGTATTTCAAGTTTGTTTAGATATTTTCACAAGTGTGATTATCTTTGTTCCGCAACAACCTTTGTATTTTGTTTATATAAATAAATAAAATACATTAAAAAATACATCTCGACTCATTGCCATAGTACTTGATTATACATACTACTTATATAGTTTCAAGCACGTGTTATTCGTTCTTACTTATTTGTTCATATCCATATCTGGATCATAATTCTGAACTAGTCTTTATCTAGATCAGAGATACTTGCCAGTCGGGTTACTTGATATACTTGGTATTCTTGATATATATTCTGTGATATCTTGTTACTTCTCTAACATCTTGTGTAGGGAACTCATAATAACATCATTCCATAATCACCTATCATAATCATATCATCATTACATATTCACTTTACATAAGCATATCATCATTTCGTAACATGGGAACTTACCTTATGCCTTGGCAACCTGCATATACAATTCATATATCATAAAAGGTAAGCATCATACCCCATAGTAACCTCCCATAATCACCCATAAACATAAATCGTACATACATATTCAATTGGAAGGTTTAACTTATGAAAACGTGTTTTGTTGTACCAAAAGGTGACAAAAGATGTTATCTTACCTTGGTTCAACTTAATAATGAGTTATAACTAGCTTGCAATGCTTGCTAAGTCCTCCCGGCAACCTAGAACAAGTATATAACCAACATATAAGCTTAAACTAGGTGTATAAGACTCTTGGACAAAGTTGTGCCGCAACTAGTGAAAGTTGCGCTACAACATTGAAGTCAGAAAATTTGCCCAGGCCAAAGTTGTGTCGCAACTTTTAAAGTTGCGCCGCAACTTTTGCCCGACCTGCACATGACTTTTGTTACACACATCAATTCGATTCTTATACGACCTTAGCACCCATCAGCGACCTGGAGACTTAAAATTAACATCTTTTATGGTATAACTGATGACTTTAATCCATCAATTGATCCCTTAATCAATCACAAACATTACCCACTCCATTGATCACCCAAATGACTCGAAATCGGTAACGAATTGTAGTTATCCTTACCCAAAACCCTAAGACCAGGAATAAGATCAATATAATTGATTCATCTGATCACAAAACAAAGGGAAATCATCTATATTACCTATAGATGATCACAAGGATCCGGAAACTTATCAAAACTTGCTCAAAACACCTTAAAACGTATGATTTCGAAAGAGATTGTTTTGAAGGAGGGAAAGGGGTGGCTTGGGGGTTTCTCGCACACGTATGAATCAGATTTATGACAATTAGGGGTGGCTAATTTCCCCTTAACCCCTGGTCATCATCTCCTAAAGTTCCATTTTAGATCCCTCAACTTTTATACGTTGCTTTCTTAGCTTAGCCTTCCTACCGGGAGTCTTAACGATCTAACAAGCACTTAACTTTCATACTTTACTTTAAAGTAGATTCATTTAACATCTCTTAATCATTTAATATTAAACACATAAGCATTAATCACATAATCCCATATAGGGCACATAACTTGACGAACCTAACGTTAACTAACGGAAAGTCAAATAGTCAAACTTAAAAAGTTTGGGATGTTACACTCGCTCATGACATACGCCTCCTCCTTCTCGATTGATGATTATGTTGTTAAAGATTGATGTTTGATCTTCGGATGAAATGGGGGTGTTAGGAGGGTTTAGATCTGGTGAAAATACCCTAGAAACGGCCCCAAAGTCGACTGGAATGAGTATGGTGCGGCCTTAGGGTTTTAGAGGGGTATTTATAGGTTTTTGGGAAGTTTCAGATCTGACTGACCTTGGGAGCGGCGCTGGTAGAAGTCCCAGCGGCGCTGGCTGGCTCCCAGCTCTACTGGTTGTGTCCAAGCTCCGCTGGTTGGGCTTCTAGCTCCGCTAGTGATGTCCCGGCCTTGCTGGTTGGCTTCAGGAAGACTTCTAGCGGCACTATAGCTTTATGTGAGTGGCTTTGGTCCTGGACATCAACACGAAAGTTGTAGATCGTTCTCTCACCTTTCCGTGGATAGCTTATTCGTCAGAAACAGAGTCCCTATGAAGAAGTTATGCCCAAAATACTAACACGTGGTCATAGGCTTCATGTCAACACAAGTTTCTTCATCTCAAGTCTTGAATCTCGATCCGAATCTCTATCGAACCATCATTTATCTTCTTTTAAGTCCTTCATCACCATTTCTTGATGTTTTCCTTCATGCCACGAGCAATGAACCTGAAATCACATATACATGCCATTAAGTATCATAAGTTCATTCAAATGACTATAAAATGGCCAAAACTAGTGCGGTAAAAGTCTATATATTTATCACTCATCAAACATTTTTCATATTTTTCTCTTTTTCAAATCCTAACTATGTGTGTATCCATCACAAAAACATATTTTAAATCTTAACCTTAAAACATACCTCCTCCTTGAGCCTCCGTCCTCTCGCTAGCTCTGCCACTACCACCACCAAACCGTCGTCATTAACAGAATCGCTGCCACATCGCGCGGGCATACATCTAGTATAAACGAATGGCCTCAACCCAAAATTACTAGCCTCACCGTCGTTATGCGTTTATGAAACATAAATAATTGTAAAAAAATATTTAATTGACAAAATATTTACTTGTGTTTAATTAGGTGGAGAGAAAATAGAGTATTGAAAATGCCATAGGCATGCTTTTTCATAACAATATTAAACAACCCATATTATAAACTCGAATGGTACTCGCACAATACAGCGGTATAATGGTGGTTGTGTAGGTGATGGGTGATGGTGGCGTGTGGTGGTAGCGACGGTAGTGGAGGTAGCGGTGGTGGTGGCGATGTAATGGCGGTGGTGGTAGTGACGGATGGTGGTGGCATGCGGCAGTGGTGGTACCAGTAGAGGCAGCGATTGGTGTGGGCGGTGGCGTCGGCGGTGGCGGCGATGACGGCGATTAGTGTGGGTTATTGATTTAATATGGTTTAAATGTATTATACATTGTGCATGTTGAAAGGTGGAAATTGTATTTGTTTTATAATATTTGTATAGATATAGATATAGATGAGGGTAACCACTTAGGTTGTATCCGCGTTTCGATTTATCATAAGTTTCAAATTCTCTTCTTAAAAGTCTTGATTATTCGTGGTTTAAGTATTTCTTTTGTTTAGTTTCTATCCGTATCAAAACCTTGTAATACTTGGAACTACAAAATGTCATCTTTCTACACATTATATATGGATAATAATAAATCAACCTAATTTGTATGCCTAATAATCAACCTAATTATAGGATGATGACATGTGAAAAAATCAGGGGGCAAGATTAGGAAAGAGAATTAGTATATGTCATTTGATATACTTTCGACGAATTTTTAAATCCGATGGCGGAACTCGTACGGCTAAAGCATTTGGCTATCACACTCTATGACTTATCACCTCCTATGACCTATCACCCCCATCATCTTACCGTCGCAACGCACGACCACTTTCCCTCGTATACTTTTAATGAGAAAGAACATTATCGTCACTTTAATACTTAAAAAATTGGAGATTTTATACATCTAAATTATATTTTTAAAATCTAACATTTTCAACTTTTTAGATACCTACTATATCATTTTGCAAATTTTAATTTACAATAGGTTGCAACCGGTAAAAGTAAAAACAAATTGAGCTAGTATATATTTGTTGCGAACTAATTAATCAAGAGATGAAATGGTACTTGTTATCAATGAAGTTTATATATGAAGTTGAGAGATGGCTCGATCCATATGAATGTCTAAATTATGTGGGTATTAAATAATGATATTTTGCTCAAATCATGTGGGTATTAATATGAGAATATTTCACAATCAACAAAGTTTTACAGGAAAGTTATGATATAAATTAAATGTGATTTGAAGGACATGATGCCCTTCCTTTACTTTTCTACTTTTATACATACGAGGGCTTAAATGCCCGCTATGTTAGGTTGTATGTATGATATTGCCGGTTTTTTAAATTGTTAATGAAACTCGAAGAATGAAACATTGATATAAGAGAATTTAACAAATATCTATATCTATAAACCCTTATAAAGGGTATTGGGTTTAAGAAATTAAGCAACATTTTCCATTCCCATAATACCCCCTTCTTTCTTTTGTATTTTACCTCTCCTTAACTATCTACCGAAAATACCCTTATCACACATAATCACAAACCGGATCTTCTCCCCCAAAACACAAAACACAAACCCACACAAAAAAAAAGAGTCGGCCAGAAGATCCATCTCGACCATCACCGGATTCATCATCATCATCACCCATAACTCGAACTTCCGGATTGATCATCATCATCACCCATGCCGGATTCTTTCCGCCGCAACAAACGGTTTATTCGGTACGTCGTTTTACAACATCTTCTTTCAAGATCAATTTCTGGTAAGTATTTAATTAGTTTGGATTTAATTAAAACACCTTCTTTCTTAGTAATTAGTTTGGGGCCTCATCAAGTCAAAAGTTTCCGGCGATCGACACATTCAAACATATCATTTAATGGTTAATCAACACGTTCATATTGACACATTCGATCTTTTTTGGATCATTTTATGTGAACAGCAAGAGAAAAAAGTGGGAAAATATGCATTTGAAAAAAATAGGTGAATTCTTTATGATTTTGTTTTTTTCCTTTGATCGATTATATATCATGTAATGGTTAATCTGTTCTTTTTTAATATCTATTTTTGATTGTTTTAGGTTGGTAGTAATTGCAGGTCAATCTTCGAATCGTTGGGGATCAAGGATTTTTACGGACATGGAGTTATTATACTATCGCCACCATTTCTCTGTAATCTCCACACACATCAATTTACACACCAATAATTCTTCCTTATAAGTCTACCTTTTATTTTTGTTGTTGCTCCAACCATGGCAGAAACAGAAACAGGTCATTAAACCCATGCCACTATCGATTCAATTCCAGTTGCTCAATCCCCCATACCCAGTGCAACCCCTACATTTGATCATTTTGATGTATTTGAATGGCCCATCAAATGATTTAGCAACACGAACCAAAAGATGATACCACCACGACCACACCCCAATTTTTTTGGTATTATTCTTAATATTTTTAAAAATATATATTCTAAGATACATGAATCTATGCCAAACTGGTGGTGAAGATGAGAACTTGCTCTTTCCTGTGCATTTTTTTAATTTAATTTTTTAATTTTTTTTCCCTGTGCGTTTATAGTGTGTTTAATTTATAATGTGTTCGTGTTAAGTGACTTTTTTTACTTTTTTCGATAATGTCTTGGTCAACACTTCTGACATCTTTACCATTTTCAGTCATGTTTTATAGTTTTGGGTATTCGGTTCCCTGATATCTACATTCTCAGAAATACTAACGCCGTTTATTGCAATGTGGTAACATTTTCTGACTTTTTAAGTATCTTTAGTAGAATTGAGTAATTCATGATCAAAAATAAAGGAAAATAAAATGGGTCGACATTTTGTTATGGATGAGGATTTGTAATTTCTTTAGCAAATGAACCAATTTTTTATTATTGAAAGTGTTGATTCACAATATGTCATCAATTATTTGTTTTGTCCATACTTAGATTCTATTTATATAATGTGGCTATGTGTTTGCAGAGTGTTATTTGGTCACAGGGTTTCAACTTTTCGGGGTGGTGTTGCACTGTTGCTTAAGGTTGTTTCATTGAATTTTTAGGGGTCAAGCAAGCAAGTTCAAGCTTAATGGTACGTATGTTGTGGTTAGTCATTTGTGTGATTCGAGAGTTGTGTTTTGTGTTTAAGGGTTTAGGTTTGAAGGAATGATGTTAAATAGTTTTTGGATGTATAAGGACATACTTAGGATGTAGTTTACTTGGTTGCATATATTGTGTGATTCTTTTCACATAAGCTCCTCAAGACGAGTCTTAATATTGAAATGGTGATACACTTAAGTGGATTCTATAACATCATGTCAGGCTCCTTTTTATAGCATTGGTCATTGCAGCAACAATGCATTCGGGTGAAATATGGAAATAAGAAGCAACACCGGATCGTTCTTAGGTTGTATACATGTCCCCGAAACACAAGTTACTTTTGACTGTTGTTACCTGCGTTTTTATCAGGTTGTATACATATGGCCCTAGCACATGTTGCTTTCATTGTAACTGAATTTTTATCAAGAGTATTATCTACCCATTTCAAAAAGTGCTTTTATTGTACATGTATCTTTAATTGTTTTTTTGATAGTTGTAGACCCTGTGTGGCACCATGAATAGATTCAAGCTTATATTTGGGGTTCTTGTATCTTTTATTCACGTTTATAGTTGTCTTCAGCTTTGTCTTTCTTACTCTTATTTTTTTCTTCGTTTTCTAGGAACTCAAATTGTCTTTGCCCCTTTGTATGATTAATTATGCAGTACGAGGGACAGTTGGGTCTTCACTGCCATCAGGGGGTCGGTGTTTGTATTGCAACTGCTCACAACCACGCTTATCACTACATCTATGAACAAAGGTAAATGTGTCGAAACTCCGAACTATTTGTCATTAACCAAGAAGTGCGTTCACCATGATAGTCTTAGTGGACAACATATACCAGAAGTTAACTAAGAAGTTAACTAATAACCATACTGCTATCTACGGTTTACCAAGGAACGAGACTCTTGGAAGTTCACTTAGTTGTTTAATCATCTTATTATAATTGATCTTTATGTAGCATACAATTTTACAAAGTACATGAGCAGATCCTGTTCCCGCTGATTTTGTTCATGTCCTTGGTGATGCTAATGTATATTAGGACTCATGTGAGACCTCTTTATTACCTCAAGATGATGCCTAGGTCGTTTTCAGTTAGCAAAATTATGTTTTACTTCTTGGCGATCGTATGTTCATTGTTAAAATATTTACATTAGTGCAGATGTTGAAGATCAATCAAGAAAAGGAGATAGATGGGTTTGTTGCCAATGATTTTGACTCATAGAGTATGATCCTCAACAACAAATTGAATGGAAACAAAGAATATATAACATGTGAATCTTGATTTAGTGTGCAGCAAGAGTATAGAAACGTTTGTATTGTATTTCATTAATCTCTAATTTGAAAATACCTATACACTATTACATCAATTGTATATTTTTGAATATTTTTGTCTTTTAATTATTTGTTATATCTTATGTTTTCTAGATTATATTTGGTAAGGATTTATGAATCAATGCAACTTTGCCAAGTCGGTTCATTTTCACGTATGAATCAATACATACTTATTCTTTCTTTGTCAAAAATGCCTTTTTGGGATTATGTGTTTCTTCACACTTTAAGTTTGCTATTTGTTAGATACCAGTCAATAAATTAGCAATATGGGTTATCTATTGTTAAGAAAAACATAACATTAACCAAGTACCAGTGTGACTACTTTGACGGTTTAAAACATGCAACGCAGATTCTGGTTCATTGAAAACGAGTATCATTTCGTATATCATTTCGTATATTATATTGTATATGTTTCGCTCATGTGTTCATAGCTTGGTGTGTAGCTATACATTATCTCGATGGTTTTCTCAATGAAGTAGCTACACATACAAAAACTTATAAGACACACCAAGACACACTGACCACCTGTACCATGGTATCCGCTGAAACGCGCGGGTACCATGCTAGTAGTTAATAATACATGTTGTATAATTCATATTAGAGTGTCCGCTTAGTTATATATATAAGATTTCAGATTCCTGAACGTTGGCCGACTTGTCTGGATTACATAATTCTTAAGCTTATAAAATTAATACGGAGTATTTAACTGCTAAGGCAGTCCAATTTGTATATTGCAAACCAATGAAGAGAATAAATACCAGACTTTCAAATGTTGTAGGTCGTGTTAGACGTTATATGTTTCGTAAGTATTTAGTCGGATTTGTATGTTGATGAATTAGCTTTCGTGAAACCCAAGTAAAGAATCTCATATATGGATATGTGTCGTATTCAACTTATTAGGATTCGTTGTCTATATATATGACAACAGGATATTAGTTTACAACGATAAAAGATACATGGAAAATATATGAGTTAAAAGTAAGTAAGTAACAACTCAGTGTCGCTTATACGGATTTTGAGCCCCATTACCTCGACGGTGTATGGGGGAGGTTAAGATGTAGGCAGGCCTTACCTCTATCTAAGTAGAGAGGTTGCTTCTAGTTTTTACCTGAATGGTAAAAAAGGCCCTCCAACCTTTGCATGGGATGAGGATCAAACCCTTTGCATGGAAAATATATGAGTTATATTAACTATTAAGCATGGGGAAAAAAGGTTACATTCCCATGGCCCCGTGTGTTAAGATGGTAAAAAGCATGGGCCAAACACTTGCGCATGAGGCTTGTTAAAATTTAATTTCGTATAACTTGGCCGAGATAAAAGATAAACGCATACAAAGTCTGCCAAATTTTCTAAATAAAATCATTTCTATCCATTGACTTAGAAAAGTGAAACTTGTAGTAAATCAACATAATAGGAGATATCCTCTTTTTTTTAAAAACCCAAATCCCATAAATCAATTATAGTCACCATCTTTACATCTAACCTGTCCCAAAACAAATGATGTCATCCTTCTAACTGCAATCATTTTCTTTACCCATATTGACCCGAAACCTACCACATTGCATTATATCAAATTGCAAAAAATCTAAAATGCTTTTAATGAATTTCCACCCATTCCCCATAATAAAACTAAGTCTCTCATCTCTTTTAAACCATATTACCATCTGCCATTGGCCTGATACAGTCAACCCTGTATCATGCACTCTATTTTCATACAATATACAATTCTAAACTCTTATGTAACATGCAGTCAACATTGTAACTCTAAAATCCATCCAGCCCATCCCAAACCAGTTATCCATCTCATTACTCACCCAGAATAACTACACCTATACTAAGTCTTTCTGAATGCATCCCAAATCTAGACATCATATCAAGAGTGCAAAGATACTGGCGTTTGTTTTTTCTGCTAAGCCGTTTATTTACATGCTTATAACAATACAGATACACAAAAACTTAAAAAATCATATTGGCTATACACATTTGCTGCAAAAAAGTAATCACATATTGAATAGTAACACTTTAAGAAATAAGCATCGTCAAATACAATTCTATTGAAGCTAAATGATTATAAGCACTAAGAAGAATACAATGATTTAAGAGTTTTTAAGCATTAAAATTTGAATTTGGTTGTCAATAACACATATATGACCCATTTGACACAATCCCTTCAAAGCTAACATTTTTATCTTTACCCATCACCCCCACCCCCTAAAGTGGTAAAGAAGGCTCTTTGGGGTCTCGAGATAAAACATAAATTGATTCGCCCCAATAATAAGCAAATGGATTGACATTTCCATCTCTGTTATTACAAAATATACTTTATAGAACGTCAACATGTGAGTTAATAATGGTCCCACCAAGGTTGGCCAGGTGATTGTCCGAGTAACAATTCTTCCAGCCATTGATTTACTTGCTATAAGTAGCTTTTAAACCATTTTTATGCAATATTATACTCCGGAGAAATTCCGCAAGAAAGAGGGCAAATAGGTACAATGGTGGGAGACGGAATAAACGACTCACCTATGTTGCAGCCAATGTGGGAATGTCAATTGTTGCAGCAACTGATGTAGAAGTTGAAGCGGCTGACATAATGCTAATCAAATGCAACTTCGATTAAAAAAAAATACTTACTTGCTTTCAGGGAATAAACAACTACGTGGGTCTTATAACAAAGCAGCTAGCATTTATATGCTTCTTGCTTAAAATGGATCCATCACTATTGTTTGACATGACTATATGCAAACTATTACGAAAATGTCAGTACCATGTGGGCTCTAACTCTCTAAGTAGAGCACTATATTTAGACTTGAGTTCCAATCTGCTAGCTGAAATATTCTATTTATATTCTTTAAAGAATTTTGAGCCTTCTTTTCTTGATACAACATAATTGCCTTCAACTTAGCAGCTCCTCTTCGTTGGTCCGAACCTCCACCTGACCATAAAAAGATTGTTATGACCAAAAAGAAAAGTAGACAGCATTGTAGTCTCGATGGGTCAAATGTTAATCTACTCTTTCTTCATCTATACACTGCCCAACGGAGAGCTATAAGCCTATAACTATATAGATGTTATCTCTAACTGCCTAAGACTACTCATAGTCTGTGAGGTCCCTCCAACACAAAGAGTGTCTTTATAAACCGCCGATCTTTAATGTTGTTCATGAACACCAGCGTAAAGATAGTCAATGTAATACCATTATATAACTTCCAGAGCAAAGCATGTGCATACCGATCAAAGCATCTTTTTGCATGGTACCAGCTTTGCTTCAACGCATCATCCAAATTCTTTGCTACTCCCAAATCCATGAGTCAGACATAAATAATGTAGTCGACCCATTTGCTTCCATAACCAAACCCGTAGTTCCATTTACACTTTTCATCAAACACGTAGTGTGCTTAAATATTATATGATTGATGATGTTTACCAAGCGAACATGTAAGATCAAAGTAGCAAGGAGTTAATCGAGAAGAAGAAAAACTTGGAGTATTATAAACAAACATGTTAACTCATATTGCTGAATCTCCCTGCTCTGAGCTCCTTTCTATAAAAAAAAAACATATATCTGATTATAAACAAACATTAAAATCAGATTACATACCTTATCCATGTTTTGATGATTTATCAATCACAACTCACATGGGGTTTGCTAGAATATCCCAATAGAGTTTGGTTTTAACAAATGAATAATAATTTGAAGGAAATAAATTTGGTATCCTAAAGTATGGAATGAATCTATTGATAGTAAATATAACCCTAAAGTACGTGTTCATATAATCCATGAAGGTTAACCGGTATTGCATATATAACGATAATAGAGAAGTTAAAGAGTTTTCATCAGCAATTAAAAGCCGCAATTGAACAATCCTAATGACACCATAAGACTTTAATGGCTCAAGATTATCCCCGAAAGTTACAACGCACTAACCACACTGTAAAATCATAAACACCATAATTAATATGAAGTTTAAGAATTGATTACGCGCCTTACAACTTTAGATATATATAAGATACTTGTTGCAAATTTCAATTTGATATTTGTTACCATGGGTAGAAATGAATAAAATTGAACTAGTATACATTTGTTGCAAATTTTGAACGACAAGTATAGATTTTAATTTATATACGTTCTTTCAAAATATTCGTCCAGACGGGTCGAAAAACTTAGTAAATATAAGAATTAGTAACAAATACTAAATATAATCCTTCTCCTTTAGCCTAATACTCTCTCTTTATCAATCATTTATTTTTTTAATATTTATTTAATAAAAAATGGCTGAACTTTAATAAAAAAATCTTTATTATTATTATCAATATATATATATCATCTAAAAAAAACCCTCACATATTCTCAACCCTAAGAATAAACCTACGACAAACAAAAAAAACTACGATCAACTACCAAAAAGGTTTTGTTTATTTATATATTTTATTAATATTTAATCATTATTAATATTATTATTTAACATTAAATTCTTATGTTATTGTTATTATTATCTCTTTTAATTTAGTTTGTTTTCCATTATAAGTTCATTATGTCTTCTTTTTCAACAACAAAAGATAAGACCACATTAGTTCATCTTAAAGATCTTAAGCCATCACATGTTAATCATCATCTACGACTCCGTGGTGTACATGTATGGACTGTTTCGGAGTAGACCAACCTAAAGAAAATCAAAACGTTCAAGATGGTATTGGTTGATGACTTGGTATGTATTTTTAAATTATATACTCTACACTTTTTCTTTCTCTTTTTATTTAGCTAAAACTGGAAGAAAAAAAATGTGAACTAGAATCAATATTTATATGAAGTTAATGTTCATATTTTTCCTTTTAAGCTTTCGTATTGATTAAATCGTGATATTGGTCATAAATTTTTTATTTCTCTTTTTATTTAACTAAAGTAGAAAAAAAAAATGGGTAAACTGAAATCAATATTTATATGGAGTTAATTTTCATATATTTCTTCTTTAGTTTTCGTATTCATTAAGTTGTGATATTGATCATACACTTTTTGTTTCACAATTATTATAAGATTTTGAGATTACTTATCCAATGGACGGGCCTTAGCACTGGTAGTCGAATATATGACAGAATACGACCCCTGCTATTATGACACTACAAATAATATCGTATTTGTCCACACTTTTAATTAGCGTGAACAAATTAAAAAATTTGTCACGCTTTTATGTGTGTAAAAATATGAATAATTAAAAGTGTGTAAAAATTAATCCACACTTAAAATTGTGGTATTCTAAAAGTTCACACTTTTTAGTGTGACATTTCATATTTAATTTGTAACATCACATTTTCCACACTAACTAAATATGTGGCGTGAATAAATGTGGTGTGACAAATTAAATATGAAAGTCCATACTTTTTAGTATGGACTTTCATATTTAATTTGTCACACCACATTTATTCACGCCACATATTTAGTTAGTGTGGAAAATGTGATGTTACAAATTAAATATGAAATGTCACACTAAAAAGTGTGAACTTTTAGAATACCACAATTTTAAGTGTGGATTAATCTTTACACATTTTTAATTCTCCATATTTTTACACACATAAAAACATGACAAATTTTTTAATCTATTCATGCTAATTAAAAGTGTGAATAAATATAACATTATTTCTACTGTGAGCACCATATACCTTTAAATGACTAATCCCAACCTACAACTATAAAATTGATTATTTAAAGGAAAAATGATCTGAACTGAAGCAGTACAATGCTGCTGCCTTTCATCCCTTAGAATTTTCTTCATGTGATGAAATAAATAATCAACCCCCTAAAATATAAGGGTTGTTGTTCGGGTCTTCCGAACTGCAGCGTATGATTTTCCCTTATTTAAAACGATAAAAGAGACTTGTATCTACTTATCAAAACACAACATGTAGACTAAACTCCGATAAAGAAACATAGACTCAATTAACACATAACTTAAATTACAACATTTATAACACAAAGTCATAAAATATCACAATATCACACTAACGTTTCACTTCCACAAAGTTAAATGTGAACTATAATAACATTAACAATAATAAACCTCAAATGACCTCAAATCAATCCTCTTGATCTGGTTTTCTGCACAAAATCATATACATAGGTGTAAAAATCCCACTTTCCCCTCCTCTAACAAGATAATCCGCAGTCTTAACCAACATATTATGAACATCAATTGTCCCTTTAGGTGCAACACCTAATGTCTGAAGCACCACAACCACCACATGGTTCCTCCAATATACAATCTTCCCCATTTTCATCCTAGTCCACCATGGCTTAGCAGGCGGCTTAGCCAAATCCTTTTCTCGAATCACCTCGAACCCGACTTTTGCCGCGGTTTTGGCAATATCCTTGTATGTCCTTAAGCCTGGCAATGCATCACCTCTTTCAATCCCTTGTATTATATCCACATGTTCAGAATCATCATTATTATATAATTCAGTTGTCACCCATTCATACGATACATACATCGATCCCGGTTTTAAAACTCTATATATTTCTTTATACACGGCTTCGAGTTGCGGCGCGTGACACGTGGCTTCTATCGAATACGCACCATCAAATGTATTGTCTTCAAATGGCATTTCTAAAAAGTTTCCACATACTACTTCACATAGATGGTCCAACCCGGCTTTCTTATTATGGGCCTTGGTCCGTTTGACTTGATAATCATTTATAGTGATTCCAACAACTTTACATTTAGAATGGGCCGCAATCGCCCGCATCGGCCCACCAACGCCACACCCAACATCGATGATCTTTTGACCAGGTTTGACTTCAATCAAATCAACAGCCATTTGTTCATGTATCTTTGTTGACTCTAAGTTTGACTTTCCTGGAATTGCGGGCGAGAAATGGAAAGACTGGCCCCACCCCCATTCGTATATATCCGTGACGAGGTTATAAAAAGTGTCGACAAAGGCGGGGACATTTTCTGTTTTTTCGATGTTTTTAGGATGGCGGAAGAAAGACCAATATTGGTTGTAGCTTTCATGGACTTGTTCGCGGTGTATGGAGCCGCCGGAGAGATCGATGGCGCGTTTGCCTTTTTGTTCGGCGGATCCCAGCATGCAAATGAACCAGTAGAGTCCGCCGGCGAGAAAGGCGGTTGTGCAGATGATGGTGATTGTCTCCATTATTGATTGATTGGTGGAGAGAAAAAGAACTTGGATTGAAGATAAATAATGTAGTGGAAGATAGTGAATGTGATTTTTTCGTATAGTAGAGTGGAAGATGAGTTGGGATGACAATGACTACTTTGTATGAATTTTGCATTGTTTTCAAAATCAGATCATACGTTAAATTACTTAAGTTTACTTTGTTTACCGGGTTGGGTAAAAACCTAACGACCATTATCTTATAGTTTTTATAAATATGTCTAATGCAAAACATCTATATAATTAAACGGTGATAATCCATACAATATTACTTTTTAACCGTACATCATCAAATATATTTTGTTGTAAAGTTGTATAATAAAACAAAGTAAAACATTTTTAGTGGCATATGATTAATAATTGGTGGTTAAAAATTACTGTCCATAATAAAAGGGGAGAATATATATATGATTATGGTCGTATATAACTTAGAGAAGTGTTATATAATTAAAATATTTTTTTACTTTGTTGTTTATTAATGACACATGTGTTTGTAAAGTATGCTGAAAAAAATTTGTTTGTCAATATAGCATTGTTATTTAACTTTAAATGTTGTCAAAACAAATTTATATTTTTGATCATGTAGTTATCTTAAATACACATATAATCGCTCATTTACTTTACTTTTGTAAGCATCTAACTCGCGTATTAAAAACATATATATAATTTCTTATACCTATTTTATTTTAAAGAGTAAACTAAAAGTATACATGTTATTTCTTATACTCAAGTTCACTTTACCAAAAGATAATTTATGTAATCTTTTTCAACCAAAGCTTGTCCCCCATTAAAATGGGTTTAGTGCATTTAGTAGACTTTGATCTCTCGAAGAAAATACCAAGATTTACTTTTTAATAGTGGTGTTTATTCATGTAATTAAGTATGATAAGTGTACTATAGGTTCGATGTTAAAAAAAGAATCTCAATCGGTCCAACCAATCGAATTCAAAGTTTGTTCAACGTATGACTTAGCGTGTTGGTATCTCATCACTCACGTGTATTCTTATACCTTATTCACAACTAATTCATTTATGTCACCTCAATTTTACCATTTTCACACCCCAATCTATTATCTTGTTGGCAACTTCTTTCCCTCATATCTCACACCACATTATACTTTGTAATAAACTAACCACGGAAAACAAAGGGAAAAGAGACAAAAAGAAAATATTGATATTTCATGTAGTAAATTTTACCTCATTTTTTTGTTACGCCACACCAAAAGTGTTGACAACGGTACTACCGCGTGGTGTTACACTTTTGTCGCACCCATCATCCATAAGCAACTTTTCCTCGCGATTAGCAATCCAACTTTTACACACAATCATCGATCCAATGGGCCATTTTGGTCCAATCACAAAAACATCATGACTTTGATGTGTATAATGTTTTATTGCTTGTCTTTAACCGAGTTGTATTAGATTTGAGATTTATTTTTTATCGATTTTGATTGTATTATTTTGTTTGTTTTGAAAATACAGACATTATTGTTGTTTGATTATAGCTAATCAAATGCGAAAGGATAATTAATTCAAGAAAAAGTGTTATTTCAAAAACGATAATATTATTTGGTAAATATTGATAGAGTGCTTGTTCAAATTTTTATTAAACGAAACCTTTCAGTACTCTGGATTAGATAAATACCAAATTACATGGAATGTAGATATGTAATTAACCAACTAATTGTTTTTATATTATTTTTGAAACTTACTTAATTTAAAAGCTACACGTTTATACATTTTTCTGGAAAACATTTCTTCTATCCACATATAAAATAATAAAAATTGACACACCTCACAATTGAACTGTACATATACCTCAACCCGTATTTTGAGTTTTAAGCCCCGCGAACTCTATTAGTAAAAAGGGAAAAAAATTTGTGTGTGTATGTAAGTTTGTCTCAAAACTAGACGAATGGTGTAAGAAATCAGTCGGATACTAACGTGGCACCATCAAACATCTGATACGTGGCCCAAGGAGAGACCGCCACATCAGCATTTAGCAGATTATTTACACGATTCGTTCAGTTTTAGTAGGTTAATTACATATAATGAACCAAAACAAAATTTATTTCCTACAATAGTAGCCGAAGACAAGTTACATACATACACAGATTCTTAACCCTAGTAAAAACAGCCATTATCTCTATAAAATGACCCCATACCACTTGCCAAGTAAGCTTAAGTTATTGAGATTAACAAAGTATCTAGATTAAAAGATCATATACTACCCCATGACATTAATTCAGGTTACACATAATTGAAGACCCAAATTAAATATATTAAAATATAACCAAGAACTAACCAATGACTCACCCCGTACCCGTCAAGTTCGTTAAATCCAATCCCCTTAATTAACTAGTTTCATTACTAAGATTAGTACCCCACGACTCCTTTCATAACCATATCGGCATATCTTCCATAATCTTATAAGCCTCATTGTAGGTAACGTAATTAATATTACCTCTACATACCCAATCTAGTGTGACAACTCGTAATTTATTAACATTGGGTTAGTCTTAATCTCGTTTGAGCCTAGACATTTTCATAATCTCGTCTAATTTAGACGGTCTTTGACGTTGAAATTATTAGAAATTTGGACTTTTGACTTAGTTCAATTAGACGTATCCTAATGACGTAGACCATTAGCTATCTAGACGAATGCCCAGTCTTAAAATAAATTTAAATTAATATTTAAAGGTTATGTCTGGTACAAAATAAATAGACTGTCTAGACTTAATATTTTAAAAGTTTACTTTGACGGAATATTATTGACCCGTCTTAATTTAAATAACACGAGGGAAAATACCTTTATTTTAAATTATAACCTTTTAGTCATACGGTATTTAATCGTAAGCATTTTACCAAATTAAGGATAAAAATATCACAATATTGGCCACTTGGGCCGGTTTCTTTCCTTGTGGCTAGGAACAAAACAACCAAACACCCCACTTCTCTTTTCCTTTTTGGCTGGTCGAACAAACACACACTTAACATTTTTCACTCCATCAAATCTGATTGTTATTGAAATCTTATGGGAAATTAAAAAGGGAATAATCATTTGGCAAGGGTATTATTATCATCATCATCACCATCTTTATCTTCATTTTTTCAAGATCATCAAATTTGGGTAAATAAACTTTTTCTATAAATCTTTGATTATCTAAATTCAATCCTTTGATTTAGTTTCATTTTGATGAAAGTAATTAGGCTAAAAGATCAGTAGAGTTATTATATAGTTTTTTCTGTTTTTTTTTTTATGAAATTATGCTTAGAAGTAAGTATTTAAGATCAAAAGTGTTGGAATTGTTTGTAGTAAGTGAAATGGATAGTTTTTAGTTCTTTGAACATGTTTATACCTGTGGTAATAAAAAGGTTGCATAATAAAACGAATTGGATTGCGGAAAATGGTTGAAAACTAGATATTTAGTCATTCTGATCATCTTTTCGTGTCACATTGCGCCGCGAGATCAGGGGCTGTTTGATATTTTCAAAAGACGTTAACTTGTACACTTAAACTTTGTTTATATGTATTAATACTTTAGGCTACCTTATAATGACAATGTCAACAACATTAAAAACTAAAGTCAAGTAAAATGGACGTTTAAATCACACTCTTGTCGTGGCATTCTAGGGTCGATAGCTAAGTAGTTGTACGTAGGATATTTGAAGTCGTGAGATTTGGTCCTCGTCATTTGTACTATTATCTTAGATTTGGATAGACGTGGAGACTAGATTGATCATTGTCAAGTTTGCTCATCCATTTTAGCTCTTTGATTGCTAAGGTGAGTTTATGGCGCCCTTTTTCCTTTTTACTTTGGGCCTGAAAAGCATGTACTGTTGTATACACGACTACTTTATAAATGATTTGTCTTTGTCTATGTCATGTGATTTGGCTACTTAAATCTTTTGCCTTATGTTTGCCATGTTGACGGCTGTCTGAAAATGTGTATACATGTCTTATGAAATTTTGTTCTATGTGACTTAGACTTGCCATGTTGTCGGCTGCCTAAATGTTTATGTGTTTGACAAATTAAAATGTTCCCCTTATGTAGTTATTACCATTATAAGATCCTAATGGTTGTCTTGTCAGCTTTTGTATCTCACTGTCATAGTTCTGGTCCGCACCCCACTTTAGACGGGAAATCCTGTGCGAGGTATATTGATCCGCACCACACCTTAGACGGGAAATCCTGTGTGAGGCATATTAGTCATATTGTCGGACTTAGGTCTGGACTGTCATTATCTATTGTCGGATTTTGCTCCCGGCTGTCTTGTCTTAAATAACTACATGTCATTGTGTATTCTCAATGACGACTAAACTTTGGTCAAACACACTGTAAACTCACCAACTATTTCGATAGTTGATCCTCTCAAATTTCATGCTTTTCAGGTAACCAACAGTAAGTCTTGGATCATCTTGGCATTATAGGGCCATTCTTTTGACTTTGAACGTATAATTAGCGTCAAACATTGGAGGACTATTATGTTCTTAGTTCTAATTGTACTACACGGTCCAAATAATTATCTTGTATTAAGTGGGCCCAATTCCATAAATGGATGACTTGTATCCGTATTCTGGGGTTCACATTTGAACGATTGTACTTGTATTAGACTTGTATTTGGTATTAAATGGATGTAATTTCTATTAGCCTATGGTTAGTACGCAATTAGTTTGTTAACCCTGTATTTTCGCTACAACGGGGTGTGACAAAAATTGGTATCAGAGCCAAGGTTATAGTTAATACAGAGTTTTTCCGGAGGAGGAAAAACTCAATCTATAGCCATTAGCGTTTCAAAAGGAAATCTAAGTCTATTAAGGTTTAGGATACTTATTTCAAGAGTTATACCATTTGTCTATAATTAGACCTAACCTGATCAACTACGTCCCGATTATGTAAAATAATATAAGGCTCGAAATAAATATTTTAGATTTTGTATATACGTGATAATTTGGACTATATTAATAACATACTGTAGATGTGGTGGGAAGGCTGCGGGTGACCCTATATATAAACATTGAAGGTTTGTTAGCAATAGAAACCCAAATAGTATGTGTATACATATAGACGAAGATCTCTTTAAAAACTCATGTATTGCGTACTGTTTCAGTCATTTGACTCGTATTGTCTCATCCATTAGACTTATACGGATATGTTGTCTACCTTTCAGACTTATCATGTCGGACGAAGCTAGCTCTTATGTTGTTGTTCCTGGTACTCCTCGAGTTCCTGTGGTAGCTAACTCTATTCCCCGTGTTCCTCACTGTTCTGAAGAGGAACCATTTGAGGCTTCAGGCACTGAGTCTCGCCCCGTCAATCTGGTATCATCATCCAGTGAATCTGGAAATGAGCATGTATCTATTAATGTTCAATCATCTCTGTCACCGACTCCATATCAAAGGAGGACTACCGAGGGAGCTCGTCTGCCCTATGCTCCTCGAGATCCCAATGTTCCTGGTCCTTCTGCACCGGTTCAAGACAACCATGTGTTTGGTCCCTCATTTCTTCTGGGCGATCCGTATGCTGCAGATCCCTTCAGAGTGCCTGTTTACAACCCCAATCTTGTTATGCCTGTTGCAACTGAAGCTGATAGGTCAGAATATGCTCTTCGACAAATGTCAAGTATGAACAACTCTCTCATCCGTACTAGAGAGGCTATTGAGAATCAAGCTCAAGGATTGACTGGAGCTTATCAGCATGCTTCTGATGCTATGACTGTTGATAGGGAGGGCAAGGAGAGTGCTTCTGATGCTATGACTGTTGCTAGGGAGGGGAAGGAGACTATCTGGACTGCGATATGGATACTATCAGTCTTGGTGGTTTTGGTCGTAGCTTTGCTGATTGTCATTCTTATCAAGATGTAGTCTATAGTAGTTGTGTACTGTAAGCCTAGAACATATAGCAACTCATATTTTGTACCTAAGTTGCAGGCTATCATTGTAGATGTAGTTCCCACATGTCTTTTGAATCGTACTGGTCTAATTATGTAAATTATCATTGTGGAAGTAGTTCCCACGTGTCTTTTGAATCGTACGGGTCCGACTATGTAAATTATCATTGTGGATGTAGTTCCCACATGTTTTTTTTTTAACCGTATTGATCTGACTATGTAACTTTTGGACATCAATGAAATACAATCGTCTTTTGTCTTATATACTTGTTCAAACTACATCACTTGTTCATTTTAACTCTAGAATTATGATGTTTCATATTTCTTGTCTTTTTTAGTACATGAGTTCATACAAGTCAACAGATTTTGACTTGTATTTGTACTATCATCTATATTGCAAAGCAACTTTCTATATAACTTCTCATGGAAATCTCTAAATGACATTTTTGTTCATGTCATAGACTTATGGCTCCTAAGAAGAGAAGCGAGACCCAGAAAAAGACTCCAGCTAAGAAGACTGCTCCAAAGAGAGTTACTCGATCAACTCCTAGACCTAATGATACTCAACAGGAAGAACCTATGATCCAACAAGGACCAGAAACTGATGCTGCAAATGTGAACACTGGTCTTGGATCTACCCCACCTGCTGGCGGGGAAAATAATATGGCGGCGTTTGTGACACTACAACTATTGGCCGCCATGCCTACTCTAGTCGCTCAGATCACAGCGAGTATGAACGCCAATAATAATCATCCTGCTGATAATAGTAACAATGTGGAACCTACTGTTGAACAACTTATTCCTCGAGTTCATCTGCACGGGAGTGACTTTAAGACCTTCACTTATTGCAAGCCAAAGGAGTTCCATGGCACCGAAGGTCCTGTCGGCCTAATCAATTGGCTAGAGAGCATAGAGGCGGTGCTTCATATTAGCCGTTGTGCCGAAGAGCACAAAGTGGAATATGCTGCCTCTCAATTTCAAAAGCACGCTTTGTCATGGTGGAACGAGCAGATAAGGACTCGTGAGTCGGGAGCCGGCTAATAGCATACCTTGGTTGAACTTTAAAAGGATGATGATGGAAAAGTACTGTCCTCGGGAGGAAGTACAAAAAATGGAAGGTGAATTCTGGAATCATAGTATGATTGGACTAGACAACGAGAAATACACAACTCGTTTTCATGAAGTGGCAAGGTTGGTTCCTCGTATGGTAGATACGGAGGATAAATTGATCTAAAGATACTGTTATGGCTTGTCACCCGATGTCCGAAGGTTGGTAGCCGCTTTTAATCCTTTGACTCTTCAAGCGGCTGTTAGTGCCACCAACCGGATGGTGATAGACTTGAAAAGAACCACTGGTTCTTCTGTTGGAACTGATGTGAACAATAAAAGGAATGATTATGCCTCTGGTAGTGGTTTTGGCAATGGTGGAAATGGTAAGAGGTTTAGGACTGCTAGAAACTTTGTTGTGGTTGCTCAGGATGTCAAGAGGTACACCAGCTTAGACCTAAAGTGTAATAGGTGTGGCCTCCATCACAAGGGAAATTGTCCTACTTGTCACCGTTGTAAAAAGACGGGACATCTGGCAAAGTTCTGTAGGGACAAGACACCCGGTCAATGCTACGAATGTAGGAGCGAAACCCATATGCGACCCGCGTGTCCACGTCTCAATCAAGCCCTGAACAACAATGCTATAGTTCCAATCAGGAACAATAAAGGGAACAATCAAGCTGGGAATCAGGGAAGGAATCAAGGAGGACAAGGAAGAGGCCGAGTGTTTGCTTTGGATGCTGCTGATGCACCACGTGATCCCAACGTTGTGATAGGTACATTCATACTCAATAATCATTATGTCTTTGTGTTATTCGACTCTGGTGCTGATAAAAGTTTTATATCCTTAGAATTTAAGTCTCGAATTAATGTAGTAGCTATCCCCATGAAAGAAACTTATATTGTCGAATATGCAAACGGTCAAAAGTATGTTGCTAGAGATCATTTGGTAGATTGTAGTTTAACATTGTCTGGTAAAACCTTTAAGATAGATCTGATTTCCATAGAACTAGGAAGTTTTGATGTGATAGTTGGTATGGACTGGTTGTCTAGAGTTCGCGCTGATATTGGGTGTTATGAGAAAGTTGTGAGAATACCTCTGCCAAATGATGAAACATTGATAGTGCAAGGAGACAAGTCAGGGAAGGAATTGATTTTGGTGTTGGCGATAAAAGTGAATAGGTATTTACAAAAAGAATACCCTGCCTTCTTGGCACTAGTGGTCGAAAGGAAGCCAGAGGGTAAAGACATTCAAGATATTCCAATAGTTAAAGATTTTCCGGAGGTGTTTCTCGAAGATTTGACTGGACTTCCACCTCACAGACCAGTCGAGTTTGGAATAAACTTAGTCCCTGGAGCTGCACCCGTGGCCAAGGCACCCTATCACCTTGCGCTGTCAGAAATGCAAGAATTGTCCGAACAACTTCAAGAGTTGTTAGCAAAAGGACTAATCCGTCCAAGTTCATCACCCTGGGGAGCTCCGATCCTATTTGTGAAAAAGAAAGACGACTCTATGCGCATGTGTATTGACTATAGAGAATTGAACAAGTTGACTGTCAAGAACAGGTACCCATTACCTCGTATTAATGACTTGTTCGACCAACTGGAAGGTGCATCACACTTTTCTAAGATCGATCTCAGATCTGGGTATCATCAACTCAGAGTCAGAGAGACGAACATTCCAAAAACAGCCTTCAGAACTCGTTATGGACATTATGAGTTTTTGGTTATGCCATTTGGTTTAACCAATGCACCTGCTGTGTTCATGGACTTAATGAATAGAGTATGTTGACCATATCTAGACAAGTTTGTCATCGTGTTCATTGATGACATACTGATCTACTCGAGAACTAAAGACGAGCATGAAGGTCATCTGAGGACCATTCTGCAACTGCTCAAGGATCAAGAACTGTACGCAAAGTTCTCAAAATGTGAATTCTGGATTAGGGAAGTACACTTCTTGGGTCATGTAGTGAATGCAGATGGAATCCACGTGGATCCATCTAAGGTCGAGGCAATAAAGAAGTGGGAAGCCCCTAAGACTCCGACAGAAATTCGTCAATTTCTTGGACTGGCGGGCTATTACAGAAGATTTATTGAGAATTTCTCAAAGGTTGCTCAACCTTTGACCCTGTTAACTCAGAAGACTAATAAATTTATTTGGCAGGATGCCCAAGAAAAGGCATTTCAGACATTAAAGGACAGACTATATAATGCTCCTATTCTAGCATTACCAAATGGCATTGAAAATTCAGTGGTATATTGTGACGCCTCACATCAGGGCATGGGATGTGTACTTATGCAGGAAGGTAAGGTCATTGCTTACGCTTCTAGACAGCTCAAAATCCACGAAAAGAACTATACGACCCATGATCTCGAACTCGGAGCGGTTGTTTTTGCCTTAAAGATTTGGAGGCATTACCTGTATGGTACCAAGTGTACTGTATTCACGGATCACAAAAGTCTTCAGCATATCTTCGATCAGAAAATGTTGAATATGAGACAACACTCGGAGCGGTTGTTTTTGCCTTAAAGATTTGGAGGCATTACCTGTATGGTACCAAGTGTACTGTATTCACGGATCACAAAAGTCTTCAGCATATCTTCGATCAGAAAATGCTGAATATGAGACAACGGCGATGGGTAGAATTACTCAGTGACTACGATGTGAACTCAAATATCATCTCGGCAAAGCAAATGTTGTTGCTGATGCGCTAAGTCGAAAGGATAGAGTTTCACTATCTGTCATAAAAAGAGCAAGTTCTTATCTTGGCTCGTCTTTAAGGGATAGAGTTTTGGACGATCAGAGTGAGGCCCTACAGCCAGGGCGTATCGAGAAAGAAGCATTGTGGAATGCTGAACAATTGTTTGAAATGGATGGCGATGGAATCCGACATGTTAAGGGCAGAGTGTAGATTCCTAAGTATAATGGACTTAGAGAACTTTTAATGAACGAAAGTCATCGATCGAAGTATTCAATCCATCCTAGAGCTGACAAAATGTACCATGGACTAAAGGACTTTTATTGGTGGCCTGGTTTAAGAGAGATGTCGCCACTTATGTCTCAAAGTGTCTAAATTGTTCAATGGTCAAGGCAGAACACCAAAAGCCTTCTAGGCTGCTCCAACAACCCCAAATTCCTAACTGGAAATGGGAAGAGATTACGATGGACTTTATTACTAAGCTGCCCCGAACTCTGAAAGGATATGATACCATCTGGGTCATTGTCGATCGATTGACGAAGTCTGCTCATTTCATTCCAATTCGGGAGAGTTGGAAGATAAGGAAATTGTCTCAAATATACATTGAAAAGATTGTGTCTCTACATGGCATTCCTTTGTCTATTATCTCTGACCGAGATGGTTGTTTCACTTCACAATCATGGAGATATTTTCAAGACGCCCTAGGCACTCTATTGCATTTGAGTACGGCTTACCATCCACAAACTGACGGACAAAGTGAACGTACCATCCAGACGTTAGAAGACATGCTTCGGGCATGTGTCATCGACTTTAAAGGTAGTTGGGATACCTTTCTACTGTTAGCTGAATTTTCGTATAATAACAGCTATCACATTAGCATCAAATGTGCTCCTTATGAGGCTTTATATGGACGAAAATGTAGATCGCCTGTTTGTTGGCTGGATACTGGCGAAAGTCGTTTGTATAAGTATGGACTAGTTCAAAAGACTATTGATCAAATTGTTGAAATTAGAGCACGGATGAAAGCGGCTCAAGATCGCCAAAGAGCTATGCAGACCGTAGGAGGAAACCACTTGAGTTTCAAGTGGGAGACAAAGTCATGTTGAAAGTGTCGCCTTGGAAAGGCACTGCACGTTTTGGAGTGCGAGACAAACTTAGTCCTCGTTATATCGGACCATTCGAAATTGTTCAAAGAATTGGTTCTGTGGCATATAAGCTCGATTTACCCCAAGAGCTAGAACACGTTCACCACATGTTTCATATATCCAATTTTAAGAAGTGTCTAACTGATGAAACATTAGTTGTCCTAGTTGAAGAGCTGCAAGTGAACGAGGTTCTTCGATTCGTCGAAGAACCTGTTGAAATTTTAGACCAACAGCTCAAACAACTTAGACGTAGTCGTATCAAGTTGGTCAAAGTTCGTTGGAACTCAAAACACGGACCCGACTCAACTTGGAAACGTGAAGACTATATGATGGAGCATTATCCTCATCTTTTTACTGAGCAACAATTAATTTTGGGACGAAATCCTCAGAAGTCGGGGATGCTGTGACAACTCGTAATTTATTAATATCAGGTTAGTCTTAATCTCGTTTGAGCCTAGTCATTTTCATAATCTCGTCTAATTTAGACGGTCTTTGACGTTGAAATTATTAAAAATTTGGACTTTTGACTTAGTTCAATTAGACGTATCCTAATGACGTAGACCATTAGCTATCTAGACGAATGCCCAGTCTTAAAATAAATTTAACTTAATATTTAAAGGTTATGTCTGGTACAAAATAAATAGACTGTCTAGACTTAATATTTTAAAAGTTTACTTTGACGGAATATTATTGACCCGTCTTAATTTAAATAACACGAGGGAAAATACCTTTATTTTAAATTATAACCTTTTAGTCATACGGTATTTAATCGTAAGCATTTTACCAAATTAAGGATAAAAATATCACAATATTGGCCACTTGGGTCGGTTTCTTTCCTTGTGGCTAGGAACAAAACAACCAAACACCCCACTTCTCTTTTCCTTTTTGGCTGGTCGAACAAACACACATACATAACACACACTTAACATTTTTCACTTCATCAAATTGATTGTTATTGAAATCTTATGGGAAATTAAAAAGGGAATAATCATTTGGCAAGGGTTTTATTATCATCATCATCACCATCTTTATCTTCATTTTTTCAAGACCATCAAATTTGGGTAAGTAAACTTTTTCTATAAATCTTTGATTATCTAAATTCAATCCTTTGATTTAGTTTCATTTTGATGAAAGTAATTAGGCTAAAAGATCAGTAGAGTTATTATATAGTTTTTTTTTTGTTTTTTTTGATGAAATTATGCTTAGAAGTAAGTATTTGAGATCAAAAGTGTTGGAATTGTTTGTAGTAAGTGAAATGGATAGTTTTTAGTTCTTTGAACATGTTTATACCTGTGGTAATAAAAAGGTTTCATAATAAAACGAATTGGATTGCGGAAAATGGTTGAAAACTCGATATTTAGTCATTCTGATCATCTTTTCGTGTCACATCGCGCCGCGAGATCAGGGGTTGTTTGATATTTTCAAAAGACGTTAACTTGTACACTTGAACTTTGTTTATATGTATTAGTACTTTAGGCTACCTTATAATGACAATGTCAACAACATTAAAAACTAAAGTCAAGTAAAATGGACGTTTAAATCACACTCTTGTCGTGGCATTCTAGGGTCGATAGCTAAGTAGTTGTACGTAGGATATTTGAAGTCGTGAGATTTGATCCTCGTCATTTGTACTATTATCTTAGATTTGGATAGACGTGGAGACTAGATTGATCATTGTCAAGTTTGCTCATCCATTTTAGCTCTTCGATTGCTAAGGTGAGTTTATGGCGCCCTTTTTCCTTTTTACTTTGGGCCTGAAAAGCATGTACTGTTGTATACACGACTACTTTATAAATGATTTGTCTTTGTCTATGTCATGTGATTTGGCTACTTAAATCTTTTGTCTTATGTTTGCCATGTTGACGGCTGTCTGAAAATGTGTATACATGTCTTATGAAATTTTGTTCTATGTGACTTAGACTTGCCATGTTGTCGGCTGCCTAAATGTTTATGTGTTTGACAAACTAAAATGTTCCCCTTATGTAGTTATTACCATTATGAGATCCTAATGGTTGTCTTGTCAGCTTTTGTATCTCACTGTCATAGTTCTGGTCCGCACCCCACTTTAGACAGGAAATCCTGTGCGAGGTATATTGGTCTGCAACCCACCTTAGACGGGAAATCCTGTGCGAGGCATATTAGTCATATTGTCGGACTTAGGTCTGGACTGTCATTATATATTGTCGGATTTTGCTCCCGGCTGTCTTGTCTTAAATAACTACATGTCATTGTGTATTCTCAATGACGACTAAACTTTGGTCAAACACACTGTAAACTCACCAACTATTTCGATAGTTGATCTTCTCAAATTTCATGCTTTTCAAGTAACCAACAGTAAGTCTTGGATCATCTTGGCATTATAGGGCCATTCTTTTGACTTTGGACGTATAATTAGCGTCAAACATTGGAGGACTATTATGTTCTTAGTTTTAATTGTACTAAACGGTCCAAATATTTATCTTGTATTAAGTGGGCCCAATTCTATAAATGGATGACTTGTATCCATATTCTGGGGTCCACATTTGAACTATTGTACTTGTATTAGACTTGTATTTGGTATTATATGGATGTAATTTCTATTAGCATATTGTTAGTACGCAATAGGTTTATTAACCATGTATTTCCGCTACAACGGGGTGTGACATCTAGTTCCCTCTGAATACCGCGATCTAAACCTTTAAAGAAAATGAGAATGTGCTCATTCAATTGAATATCATGCCACAGACACTACCTCAACAACTCCTTCAACCTCTTTCATATTACCTCCACAGGCCCAATCTAGTTTCCTCTGAATACTGCGATCTAAACCTCTAAAGAAAATTAGAATGTGCTCATTCAATTGAATATCATGCCACAGACACATCCTCAACAACTCTTTCAACCTCTTCCAATCATCAACCATATCCTCATCCTTCTTTTGCTTAAATATCCGAATCTCAAGCTTCAAACTTTAGATGTTAGTTTTATAGTAAAAACATAATAAATCAAACCAGTTGGTGATGCATCTTATGCCAATAATGATACAATTGAATGACCATATTGGAAGTTGGAAGTCACATGTACCCAAGCAACATAAGTCGACGTCACGGGTAAAGGTTCAAGCAAATTTTCGTTGGATAATCTTGCAATTAGTTTAAATGAGAAGCTTGGTATGTTAAACTATGAGAAAACATGTGGTTGGAGATGCTAGAATCTTGAAAAGTTTAAAATAATATAGGCGATCTTGATATTTTAAAAATGACACATGAAAAACTCAATTTAACATTTCATAATATTATGGCATTTAAAAGGCTAAATCGATAAGGGATAATTTATGTAAATCGTTATTATATTCATAGTATTTGGTAGCTAGGTGACATTTCAAATGGATAAAAGTAGAATTTTAAAAGCATATCTTAATCATGTGATGAATGTTTAGTATATATATAAACTTGAAGTAATAATACTTGGTAATAAGAAAATTTTAGGGGATGTTATTATATTTGAAAACTTTATACCAGAAGAATAAAAAAAACCCTAAAATTTAAATAATGAAAATTGAACTCTTAAGTAGTAAGTTTAGCCAAACAACATAATATTTTTCCCGAATGCCATCAATATACTAAAAAAATCATACATGATATATGATAACAAGAGATGTAAAGTTACCATTACTTCAGAAATATATCAGATTGTACAAGTTTTTCAGTTGATTATATAAACCAATAATATTTGAACGAGAATGGGATTTCACAATTTTTATCAATTTACAAATTATATCTTTCTATCAAAATATAATTCTTCCGGCACAAATAGATTTAAGATACCATCGAAGAAAATAAAATTGATAAAATCATGGTACATGTAGTATATATGGAACGTATACTTCTAGTCAAACCGAAAAGCTTGAATAGTTTTGAAATCGAAAGACGTATCACGTACATCGTCAGTAAACAAAGTCGTTGTAATATGTTGTAGTAAATATGAAAAGTAAACTTTTAGTCACACTGATAGCTTATATATTTTCAAAAGTACACTAACTTTGGTGGACAAGCAATTAAATTTTTGATCTAACAAATCACAGTCAACTTTTTTATCTATCAAACTATTAATGCATTCGTCTACCATTTTTTAGTGAATGCTCATTTAATTAATTTTTAACTAATTCATTCACCTACCAAACATTAAGTTTTTAATACATTAAATTTTGGTTAAATTTTGGTTGTATGGCTTTTCAAACAAACTTTAATTTTAAAATAAACATTAGTTTTGAAACAACCATTATTTGAGATTATTTTTGTGACTAACTAAATTTAGTGATAGCATATTTTGAAACATGGTTTTGGATATATTGAAAATAGTTGACGACATTGAAACCAACTATGAACAATATTGAACAAGGTATGACAGAAGAGAGAATGATTCATGTACTAAGCATTGATTTTTTGATACATTAGTTTACGACTATATATTATTTTTCAAATAAAATAATATTTTTGAAACAAACATAGTTTTGAAACAACCATTATTTGAGATTATTTTTCTGACGAATTGAAATTTAGTGATGTACTTTTAAGAACACAGTTTCGAATATTCTTGAAAATAGTTGGTCATATGGATACCAACTATGAATAATTCTAGACAAAATATGGCGAAAGAGAGAGGATTTGCTTATGGGGTTTAAAAAATCCACGTTAGCAATCCGTCAATTAGCATAAGGAAGTGTTCCTGACGCCTTGGATGACTACTTACCTACATCACGTGTAAAGACATGAAAGTCATATCTAACATCATGATAAGACTTATAGCTAACTCATCTAGAATAAAAATGCTTTAAAACATTTTCTCTCAGACACACAAACATTGTTTTAATCATTTAAAATCTCAAATTGTAATGAACTGGAATTCAAGAATCTAAACAATACACGCCATAACATCATATAAAAATTAGCAATAGTCACGACAAAAACAATCTTTACATGTGTCATCAAAACTAGCAAAACAACTCCACAAAAAAAAAAAATCCTTCACATGACTAAGAATCATGATCAAAGATAGCATCATATTAAACCGGGGGGGGGGGGGGGTTCCTACAGCGAACATCCTCCGTCATGTTTAAGGAAACTTACAAACAAACCCAATTTCACCTGCAACAACACGAAAATCACGAATGGAAAAACCCATCAATCGTATTAGAAATCAACACTAAAACCAAAGAATCGGTAATTGAAGCTCAAATCCAAGCCTTGAAAACATCTTAACCTATTCAAGAGATGCGGATGGAGATCATCATCCTATTTAAAAAAAAGTCATTAGTAAAATTGAACAATATAATCAAATCAAATAAGCCTTTGCATAGACAAATCAAAATTTGGTAAAATGTCAACTTCTCCTTTGGTAACGAAAAAGTTAATTTATTTGGTTTTGAAATATTGATATTATATAATCTTTTATTTGTACATATGGTCTAAATTAAAAATAATATAGCAAAAAAAAGTCATTAACAACAACAAAAAAGAAAAGAAATATATATAAAGTATTAAAAACGAAAACTTACTTTATTAACCTAAACAAAGAAATCGTTGTCGGTAGTTTGTTAGATTGATTAAGTTTAACAAGTCAAATGTCATCACAAAGTTGTTGCTTGAGCTTAAACTAACTTTGAGAATGTTCAAATTGTTTTTACTTTGGTCGAAGAGTTAATTATAGTGTATTAAGAGAAAGATGTTTGAGGGAGGGTGGATATAAAAAGAAGTTGTGTTACATGCTTATTATGGTTTAACGAGTAGAAATGTGATTAACACCAATTAAAGAAGAAGAAAAGTGATTAGAGATGAGATTAAGGAAAAAAGATTTCATTAGATATAATAAAGGAGTATAATTGGAATTAAGATTCATGGATAGATAATAGAATTTATCATTATCAGGGTATCATTATTATTATAGTGTATGATTTTGTGTTTATTTTTGGCTGATGATTTTGGAGAAAGAAAAATGAGAATATGATATATGATAAGAATGACAAAATCTAGCATATTATTCAAAAACCGAACATGATATATTTTCCTTAATTATTAGAAAATCTAAAATCTCATTTGCTTTTTTTAAAAAATGTTTTGTTAACCTTTTGAATTTAAGTTACATTTAAAACGTAACCTTTAAAATTTCAGTTAAGTTATATTGGATAGTTGTGCATATATTATTTATGAGAATTTCTATGTTAACTAATAAATTATAAACACTTTTTTTACTAACTTACATGGCATCTTATGTGTCATTTCCATGTCATAGCATTAACTTACTAGTTAATTGTAACTTAACTAAGGTTAATTTTTTTCTTTAATATATTTAATGACTCTCACTCTTCATCCTCAACTGATTAATCGTCTTCCTTTGTAAATAAAAAAATCCAAAAATGGTTTTTCTCTTTCCACAAACAAACCCAATATTTTTTGTCACAATTATCGGAAATCACAACAAGCACATTTGTTTTGGGTGAATTGATTTTGACGGTTAACAACAAAATCGAACTGGGAAGATACATTTCTTTTTCTTCGCTTTTGATGGCATCAAGGAATAATAGAAGACATACATATATCTTTCTTGTTGCAGACAATTTGTCTCTCTTTTATTTCATGTGGCACACACAAACCATAAAGACAAAACAAAGTCTTTTACTTATTCTTTTCGGCTACAAACAAAAGACCACGAACCCTTTTCTTTATTTTTCTTTATTTTTTATTTTTTTTTTCTGTTTTAATTGTTTGGAGATTGTTTATACTGCTAGACACTAGAATCATGAGATTACTTATTAGGAGACTACGGGATTACGTTTTTTGTGTGTGTGTGACGGCTGCTGCCTTTTCAACAAAGACCACCCATTATCATAATGTTGTAATAACACTTGATATTAATCTGGTAATAACCATTGATCAGAATTCGATAATAAACCTTTGAATAACCTGTCATCATCTAATGAGGAAGAAAAAAAATAACGATTGATCCAACAATGTCCTTTCATCCTATAATGGAAAAGAAAAAGATAAAGATTAATTCATGTTAAATGGTTTGTGTTGTAAAGGATAAGATTGTGTACCAAATTATCAGGATGAAGTTAGGATGGAAGGAAAAAACATATTTACTTGATATAATAAAATGGGGAAAAAAGGAAGAAAGAAATAACGAGTGATCCAACAAGGTCCTTTCATCCTATAATGAAAATAAAGGATAAGATTGTGTACCAGATTATAATTATCATCATGAAGTTAGGATGGAAGGAAAAAACATATTTACTTGATATTATAAAATGGGGAGAAAATTAATCAAAGGTTATGTTATTTAATCTAAGTTAATTAACCTTAAGTGATAAGTTAATTAACCTTAAGTAATAAGTTAGTAAAAAAATGTTTGTAATTTGTTAGTTATCATAGCATTGTTCTTTATATAATTACGTTAAAAAAGGAAATCTATATATATATTGTTTTCATTTTTCACAACATTTCTATATTCCAATTCTAAGCATTATATTGATTTTCATAAATCTATTTTTTTCTTTTAAAAATTGATTATTCGTTAAATTATTAATTACCTCTTAATTATGAGATGGAGAGAGTATATCTTCAATCATATCATTTTTATTATCGGTAAAAGCATTTAGATTTTAGTAGTACTCATAAGCGTTAAGTATTAGATGAATAACAATAAAAAGCTAGAAAATTTTAGACCTCGCGTTGTGAGGCCTCATTTGTCTTGTTGAAATGGCTACGTTATTTTAATATTTTAATGTTGAACATTCAACCGTTTAACTAAATTAATTATGTCATGATTAAGTTTGTTTAAAAGTGTACAAGAAACCAAAAAGTAACTTATAGTAAAAACCAGAATGGGATGAGATATGACAAAATATCAATATATTAGTTCGGAATTCAAAGGGATGCGATGTAGCAAAATGCAAGTAGTGATACGGGGTGTGTCACAAAAAAGTTGGACTCAAACGGGAAATAAGTGTGAAAACAACCAAAAAGTAACCCGTAGAAAACTCCAAAAAGGATGCAATAATAGTGGTATAGTATGTGACATGAACGAATAGCAACTCGTACGCATGCGAGTTGCTATTCACAAAAAAAATATGAGCAAAATATTGAGAAACCAAAAGAGAAAAACCCAAACGGAATTCAATATGGTGAAATCCGAATAGTGGCGTGAGGTATAAATCATCCAAGAGAACAATGCGACGTGGCGGTGACATTGTTCGTAACCTGGGACTTAATGGAAAAATAAAAATAATAAAAAAAAGGGAGCGTGATGTGACAAAATACTAACTTTTTTTTTATTTAAACTAAGAACCAAAAGGGAAAAAGTTGGTAACAAAACACAAATAGAAAAAAAATGAAGAACCCAACATCCTAACAATCTTTTATATAAGATGAATACCAAAAACCTAAAAACAGCTCGTGTAAAAAATAAAAAATATAAAAGAAAGGAAAAAAAGAAACGTAACGTAACGTGGCAAAATACGAACAATGATAAGCGTTGCAACGTAGCACCAATCGAACAACGCCATGTAGTTGACGAAGTGTGTGCTTTTAATAGTGCCACTTGTCACAATTTATGTGGCAAAAGCACCACCACCGTCACTGCCGTACATCGTCGTCACCACTGTCACTGTCGCCACTCTTCGTCGCTAGCACAATCGTCGTCGCATCACCCGGACATCCGTTTAGTAATAATATCAACAGTGGTTCCAACATCACCTCTTCACAATAATACAGTATTATTTTTTTTTACATGTGTGTGATTTTTTAATGGGCTAAGTATAACATGTTTTCATAACAGAATCTTGGGCTAAGTCGAGCCCAACTAAAATTGATAGTTGGTGGGCCTTGTGAATCGGATCCAATCAATTCATTTCACCTCTTCGCAATAATGCAGTATTTTAACACATCTCACTACATCTAACATTCTCTCTCGCCCAGATATAGATATAATCAAAAATCAAATATATATATATATATAAAAGCAACTATTTCCAAACCCTAAAAACGAATCAATTTCATTTCATTTTCAGGAGGTGAGAAAAGAATCTGAAAATGGCGATGGCTGCTCTGAGGAAAGAATCAAGACGTTTGGCTCCTCTGATTTCATCATCTCCAAATCCTGCCACCAATGCATTCCGATCCACTGCTCTTTCTCCCTCTCAGTACGATCTCATCTTCATTTCTCCCTGATCTATATACATATAATATATATATATATATCTGTGTGTGTGTGTTTTTTCTTCTGCAAAAGTCTGTGTGTTTGATGTATATTTGGTTCACCAAGTCAAACATAATATAAATATGTTCATAATGATTTATCTGTAGCATTTTTTTTGTTGATGTTGTAAATATGTCATCTACCTTTCCCAAAATTTGTAAGAAATTTTTTAGCTCTGTATATATGACATATGAAAAAAAATAAGTATACACATTGAGGCAGGTAGAAATGTGGAAATGGTGTTGAGCAAATACTTGTCATTTTGTAAGTATATTTAAAGTTAGTACTATTAAGTGTGTTTAACTGTTTACATCTGCTCAATATCAGAAACTAATAGCACTTTTTTTCCATCAAAACACTTGAAACTGCATATTGTGTTAGAATGCAATAAGCTAATATGAACTTGCAATTTGCATTTAGAAGAAAATTCTTAGACGGGATATGGTTTGGACACCGCAAGAAGTTAATTGAACCTAGAAAGTTATTGTTATTCGACAATTTTACTCTTATTTCTAAGAATAGTTTTTGCAGGAAGTGAGACTATATTTGTCAGATGGTAATTGTTTTTTGGGTTAAGATTCGTGAATCGTTTTTTAATTAACACAATCTTTTTTTCTTTTCAGTTTCTTATGTTACAAAAAAGATTTTAAGTTAACATCATTCACAAAGTTCATGTGCTTAGACAAAAACCAATTTGGCAATTTTCTTGCTTGTTTTTCTGCAATTGTAGCATGTATCGGTTATAAATGATGTTTTGTGTGTATGTGTTATGCTGTTGACAATGTGACAGACTGAAAGTTACTTATGGTGTGTATCATATTGTTGCCCCAAAGTGGTCTTTATGTTTTGTGCAGTAAATAACATTTTTTGTTCCTATCGTAGAAATGGTCGTGTTGTGTGTTGTGTTTCCATATATTATATATTCTATATATATTGTTATAAACTTTCTATCTCATTTGGCCCCAATTATTATCACAATATCAGTGTTTGATCAGTGTTAGTACATGTTTTGTGGTGCTTGCAGGGAGCAGGTGGGTCTTGGGGTTCGCTCCATATCAACCCAAATTGGTAGGATGTCATATCATCTTATATGTTATTGTAGTTGTCATTTTGAAGTACTATGTATTCTACTGCTTTCCTTGTGTGTTCATGTAATATGTTGTGTCCGCAGTTAGAAACCGTATGAAGAGTGTTAAGAATATTCAGAAGATTACAAAGGCCATGAAGATGGTTGCAGCTTCAAAGCTGAGAGCAATTCAAGTTAGAGCTGAGAATTCCCGTGGATTATGGCAGCCATTTACTGCTCTTCTTGGCGACACTCCAAGTATGTTTTTGAAATTACTTTACTAATTTCGTATATGTTCACTTCAACTTAATTATTTGCGTTATCTTTTCTGTATTTTATATGTGTGTTTAGTCTGCAATCCTCAATATGTCTGAAATCGGTCAGTTCTTGAATAGGAACGATCAAGTAGAGAGTTTGGAAACTTATCATTTTAACTGAGATGTTCTTTGAAAAGGACAAAACAAGAGTTGTGCTGACCTATTATGTGCCCTTAATTTCTTGCAAAATATGTATTACTGGACAAATAAGTAATATTTGAACGGACTTTGTTTTGTGTGTATGTGGGGACTAATTTTAACATCATGGCACTGAAATAGAGTTATCTATGATGTGAGAATCTCATATATTTTGTCATCTTACAGATAATGATTCTTATGTCCCATTGTTCTTTTAGGTGTGAATGTCAAGAAGAATGTGATTGTCACTATTTCTTCAGACAAGGGTCTTTGTGGTGGTATCAACTCTACATCCGTGAAGATAAGCAGAGCCCTTTACAAGATCAACTCTGGTACACGTACATAAAGAAAAACTTTTCAGCTGACTACCGAGTCATCAAATGTCAGACTTTTTACATTTAATTGCATATTTGTAGGTCCTGAAGCAGAAAGTAAATATGTGATTTTGGGAGAAAAGGGAAAGGCTCAACTTATCCGTGACTCTAAGAAAGACATTGAGTTGACTATGACTGAGTTGCAAAAGAATTTTCTTAATTACACCCAGGTATCACTGTTTAAATATTAACAAATATAGTGCAACAGATAATCTTGGTATCCTACTAGTGCGCAATAGATTCATTGGCGAATTATTATAATTCTGCATATTCTTCTGATAGTGGATTGAATATTATTTGTCCAACACAATATCTGAATTACTTTTGTGTGATATACATTGATCTCTTTTTTTTTTTTAATGTTAGATGGTAGTTACATTATAAAGTAATTGTATTCGCTCAATTTTATACATTTGGCAATTAAACAAATAATGTAGATATTGTTGCTACACATTTGTGTTTTATCATCACCGACATTAATGCATTGTTCATCTAGTTTCCACTGAAAATCAGGAAGCATCATAGTGTTGTCCGATCTGGTGTTTGGTTTTTGTTCATTATTAATGTGTTTATTGATATCTTCTTCCATACACATGTGGGTTAACCGAATCATCAGTAGGCAGCAAATTATATGTTCAAACTGTTTTCTTACAGTTGGAGGAACAAGATAATCATTTTTGTTCAATAGCAAAGCAGCTGATAGAGCCCATTACATACTAGAAAATTAGAAATAATCACATGAAGATCCATCTTTTTAAAATAAATGAAAGATTTGTTATAATTTAATTGAACTCTAGCCAGTATCTTACATACTATATAGTAAATACAGCATATTATAATTTAAGTGACATCCCTTGTTTCATACTATGTTTGTTCCAGTATGAAGTGATTTTCAATTTCAATCTTGAAACAAGGGAGTGAACGTAAGTAGAAGAATTGATGTAATATCGTAGTTATATTTGTGTCAGCAGAAATTCTATTTCAAGTTAGCTGAGGCAAGGGCAAAAATGACAGATTTTTGTTTATTAATACTTGCTTCCTTTGCAGATATCCGTAATTGCAGATGACATTTTGAAGAATGTTGAGTTTGATGCGTTGAGGATTGTATTTAACAAGTTTCAATCGGTTGTTTCGTTTCTGCCTACAACTGCAACTGTGTTGTCTCCTGAGGTAACTAATTTGTTCTGAATCTCTGCAGTTTACTGTTACATGCTTATATTGATTATACGTGTCTTGTTGTAGATTGTGGAAAGAGAATCTGAAGCGGGGGGGAAGATTGGTGATTTGGATTCATATGAAATTGAAGGTGGTGAAACCAAATCAGAAGTTCTTCAGAATCTATCTGAATTCCAGTTTTCATGTGTAAGCTCCCATGTGTTTTAATCTTCGTATAATAAAGTGTTTCTTTGTTATTGATACTGCTAGGTGGAATTTACAACAACTCATTGATAGTTTGAGACTTTAAGGGTAGATTTTTGACTGTTCGTTTAGTATCCAAAATTTTTTTAAATACATGATAGAATGCAGAACTTCTGTAAACCATATGAAAGTGATCATTTTTATTTTTAAAATGATTGCAATAGGACAAACAACCACTTGCATTCCTGCAAATGAAAAATCGCAGTTTCAAATGATATGAAAATGGAATATTGGCAATTTATTGTTGGATGTGTGGAGCAAGCACACATCCAACAATAATGACTAATTTGAAAGTTGTGAAATAAAGACTAACAGGCCAAGTTTTTTCAAGAACGGAGTTGTTCTCAAGTTTTTTTTTTCCCTAGAGGAAGATAAGAAGGGAAAAATATAATTGTTTTCTTGATTTATTTATTTGTTTGGAAAGGAAGTTAGATGGACAGGAGGGGAATATTGGGTGTTTTTGAAACCAAAACCTTCTTCCTAAAGATGAGCTGATGAGGAAGAAGGGAGTTATACAACTTTTTTGTGGATCAAAACCAAAAATAAGACCTCTCTTTTCTTCCCTTCACCCCCTCACAATTTTAAAAATTGAATGAAGGGTAATAACTAAATGGCAGGTTTTTTTCTCTTCTTCAATTTTGGGAACAGCGGCCCCCTCCTCTCGCCTCTACTCCCATTTCACTCCATCACAATTCAAGAACATGATTCAAAAATTTAATTTTCTCTTACCCTCCTCTCCTTTCTTTTAGTTTCTTGCAAATAAAACTCAAGAACACAGACTTAACGTGCATGCTGTTTGTTATCTGCTAGCAAAATCTCTCTAAAGTGATTTTGCATTAAATTTGCGCAATTTTCCATTCAACTTGTAATTATTACTTCGTCCCTTTTTCAGGTAATGTTTAACGCAGTTTTGGAGAATGCGTGTAGTGAGCAAGGAGCTCGGATGTCTGCCATGGACAGCTCTAGCAGAAATGCTGGTGACATGCTTGATAGGCTTACACTCACATACAACAGGTTCTCTCTCTCTCTCTCTCACACACACACACACAGACAAACAGAGACACATGCACATCATACCCTTTAGGGGAGTGATAAATCCACAACAGTTTTTAGCCATCCACAAGATTGCATGCTTTATACAATTGTACATTGTGTAGTATAACAATAATATGTACATTTGTTGTGGATGGCTAAAAAGTGTTGTAGATGTATCCCTACCCTACCCGTTACAAGATTCCAACATATATATGTGAATCGATTGTGAAAGAGTGGTCACGTATGCAAAACTCGTGCCCCTACCATTTTGGTTGAAAAGAAAAGAGCTTTACTCTAAAGAGTGTTCGAGATTGCAAAATGAGCGCAGGGGTACTGGGTCAATATGGGTTGGTCGGATTGGCCTTTCATTCTCTGTTCCTTGAATTTCTAAATAACTAATGTATGGTATAGAACCCAACTCATATCAAGCTCTCTTTTGTCTTTCGATCAATCTCTCAACCCTCCTTCACCTGTTAAGTTTTGGCTACCTTTGCTTGTGATGATTATGAAAATGTATATGAGTAATAATAGAAATGAATATCATGAAGGTCCAAAGGTCAAGCATTGTTTCAAAAATATTTTTGGAGTATTACATAGGGACAGTGGGGGTATTACATTCTCTGATAGTCATTATGTGGATCTTCTTATACTTTATCTGAATCATACTTCAGTATGCTTATCTCTCCAATGTTGTCTCATGTTACCAGGACTCGTCAAGCATCGATCACTACTGAACTCACTGAAATTATTTCTGGAGCATCTGCATTGGAGGGTTAAGTGTTGTGATTTTCTGACACCTTCATTGCAAATGCCGGAGGGTAACAAAATAAAACTATACTTTGTTGAAATTCTCAAATAATCTGGGCTTGGCTAACTTCTTTTATCAGGGGCAAATCTGTCTTTTTGCAGTTAAGTTTATTGAGGTTTTCTCGTTGTTGTGAACGGCTTTGAGCCGGTTTGATATGCAATGTTGTTCATGTATGTTGATTATTGATGTGATTTCTTATATGCTGCACAATTCCATCATTGTACTAGATTGTGCTGAAAAAGATTTCAATTTATAAATGAAGCTGAGCCTGGGATCATGGTTTGGAGTTGGTTTTAGGCTTTTAGCCAATTTCCAAGTTTATGGTAAACAAGATAGGTCACCCGGGAGACATTACATTTGTTAACGATTTAATAGAAAAGAATTATTCAAGAGATAATGTGTTACAAATAGGTCTACTTTCATGGACCGAGGTTAAAAAACCACAAACTTTTTGAAGAAAACATGTATTATTCAAATGATTAAAAATACAACAAAAATTGACATCTAAGTTTATTGAGGTTTTCTCGTCAGTTAAAAAATGAACAGTAAAAGTTTTGTGCGAAAATGAAAGTAGTTCGCATAAAAGTTTAGTACTAAAAGTGTAAGAGGCTTAAATGTTATGGTGAAAATAAAAGAAAATTAAAAGTATAAAATTTAGTGCTAAAAGTGTAGGGAGTTAAAATGTTGTGGTGAAAACAAATAGAATAAAAATGGTACTATTCTTTACATGTGATAGTTAAATGACAAATAGTAAAATTTTTGTTTGAAAAAAAGTAGTTCGTATAATAGTTTAGTGCTAAAAGTATAAGTGGCTAAAATGTTGTGGTGAAAATAAAAGAAAATCAAAAAGTATAAAAACTTAGTGCTAAAAATGTAAAAAGTTCAAATATTGTGGTGAAAATAAAATGAATAAAAAGTTTATTATTCTTTACACGTTTTCTTGTATATTTCTTTTTAATATATATGTTAAAAAGTTTGTTCATAATATATAAGAAGCTAAAATGTTGTGACTAAAATAAAAGATTATCAAAAAGTATGAATGTTTAGTGCTAAAAGTGTAAAGAGTTAAAATATTGTGATCAAAATAAAAAGATAAAAAGTTTACTAAAAATTATGAAAATTTAGTGCTAAAAGTGTAAAGAGTGAAACAATTGTGGTGAAAATAAAAATTAAAAATAAAAAATATACTATTCTTAACACGTTTTCCCGTATTTTAAGATAAAAGAAAAATAAAAAAGTATGAAAGTTTAGGGCTAAAGTGTAAATAGTTCAAATATTGTGATGAAATAAAAAGAATAAAAGTTTACTAAAAAGTATCATAGTTTAGTGCTAAAAGTGTAAACATTGAAAGTTTTGTAGTGAAAATAAAAAGAATAAAAATTATACTATTCTTTACTAAAAAGTATTATAGTTTAGTGCGCAAAGAGTAAATATTGAAACTTATGTGGTTAAAATAAAAAGAATATAAAGTACACTGTTCTTTACACGTTTTTCCGTACTTTTGTTTTGTGGTGAAAATAGAAAAAATAAAAAGTTTACTAAAAAGTATTATAGTTTAATATTAAAAGTGTAAAGATTGAAACTTTTGTAGTAAAAATAAAAAGAATAAAAAGTATACTATTCTTTACTAAAAACTAATATAGTTTAGTGCGCAAAATATAAATATTGAAACTTATGTGGTTAAAATAAAAAGAATAAAAAATGCACTATTATTTACACATTTTTTCGTACTTTTGTTTTTAATATATATATTAATATATATATTAATGGGTGCTTTTGTTAACTTATAAAACCTTATGATATATTGCTGTTAACCCTGGAAGCTAGATGTGGTGACATTGACCAATTAACAAGGTAATGGGTTGACAGAGGTAACGCGAATGGAAATTCTTTATGGTTGACTAAGACTTCAAGAAAGTTGACTCTTTGATCTTGAACTAGGGGGTTGCAACTTGCAAGGATAATTGTGTCCGCTTATGAATTAAACCCGAGGGGCCAAATTAAAAATCGTTCGAAGTCTAAAGCAGCAAATTGAAATTTTTAACTAAAGAAGTGCATCATAATATTAGTGTACCTTATCTTTACAGGAAGAAAAAGATGATAGAAAAACTTAGCAAATAAACCCGAGAGAAGTGACAAGTTGTGGGTTCACTCTTAGGAGTAACAAGTATGTGAGGTTTTTTTTTGAATCACATGTAATGGCTTATGATCTACATCTCGTAGTTTAGAATATGTGCAAGGCTTTACCATTATACTGTGAGGTGTTCCCTGATATCGAATACTGACTAATTAATAAAAAAAAAACTATTATACTGTGAGGTGTTCCCTGATGTCAAATACCGACTAACTAATAAAAAAAAACTATAAAAAGTTCGTGGGGGTAAAACAAAAGTTTTAATTAAAAAAAGTATACTACAATCAAATGTTGCAATGTACTGTACCGGTGTACGAGAATATATGTGGTAGAAAAAGTTAGCAAACCAAGTCCAAGAGACCAAGAAATAAACATTATCTAAAGAGTTTTTGGTTAAAAATTTTGGAAAATGATAATAATAGTTCTAAAGATTATCATTAGTATTTTATCACATGCATAATTCTAAAATTTTATACAATAAAATTATCTCATGAATTTTCGTAAAACAAGACACAAATTTTAATGCACTCAGATAGTTTATATTAACAACCCTAAAGGTTGTCATTAACAAAACTTAAAAGTTTATAATTTAAAAGGAAGGCGATAATGTAATGTATTGATGTGTAACAATTAGTCTTAAAATTTATAAACAACAAAATATTTAGTCATTGACTACTACACACTCTCGGACATCGCATCCGTTCGTATGCTATATTTTTTACTTGGTAAATCTAGGTTCGTACACAGGAACTGTGTTTAATGAAATTTGCGAATTAATGTCAAGGTAAAGGGAGTTTTGTAACTGTGTTGTTGCTTTGCTTTGAAAGTTGATATTGAGATTAATAATAAAAACTAAAAATGATTCCATAGAATCAATTGAAAAGCTTTTGATGAATACAATTATTCAAAAGATTATCTACCTCAAATCCATTCAACAAGTTCATGTGCACTCTTTACTAAGCTCAAATTCAATAAAAATGAAAATGATAATCGTGATCAACCAAAACACAAAGTCATAACACCAATGTTTGTAAATCCATATAAATCACACTAATTAATCTAAAATCAACAAACAAGAAATATTCGAAAGCAACCAAAACATATTGTGTTGAAATCTAAAACCAACATGTAAATGAAAACTTAAATCTACAATAAAAAAAAAAGGAAACGAGAACTTACGGTAGTCAGTTGAGGTGGTTGGTAGCAATTTGGTGGTGGTTGTGTGTAAATAAAAAGAGATGGAGTGATCGGTGAAAGAGAAGTTGGGTCGAGAACTCATAAGTGAGTGTTTTGTCTTTAACGTGTGAAAATCTATATAAGTGTTTGATTCAAACACGAAAAAAATAAAAAAAAAACTACTTTTTAAGGTCTTCACAATTTTACTAAACATTGACAGTTTTTATAATATATGCATGCTATTCGTATTCATTACTTGGCGAAAAAAATAATGATTCGTACATTATCATTATTAGTGATACACCACTAAACTAAACATGTTTCAAAAAAATTTACAATACAACATTTAAATGATCGTTCTTTGGAAAAACAAACACCACCTGGTCCAATATTGCATTATTTTAGCCCAGCCCAGCCCATATTACATCCAACATCGACATCCACTTAAAAAAAGACAATACATGTTAAAATCAGAAAGATTTTTCAAGGCACTGTCCGCCTCTCTCAAGTCTCACCTCACTCGTTTATTTCCCGAAATAAATTAACGAAGAAAGAAGATTTCAGACTCTCTTCTTTCTTTCACTCGCTGTTCATTATTTACTTTCAGGTATATAAATCCCCCCCCCCCCCCCCCCCCCCCCCCCCCAACTTACTTTTACATATACTTGTTATACACATATTCATATACATATATTTACACATATATATGCATATATCTTTCATGTGAAATACTAGGGCTCAGATTTATTAATCTGCATATAAACTTCTAAACATTATAATGTTATTTTATCAATATATAATAAGTTAAATAGTTTTGTGTGATTTTTATTAAGTAAGTTTTGGAGAAATTAGGTTAAAGTTAAAATACATGGAATGGACTTTATTCTACTTTATGAGCTTAAGATTTTTGTATTAGTATTAGAATTAACAAAAGAATTGTGTGTGTGTGTGTGCGCGTGCATGTGCGGACGTTATTAGGTTTAACGTAAAAGAGTAATTTGGAGGATGGAAATTGGAGGCTGTAAATGTAACTGTTTTTAGTAATCTTATGGTGTTTGTTTTATTGAATTAATGACCTGAAAGAAGGCTATTCAGGTCGGTTTTTTTTTGTGTGGCTCTTTTTAGCAGTTGCACGCTATATGTTTTAATCGTTTTCAACAAAGGACAGGATAAGGACATAATGTTTTCTTATTTTTTTATGTCATAATTATACTTGTGTTATACGATTTCTTCTGGGGCCAGATATTAATATCTACCTTGTGGTTTAATAGTAACTGCAGTATCCAGAAGATAAGAATTGTAACGGCAAAAGTTCATACACAGTCGTAATTTTCTGATATCGTGTTTTAACTAACTATCTTAAAGTTGAATCTGTTATTTTGGTGATTTGCGAAACTCTTATATGAAGTTGAAGATCTTAAATGGGCTTTTTTTTGTTTTAGTTTCCAAACAGTGTCGGAGAGTATTAGCTGACGGTACAATGGATTTTGATGAATATGATTACTTGGAAAAAATGGTGGAAAATCCAGAGGCAACAAATGCAGAGAAAACACCAAATGGTGGTGAAGTAACTGGTAAAAATGAAGATAAAGAACGAAGGCAGAGCTCTAGACATAGAAGTGAGAAGGACAGTGATGATCGTAGGTCAAAACGTGCAAAACCGGGTGAGGAGTTGCGTGACCGTGAGAAAGAAAGGGGCCCATCGCACCATCGTTCGTCTCCAAAAGATGGGGATAGAAGTGATAGAGAAAGACAAAGGAGTAGCCGTGAAACCAGAGAGAGGGAAAAGGACAAGGGAAGGGACAGGGAAAAAGACAAGGACAGGGGCAGGGAGGAGAAGAATGGCAAGGGTAGAGATAAAGATAGAGAAAGAGATAGAGACAAAGAAAGAGACAGAGGCACGGACAGGGAGAGGGATCGTGTGAGAGGACGGAGGGAACATGGACGTGAACATGAGAAAGAGAGGGAGGATAAAGAACAAGAAAAAGAACCTGAGAGGCCACATCGTAGTGGTAGCAGGTCAGAAAGGCATAGAAATGAACAAGACAGGGAAAAGAGTCGGGATAGGGAAAAGAGTCGGGATAGTGAAAAGAGCCGGGACAGAGAAAAGAGTCGGGAAAGGGAGAAGAGTCGTGATAGGGAGCTTAAAGATAGAGAAAAAGAAAGGGAAACTAGAGAACCTGATCGAGAAAGCAGGTACTTTTCATGTTCTCATTTCATGTGGTTTCATTCATATCTTGTTGTTTGCCATTTGAGATTATCCATCATTGGTTGTTCGACTGTGACATCGACTTGATCATTTTTTGTTTGCTTATGAATTTTTGCTGTATCACCATGTAGCTTTGTGATCCTAGTGTACTGTACAGTCTGAATGAATAGATAGTAAAATACATTGGTAACTAGAATTCCAGGCAGAGTACTACTAATTTGAATGATGTTCTTGGACTATCTTCCACAATTTGTGATTCTAGGGTGGGTGGCGGTGTAGATCTTATTACTAGGTTTTGTTTATTCTGAAGTCTGATTTCTGAACTTAATTTGTGTAGGCTTTTAGACATATAAAAGCTTTCTGGTAGAGCAGTTGTATCTATTAGAGTGAGTTTAGCAACTAATAGTAATTAGATATGTGGGAGACTGGGAGTCTGTCTTGTAATACTTATCTAAGCTAGATTTACAGGGAATAAGAGGAACCATTCATTAACCATCAGTTGGCCGGTCTTGCAAGTGATTTTTTTGAGATAAAGTTTTAAGTATAAAGAAACATAGTTGATTGCAAGTTTTTGATGAACTTTTTCGGTGATGTTGTGGCCACTAAATTGTCAACCAAACAGGCAAAAATGCCTTCTCATTTACCGGTGTCTTCCTTCAATAGATTTTCACTTTTTGTTATACAATTTGCACAATAATGTTCATAAGATTGCATGTCAAGCTCTGGTAATTATTGGCTGTAACATGAGAATCTACGAGGTAACAGAGCCAAGATAGCCAGGTTGTCTCCAGAATGACTCACATGCAAATATCCACCAACTCTCAACCTTCGTTGCCACAGTTGTGGTCTCAGTTTGTGCTTTTTCCCTTCATTGAGCAAGTTATTAAGTTGACTTCTAGACCATATCCATTGTCTGAAGCTTGGGATAGCTGAACAGTTTTTGTTTATTTAGATTAAACTGCATGTTTGAATTTTCAATTTACCCCAATGGGATGAATCTCGGTTTATCATGGGGATTGCACATGTCATCCTATCCTGGCATAACATGAAAGCTAACCACTTTAAAGACGTCATTGTCTGAGTTCAATTTTGTCGATCTTCTGTAGATCTTGTTCATGTTTTGGAAGGGAATCTGTGTATCAAATTGTGTATTTACCCTACTTCTATCAGGTCATTCCCATTCACAACCCAACCCAACAATACTATTCATTAAAAAACTTATTTTTCTCTCTTACATTTACCCAACCCAACTAATACCAATTTCTACACTCCCATTAACAACCCAACAAAACTATTCTTTTTAATATATAATTATGTTTTTAATTAATATTTCTTTTATTTAAAATTAATTTAAAATGTTAGAAATACTATTTTAACTCAATATATTAAGTTATCAATCATCATCATTCTATATCACATATTTAAACATTTTTTTTTATGGATTTTAGATTTATCTTAATTATATATAAATTAGTTTTAAAATTAATAAAACATATGAAAGTATAATATTGATAAAAGAAACTTACAAAAGAAAAGAAAGGAAACAAATAAAGAAAAAACACAAAACTTTGAATTATTGATCCACAAACATCATCGGCTAACCGACTAAGTCGGTCATTGTTTGCATGGTTTAATATTTGTTTTCCACTTTAAGTCCGACCGACCAAACACTATAACACCCGATGGTCTCATTGCTCAGGTTCTTAATGGTATTTCTGCTACTCACAGTATTGATTCTTTCGCTGGTAACATAGTTACCTTGTGATATCTTAGTTTTTAGAATTTTGAATGTTAGAAATATTGTTTTGAGAAAAGAATATTGAACTCTAGATCTGGGAACTCGCAGGTCATGGGTTTAAACACCTCCCTTCTAGGCTATATAAAGGCTTGAAATTGCAAGATTGGGGTTTCAAGTTGGTGGCCCTTTTGGCAGGGTGATGATGTCATGCTATGATTTTCATTATCCCCCACCTTTGGACTAGCATCATCTTATTTATATCTGTTCTGTTGCAGAAATGCTGTTATGGGAGTAGTGGGCTTTGCTTTACTGAGGCTCTGCTTGTGGATATCAAGAGCCATTTATCTTTTGCAGGATATTATATTGCCATATGTTATATATATCATATGCGATAATTACTTTTAAATTTCAGGTCTAATACCACCAATAGTTATTCAACCAATTTGATCACCATAGATTTCAGAACCAAAGTTTTTTGTGTTTCACATCGACTGAAAAGTCCATCTGTGCTAAAAAAAAGTTTTATCTGTCAACATGTGATATGTTTTTTCTTTTAAATCACTATATGTAAGCTGTAGCAGGTCCAAAACCTCCAATTTAATAGTATTGTCATGTCTCTGCATTTGATGTTCAAGTAAGCTTAGGTTCAATAGAAAAAGGTACAAAACCTATCCCTCATTGTCGTCTGAATTTGGGTTACATAGTTTTGTATGGCTTTTTTTCTTATCACACTGTTAATTGTTACTTTGTTCTCCAGGTGTTTTTTTTAATATATCAAATAAACAGCCTGCAATTTCACATTCTTTAACCTTAAAATGTTGCGTTATGAAGAACTTGATATGTGATTCTGGCCTTCAGTTACACAGATCGAAGAGTAGTTGCATATATGAAGTGTTCTGCTTGTCTTTACATTATAAGTGCACAAGTAACTTTATGGAAAGCTTGCAAAAAGTGGTTTCATTAGCATAACAGTAAAGATTAGTTATAGCTGGTTGATTTGCAATGTTTGATTTTCTGCAGGCGTTATAAAGACAAAAAGGAAGGAGGGGCAGAACCAGAGGTAGATCCAGAACGAGATCAGCGCACTGTCTTTGCATATCAGGTAATGGAACATGCTGGTAACTGTTTGTATATATGCTGTGATGGATACTTATTCAATCACATTCAAAAAATGTCACAGATATCTCTGAAGGCTGATGAAAGAGATGTTTACGAGTTCTTCTCGAGGGCTGGCAAGGTCAAGTCTAGAACCTTTTCTTTGTATTGCGTTTGTTTTTTGAATTGTTTTCTATTTGTATTTTTTGCCAAGTGTCAAATGTATGGTTTGTGTTTCATAATTTAGGTGGTAGACTGGTAGTACATGAATATTGGATGAACACTATATAGTCAATGTTGGTTCTTCATTTGGCAACTAGTTGATTTGTCAAAAACATTATAAAAAGTGATTTCTTCTTTTTGTATGACGTTGCTGATAGAATCAATCTTAATTTCAGGTTCGAGATGTACGTCTTATTATGGATCGTAACTCGAGACGCTCAAAGGGGGTTGGGTATGCTTTTCTGCTGTACATCAGTTATCTATTGTGAAAGTTGTCGGACATAATTAATGTTGTCAAAGAGTTCTCACATAAAAATTTTTAATGAATGGGTCACTTGTTGCTGTACACCATGTAACAAGGTCTAAAACCAGTCTATCGATTTCCTAATATAAAACACTTGATATGATAAAAAGATCATCCAGATGCTTCATACGAAGGTCTCACTATACATGCCAAGATGGGTGGGCATGACTCAGGAGGACGTGTTGGACAGGCCGAGTAACCATCAACCGGGTTCTGATTGAGACGAGGCGGGTCGGATAATGGATTATGTTGTCCCACAAACACTTCTTTGCCTGTTTTTTTATTTTTATTTTTATTTATAGATATGCATACATTAGTTTTACAATGGTAACGAAACGTAGTTAATAAGGTTTCACGCTTCATACAACATAAATGGGCTTTGGGTTATCTTCATCCCTTTAGGGGTATATCCTTCACGATATCCATAGGATTATCTTACCATGTCTTAACTTTTAATCACAAAAAATTATTTTTCAATATTTTTAGGTTATCTTTATCCATGGGTTATCTTCATGTTTAGGAGCTAGGTTAGGAGTTTTCCAGTGTGACTTTTTTAGGATGTTAGCCCATTAGGCTTAGTCTTTTGTGATACTGACCTAGATAAAACAAAACCCTAATTAACGTATACATAAGTGAGTGGGTAGAATTTTTCACCAATTGACCTCATCATTGTGAACTTGAGAGCAAGGGAAATACTGAACCTATGATGACTTGAAATAGAAGGTTTGTTTGCATATGTTTTACAAGCTTCCATTATCGAAGTTAAATGTCTACGAATTAAATTGGGTTTAGGTTGAAACAAGCCAGGTTGGTTTGCATTGACCAGAGGACCACTTATTGTTGAGTGATGTTTTGCTGATAGATAATTAAGTTGTTAGTAGTCGTTATTAAAACAATATTCTAATATTTATTTTTTTAGCAAAGGAAATAATGTATAATTTTATATTTAAACAATTTATGATGTTCTAGGCATTAAAATGAGACTTTGAGGTTACTTCCATCTTATTTTGTCCCCTTAACATTTGGATAAGTTTTTCTAATTGCCCCATTTGGGATGAAGCCTAAATGTGATGACAAAAATTTGACATTTCTACCTCTGGGTCTCATCATCTATATTTATATCCGTCCCATTTTTAAATGTCCTAGTTTGACTTTTTGAGTCTTTGTGTTCCAACCTTGACTTTAAGCATATATTTTCTGTATTATATAATACTTGATGAAAATTATACCTATGAAAATACATTTTAAACACATTTCATTCATATATTTTGCATAAAGTACTATATAATACAAACAAAAATATGCAAGGTCTGAGTTAGAAAATAAAGATTTAAAAAATTGCGAAAAAGGCAGTATATTATAAAATATTTGGGTTCTGTCTGAAAATTTGAATTTTTAAGTATACGGATTTTATTATTTTACCCCTATTTTTAATACACTAAAAAGGTTAAATGCAAAATCTATTAGTAAAAGCAAGTTCAAGTTAACTAAATCATAAATTGAACGTATATATTATAGTAAAAAGTCAACATAACAATTAATGGGAAAACATTCAAATAAAAAATTAATCTGTGGCATCACTATAACCCTATCTCTTACACAACTATCACAGCTACCGGACACCTCACTCCTGACTTGTTACGCATGTGTCCTTGCAAACATCTTGAAACACATTCAGCTTCCGTGCATTGCGCAGACACACTTCTAGTTAAGGGGTGAGCAAGTGAAATTCTGGACCTGTGATGACTGAAATGGAAGCTTTGTATATGTTTTACAACTTGCTCTCCGAATGGAAATTAAATATCTATAAATGAAGAAGACCATCATATATTTTAATGTTATTTCTGTATTTAAATTTTGTTGTGTATTATAATATAAGTCATTTTCAGGTACATCGAATTTTATGATTCAATGTCTGTCCCAATGGCAATTGCACTGTCCGGTCAGCTTCTCCTTGGTAACCCGGTGATGGTTAAACCATCTGAAGCCGAAAAGAATCTTGTGCAATCCACTGCAACTGCTGGTGCTGCAGGTGGTACAGGTGCATATGCAGGAGGGGCAAGAAAATTGTATGTTGGCAATCTGCATTACAATATGAAGGAGGATCAGCTTCGTCAGGTTTGACACCCTTTGTTGTTTGTTGTGAAATACCAATCAAAAGATCTTTGCTGAACAAATGAAAATAGTTGCTAAGTTTTAGTAGTTTTTAAACATTGTTAATTTGGTATGTAGAGTTGTAGACTGCCAGAGTGCCAGTTTCTCGATCCTCTGTAATCTGTATGTAATTGGGGGTATTTTCTGTCTAACACACCATAGGCCTTTCAAAATCACTTTAACTTTCTTCTATTCTCAGGGAATGTGGTGCATAATGATTGCATCCAGTTTTTAAAAAAACTTTGGAGTGTAACATAATTAAATCTGGATGACCTAAGATGTGGCAAGATCTCATAAGAAGGATATAGACTGGAGCTCCATATGTTTGTCTAAGCATACATAATAATACATACGTAGTTTTGAGGTGTATATGGATGCATATATGCATACTGTTTTGTAATGTCTAGTTTTTATAACTTAGGCATGGTATGCATGTAGCTACTTATTATTGGAAGGCTAGTTTTCATAAGTTTATATATATGATACTGAAGCCAAACAAAGGCTAATCTTTATATATTTAACACAGAAGCATTACCTTCTTTCTAGTGATTTTCTGAAATTGAGCCTATGGTGTGCACCGTCTTTCCTAAGCAATGCGTTTATGATGTAACCTTATATACTGTTCAGGTTTTCGAATCATTTGGTACAGTAGAGCTGGTGCAGTTACCTACTGATGAGACTGGGAATTGTAAAGGTTTTGGTTTTATTCAGGTCAGCTTCGCTTATTGTATCTTGTTTTAATTTTGGCTTATACAGATCAGTATGCTGCATAAGATGGTGCATCATATATATTGCAGCTAGTGGTACATGTGTTTTTGAGTTGAATCTTGGATGCAAACTTAGGCATTTTCTGTTTCTATTCAGTTTGCTCGGCTTGAAGATGCGAGGGCTGCACAGAGTTTGAATGGGCAGTTGGAGATTGCAGGGCGAATGATGAAGGTACGTAGCTTTGTGTAATATGAGTGACGTGTCAAAAGTAGGAATTGGATTTTTTCCATCGTCTTTCTTTCATTATAGGTAAAGGTGGAATTTTTGACCCTTTTTACCTTTGAATGGGTTGATTCAGGTTAATTGTTAAATATGAAAGTTAAGCTTAAAAGGGTACATATTGAAAGTGGTCCAGAGTGTATTTACTTGCACAACCTACTTAATCTGTCTGTTAATAAGTTACTACTGTAATGATATCTTTCATTATAATATTTAACACAAATGGCTATTAAACCTTTTCAAATTTTGTTGTGAGTCAACCTAACCGGTTTTAACATGCACCAAAGTTGCCTGCCACTGATAACCCACACATTTTGCTACCCCTGGCTTACACGTGTCTGTCTAATTGTTCTTAATGCACCCCACATAGTATCTTATGGATTTCGAAATTATGTTCTTTTAGTTAATGTATTTACTTTTTAGATATTGGAACATTTTATGAAATGACATCAGACTTTAGGGGTTGTTTAATGCTAGACAGGTAGTTCTCTTCTGATGTGCTGATTGTATTTTGGAATACTAAAACTTCTAATGCAGGTGTCCGCAATTACTGATCAATCTGGAATGCAAGAAATGGGTGTTAATCCTGGTGATTTTGATGATGATGATGGGGGTGGCTTGGTTAGTAGCTGTTTTTCTTATAAAATCTTATTGGGCATATTTTTATTAATTGTTCATTCCATCAGCTTTCACGAACAGTTCTAATTAATTTCTTAGTCCCTGATGTAGTTTTGCAAGTATCATTAATATCTTGACTTTTGAGTTTTGTCCATTGATTTCCAGTCTTTGAATGCACGTTCTCGAGCACTTCTCATGCAGAAATTGGACCGAAGTGGAACCACAACAAGGTCCTGAACAAAATTAATCTCTGGTTTTGTGTTATTATTTCTGCTCTTAGCATTTATTAATTAATGGACCGATTGGTTTATACTTTTCCTTTAACTTGTCAGATATTAAATAGTTACCCTGTCCCAAAATAATTGTCTTCCAGACAAAAACAACACACAATTTGAGAAATATCCATGTAATGTAAATTTCAGCTAGCTAAATGACCATGTAATCCTTACTAAATTGTACAATCAATGCCGTTCTTCTCTCTTTTGATGTACATGGGGGTAAAATAGGAAACTTGGTCTATATTTTTGGAAATTGGCAATAAGTTTGAGTCAAACTAAAAGAGTTAGGTGGACAATGTTTTGGATCAGAGGCAGTATTTAAGTATCTGTTAAATATGGAAATGGGTCAATATTAGTCAAGAGTATGCATTCAAAATGCTTAAATCTTTGTAACATGTTTTTATTAAAAAGTTAGATTAGATTGCCATCTGTTTTGACCTGCTACTCAACCAGCTGCTCTCATTTCCTCCCTATGTGCCTGTGAATCTGTGATGAAATTGTATATGATTTTCGTTTTGCAGTGTTGTTGGATCTATGGGCATGCCAACCACCAATGGTATGGGTTTACCACTACCACCGCCACCACCTGGAGCTGTTCTTTTTCCTGGTGCTAATCTTCCTGTTCCACCTGTTACTGTTCCATCCATAGAGAGTATTGGTGCCCCTAGCGAATGTTTATTGTTGAAAAACATGTTTGATTCTGAGTTGGAGGTTAGTGGTGTTAATTCACAAGTCTCTTTTATGCCATGAATTTTAAAGCTGTTAATGCTTCTTTTTATTCAGGATGAGCCAGATTTTGATGTAGATATCAAGGAAGATGTTCAATCAGAATGCTCAAACTTTGGAAAGCTAAGGCATATTCACGTTGAGAAGTAAGTTTCTTTTTGCATAAGGTGTATTGTAATTGATGTTGGTTGGTAACCAACCATTTTATTTAATTTTGAACACTTCGTTTCAGAGTCTTCTAGCAGGCGGGTTGGGTACGGTTAATAGCTAAGGGGATGGGTTGACCCGGAACACTGTTTGACGAGTGTCAAATTATGATTATAGAAGTTATATAATTAATTAAGAATCTACTTTATAAGTAAAAATGGTTTAGGAGGTCTTTATGCATTAAAAGTATACTATGGGTAAGTTCCAATTCATTTGACCCATTTTGCACGTTTATGTGATCGTTTTGTGATTTTAACTGTTTATTTTTTGAGATATAACAAAACCCACCCCATTTATAACAATGGGGAATTGGCACCTCTTGTTTATTTTTTAAATTCTCTCATGTTTCATTTTACCTCATATTAGGAGAGCAATAAAACCAAAAACTGAATCTTGAAACACTAATTAAAAAGTTTACAAAGTAAACCATGAAGGGATAAGTTTGCATATCACATTTTAAAGAATAAGTTCTAAGATCGTCTGACAAGTATGATTACCACACTTTAAGGTTTAACTTGATAGACATTTTTATCATTCACGTATCAAAACCACTCAATGAATATGTGCAACTTGCAAAGTTGCAACCAAATTTTTATTTTCTATAGTGTGAATATATCATATAAAAGCAAACAACACACTGTAAATGTGAAAGAGTCAGGACCTGATACAATTGTAATTCGCAATCCAATATACTTTTGCCATTCTCAAAATAAACCAATATTTGTTTTGGGGGAGAGTATTTCGGGTCAACTTGTACCAAATATTACGAATATTTTGTGAAGGGTCTGACTATTTAACGCTCAAATGTTTGGCAGTTCTGCTGTTACTCTCGACCTATTTCTATTTTCTAAGATTTTACCAGCATTCCATATGTTTGACTTCTTTGTTTTTTCATGTAACCTAAAGATGAATACTTTCTTTGAATAACAGAAACAGTGCCGGATTTGTGTATTTGCGTTTTGAGAACACTCAGTTTGCAGTAGCTGCCCAACGTGCACTTCATGGGAGATGGTTTGCTGGAAAGATGATCACTGCCACATTTATGGTACATCTTCCCTGCTTCATACATGGGTTGAAAGTTGCAGCGTATTTTATGGTTTAAATTATCATTTATTTCAAAAAAGTTGAACTACTCTAGTTTTTGAAGTCCATTATCAATCCATATGCTGACTTGTTTTGGCGTTCTGGTTTGGTGTGTGGAAATTTTGACCCATTTCGTTTGCAATTCTCTATATATTTATATAAATATATAGTAATATATTTATATAAATATATAGTTAGCATAAAAGGAAATGTGAAATGGGTTGAAAGTCACAAAGTATATTTCAAATGTTTAAAATTGCCTAAAGTACTTATCAAAAATGTAGATTATTATAGCGTATAATTTGTAATCGTATTTGACACATTAAATTTTTATTAGAATTTATCCTTGGGACTAGTTTTCGACCTGCACTGCCCACCGTTTCCTGCCTCTAGTTTGGTGGTTAATTTTAGTTATTAAGTTTGAGTTTAGTTAACCAAGTATTTATTAAATGTCGATGCAGCTGCCAAATGATTACGCAGCCAAATTTCCAGACAGCTCATAGATGGGTGGATGTTTGTAAGCTTCAGACACAACTGCCTCAAAACGACAAGTCCATGTGTCCAAACAGCATGCAAAGAAAAATGTGGTTGTTGAATGAAAGTTTTAGCAGATTTTGGTTGTACTTTCAGATGACTTTCTGAAGTGTGTAAAAGAACAAAGTTTGATACTTATCAACTGCAGGCGTTTGTGTTTGTCATCATTTTAAGGAAACCCTTGGATATACCATGACTTTAATACATGTAGTATGATTTCTTGATACAGTTCGAATTGATTGAGGTTAGAAATTTATCAATACTACATTATAAAAGCATTATAAAGCATTTGATCTATTATTCATTCTTTTAGCTTTCTACATTTGATATTAACACTCCATGTAACAAATAATTTTACCTTTCTGTAGACAATTGAAGGTAATCTATAAATAGATCCTCTATGTAAAGTCACTTAAAACTATCAAAAGACTTCAAATAAATAAGTAAATCAAGTATTTTCATAGCGCTTCAAAGCTGTTGCATTAATGTTACTGAGTTTGTAACAATCACCATTCACACATCACAACTCAACACCTGTTTTGTTTCTTTGTTTCAATGTTTTCACACCTCAACAATCGGTCGCTCCATCTATAACTCAAATGGCAAATCGACTTCTTGGTTTAAATATCAGCCCTCCCCTCGTTTTGCAGCTTAAGAGATCAAATCGCGCACCTAAAGAAGTTTATGGCAAATATAAACTAAACAATTATCAAGGATTTCAATTTCAATAGTATTCAAGTCAATATATTGTTAGGCCTCGTGTTGAACCTCTAAATAATAATCTATCAAAATGACTTCTAGCATCACAGAAAGGATCGAAATCACCTTCCAAGAATTTTTTTCGACCACCTTATCTTTATAAGTATCAACAAATGGTGTTCGACCATGTTATCAATACCAAGTATTTCATTACTACATGATCACGCACTTTAGTGTTCAAATAGTGAATGACAACGAACTGCATGATTATAATATAGATCACTGTAAGCCAATAATGTGACGTATCAGAATGCTCTTACGTATCAAAAGGGTAGTGATCCGTACACCACCAAACATGTTTTACATAGTACATATTTGGGAGTTGTACGATGAAATATTCTTCACTAACAGTCGTGCAATTAAGGATGCATTAAAAAGCTGGGTTTGTACTTGTTAGTGATGGATGTTTGGTTAAAATGAAAAATGTTTTGCTTTTGAGATTTCGATTACCGTTAGTCTTTCTAGAGATGGATGGTTGACCCATAAATTCATTACACTACGTTATCTTTACATACATAAACATAAGGGATAAAGACACCAGAGTGTAACCAACCATAAATAAAAGGTTATGTAATGTAACCAACTACTCGAGCTACTTCCATTATATAACTAAATTAACCAAAAGCAATACTGATTATGCATAGTATTTATTGTTGATTGTCACAACACTTAAGAAGTTTGACTAGATTTGTGTCCATTTTAAATACACAAGTTGTTTATGACATTTTCTAGATAAAATGAATTGTTAAATATGTAAAAACTGGATGTCGTAACTATACCGACTTTTGATTTAAAAGAAAATGAATAATAATTTACATGAACATTCTACATTTGTACCTTTTATTTCTTATTCGAATTAATGTATTAAATTGTTGGAAAGAAAAAAGAACTTTAAACTCATTTTTAGAAACTAAATATATTGATTAAAAAAATAGTATTTGAGATTCATTATTGAATTAAAGGATAGAACCTGAGATATAAATAAACGGAGATCGATATGTATTAGTGATTTGTTATTTAGTAAATTTAAAAGAAAAGAATTAAAAATTTTAAAAACTATAAATTTATGTAAAAATCATCAACTTTTACTAATCATATTAAATATTGGGTGTACATTAAAGAATTATTGGTAAAATCAAAGATTTTGATTGGTTAAGTAATAGATGAGATTTTTTATACAAATGTTAATATCTATAAATCTATAAACCCTTATAAAACATATTGAAATTTCTATTTTATGAAATTCAGCACTTTTTTATACTTAAAATATCCCTATTTCTTAATCATAATTTCCATATACACCTAATCTATACTTTTATAATAATAATAAGAAAATAACACTCTTTTTAAATGTTACATGGAAAAACTATCTAAAATAACATTAATGATTAAATTACATTATCAGTAATTTATCTTTTATTATATCTTCATTAACCTTTAAATCAATTACTAAGTTACTTTTACATCAATTATCTATACCACTTGACGCCGCCTCCACCACCAACAGTCGCTCCCACCACCACATCGTCGCCGCCACGACCACCGCCGCATTGCGTGAGTACCATGCTAGTAAATACTAGTATACTAATGTATTTTTAACCACTTGGTCTTAATTTAAGTGACCAGCTGGGGCCTTTGATGTTAATTTGGAGACCTGAGATCGAATCTTGATTTTTCATGGTTTTAAGCATTTATCTCTTGAGCGTGTGGTCATACGTGTAGATAATAACCCTTTGAACTTCTAGAAGTGGTAGAGATTATAATGATGATTGCTTGCGTTCGTTTTATCGTTTAGATAGATCCACTGATGATTGATCGATGTTGACAAAATACAACATGGGAAAATAGGTAACATGCTAATAACAAACTTTTCATAATAAAAGGACTAAACCCGTGTATTTATATAACTTTAAGGGGTCAATATACAACTGTGTCGAAACTATACTTAACTTGGAGCAAAAGAAGCCCTATACATACCCCCCTTCCTCCTCTTTGCTCAATCCATCCATCCAAAGTTTTCATAAAATCAAAGCATTGCAATCAGTTTTTAACATCTGGGTATGTTTTAATTTCAAAACCCCATCACGAAAAATGTCATCTTTTTACTCATTATTATAGATATATTATATATATTGTATGTATATGTATAGGTATATGTAAATGTATTATATGATTGGATTTTGATTATACAGGAAAAATGACACAAGATATTGAGATGAAAGAGCAACAAGAAGTTCAAGCAGCTCCTTCTAATTCGGTTTCATCCAAGATTCCTTCTGTTTTACAGGGTAAATTTCAATTACCTTTTAATGGATTTTTTAATTTTTTTGTTTTTGTTTTGAGATTTTAGATGTTTATGTGAAATTTTATGGTTATAGAATTGAAGGAGATTGTGGCATTGATTGAGATGGGAGCTTATGCCCGTGAAGTTCGGAGGATATTGAGGGCTATTAGGCTGACTATTGCCCTAAGAAGTAAGTTGGATGCTTCGGTGGTTTCTTCGTTTGTTAACTTTGCTCTTGCGCCTGGTTCGGAAACTCATTCTCGCTTAACTTCGTATCTTCCAAAGGTAAATTTTCGTCGGTTTTGTGAATTTTATTGTTTGCTGGACTTTCATGTGTTTTGCGATAGTGTTAATTAAGTAGGGATATATATGTAATATATTTCTAATGTAGAAGTTTTTTCAAAAGATGTTAACAAGCGTAAAAGTAGTGAAAGTTTTGTGGAAAATGGCAGTGAAAAGCGGAATAATGTTGTTACACACTTACACTGGATAATATATTTACTGTAAAGATTTTTATTTGTTCTTTACAAATATACTTGATGCCATAGTGATAAAAGGCCTCATATTCCGTTTAACGGTCACATTGCATTTATTATGTGATCGTAAGTGGCAACAGATGATTACAACGTTAGTTTATCTCTATGTTTCGTGAACTTTAGACTGCATAGATGCATATATAACTAACAAATCAAATTAAGTCTTGAAAGAAGCTATATAAATGCTTTGCATGGGAGGTGATCAAAATTGCACAAGCTCGTGTAGGAGTTAATGCTCTCAATAGTCAAGCTTTTCTCCAATTACAAATGTAATATATATTGAAAATGCAATTGGTGGTGTGTAGTGGGAGATGTGAATTGTATCGATATAGAGCGTTAGAGCTTTCAAGAATGGAATCTTGAGGCAACATTAAGGTTATAATTGTGGGCATTAACAATATGGGAGTGTATTTAAAAATTAATTAAGTCATGAACTCTTCATGTTTGATTATCAGTTTGTAACTCATGTCTGGTACTTGTTAAGCAATATAAGGTTAATGAAGCGAAACAAGAAGGATAGGAAGATGGAATGTTTTTCTAGACATAACAAGTAAAATAGATTGTGTTCTAAGGGATGGCTTGGACACTACTTAAAATAGAATTTAGTAATGTTTTTTGGTACTTGGTTTATGTAGTGTTTAACCAAGATCCTAACAAGCTTTGATACTTTGTAAAGGATGGCAAGCATGACATGGAAGTTGACACTGCATCATCTGCAACTCAAGCTACAGCAAAACACTCTCCAGAGCTTGAGATCTACTGTTACTTGCTTGTGCTAATATTCCTGATTGATCAGAAAAAATACAACGAGGTGAGAATCAGTGACTTGGTATTTGTATTATTTATCATTGAATGCTCTTTAGTGAAGTTTATGCACTTGATATTAAGTAACTCCATTTTTTCTCTCTCATGATGCAGGCCAAGGCTTGTTCCTCAGCGAGCATTGCCCGTTTGAAAAACATTAATAGGAGGACTGTGGATGTTTTGGCATCCAAACTCTACTCCTACTACTCTCTTAGCAATGAACTTACCGACAATCTCTCTGAAATTCGTGGGTGGGTGACATTATTTGTGCCTACATACATATATGTGATCAGTTTACTGCTTGTAGAAAACATATATGTGATTAGTTATGTCTATTCTCTGACCTGATTAAGTGCATCACTTTTACATGCAGTAATCTCCTTGCGCTGCACCGGGTTGCTACATTGCGTCATGATGAGTTGGGGCAGGTTTGTTTTTAAAATTTGTGGCTTAGTTAAGGTGGCAACATGGGCAGGTCAGGTGGGTTCGTAATGGGTCAAAACATGTAATTTTTGTCCAGATTGGTGGTTTGTCAATTATGGATTTAAATGCATAAAAAGGTAACCTATTTTCCTAAAAATTCCTAAAAAGGGTAACGTATTTATGTTTTGATTATTAAAGGGACTCTGTTTTCAACTTGTATGCAATAAAGGCAACATCGTTAGTTTTTAACGTTAAACATTCGTTAAGTGTCAACGTGACATGACATATCAATTAAAAAAAGGTCACGTCATCAAAGAAAATGGTCGATCTAAACAGTTTACACAACAATATTGTCATTTCCGACAATCGGGTATCATTTATCGGTTAAATAAATATAAATCGGTGATGGGTATAAAAATTGTGGAAAAAAATTCGGTGATCAGTGATGGGTATGAAATGGGGTTTGCATCGCTATGTGTATAGAAATGGGATGTGCATTACAAAGATAAATGTCACGTAGACCTTTTGAATGATGTGGTATGCCAAGTTGGCACTTAACGAGTACCTAACGTTAAAAACTAACAATGCATTCGGGCATAAGGATTTATGCATTTATAATACATTTGGGCAACATTTCAACCCATTTATATACTCTTTGCCTTTAAAGTTATTTCTTTTATTTCACTTATTTGTCCAACCAAAGATAATACCTAATCCAGTTTGAGCTTTCTATAAGTATACCGATTGTAAGCATCAGCCCTAATGAGTAGCTGTTGGGCATATTTGTGATGGGTGCAGGAAACACTCCTCAATCTGTTACTTCGCAACTATCTCCATTACAATTTGTTTGATCAAGCAGAGAAGCTGAGATCTAAGGCACCACGTTTTGAAGCTCATTCGAATCAGCAGGTGATTCTTCATCTAGCTATATATTTTACTGTAAACCCTTAATTAGGAGAGTTTGGCAGGATTACTTCATTTCCGGGGCTGTAATGCTATGTCTACCTCTTCAAATATCTGACTGGTCTCATTTTCTAGAAATTTTGTGATTGTGTATATTGGTAAGTTGATTAGAAATGACTTGAAATGTGTTACCTTTCCTAAAACCAGTTGTGAAGTATAAGTCATAGTTAAAATCTTGTAAAATTGATGGTGAGCCATCAGGTATGGAATTTCAAATCATATGATTGCATATATCTTGGCCATTTTAAGGCTCTTGTATTGCTTTTCTGTAGATAGTTTTCTAAATCGTGTCCAGTCATAATGTTGATTCGTGGAGCATATGATCCAAATCTCACTTGCAAATGTATCATACGAATCTGTAGTCTTACCGTAGGTTTCTTGTCATATATGACACATTTTTGTGGAATTTTATGTAGATTTTTTAGTTTAAGACTCGGAATTTTCCTGTTTTCTACATTTCAGTTTTGCAGGTACCTATTTTACCTTGGGAAGATTAGGACGATTCAGCTAGAGTACACCGATGCAAAGGAGTCCCTTCTCCAAGCTGCTCGAAAAGCCCCTGTAGCTGCTCTTGGTTTCCGTGTTCAATGCAACAAGTGGGCTGTGATTGTTCGTCTGCTTCTTGGAGAGATCCCTGAGCGAACTGTCTTTATGCAGAAAGGCATGGAGAAGGCCTTGAGGCCCTACTTTGAGCTGACAAATGTGAGTTAAATCATTTTCATTTATCGGAAATTGATATGAAATGCTGATGGTTCATTTACTCAGTATAACTTAGCTTTCCAAGGTTCTTTCTGTTGGTCCTTTTACCATTTTCGTTATGTTTTACCATATGGTGTGAGAAGAAAATCAAGATGTCGGTTTGTAGAGGTGGCAAAATGGGTCGTTTACGGTTCCTTTATTAGAGTGCAGGGTGAAATGGACCAGGCCGGATTGTCTGACCAATAAACTTATTTGTCCCCCTTTACATTAAAAAAGTTGTTTTTATTCCATTCAGTTTTATGAACAGTTCATGCATTTAACATGTTTACAACATATATAATATACAATAAAATATTACGATAATAATTTGAATCCTTGATTTAAGCGATTTAGTAGATTATAATAGAAGTTTGGATAATATTTAGACTGTTCCTGCTTTAGTGAATAAAAAAATCGCTTGTTTGATATACAATGTAACCCAAATCAAGCCTTTTTTAAAGAAATAGGTCAATGCATTTTTTTTTCAGTATTTGGTCTCTAGATGGCTACAAATGATATATCTGATTTGCACAGGCTGTTAGGATTGGAGATCTTGAGCTATTCAAAGCCGTTGCAGAAAAGTTCTCCTCGACTTTCAGCACAGATCGAACCAACAACTTGATCGTAAGACTGCGTCACAATGTCATAAGAACCGGACTGCGCAACATAAGCATCTCTTATTCACGTATCTCACTCGCTGATGTGGCAAGAAAGCTCAGGTTGGATTCCCCAAACCCTATTGCTGATGCCGAGAGCATCGTGTCTAAGGCCATTCGTGATGGTGCCATTGATGCCACACTTGATCATGCAAATGGATGGATGGTATCTAAGGAGACGGGTGACATATATTCAACAAACGAACCTCAAATGGCCTTCAATTCTAGAATTGCTTTCTGCTTGAACATGCATAATGAGGCAGTACGTGCCCTTCGGTTCCCCCCTAATTCCCATAAAGAGAAAGAAAGTGCTGAGAAGAGGAGAGAGAGACAACAGCAGGAGCAAGAGCTTGCCAAACATATAGCTGAAGAAGATGATGACGACTTTTGATTTGGATCTTTGTAACAACGTTCTTCATTGAGTAATCTATTGCTTTTGGATCGTGTAATGTGATTTTTAGCCCGTCACAACTTGTGTAATTTGGAATGGTAATCTTATGAACTCTTGTGTTGTAGATGTAGCTGGTTATTACTATCGATTCAGCAAACTGGCTACAAAATTGTTATTTCTTTTAAGAGTGGGTAACTTTTTTAGCCATCATATTAGAATGTTTGTGTATTTGCAAATAATTCAACTAAACTCAACGAAAATTAGCAACAGTATTTTTTCCTGAACTCTTGAGTTGTAGAGACTGGTATTAGTCAAATGAGCTGTTCGCATTTTTTTTGGCTAGGCATTGAGAATGTCTCACCCCTCACAATTCGAATTATACCTCATTTGCTATTGGCTATATTATTGTGAAACTCATCGTCGACATAAAAATTGGCTACCACAGTCCCAGAACATGTTTATACCTTGAGAGTAAAGTGAACAATAATGGACTTGGTGCATATTACTTTGAACAAAAGCCGAAAGTAAAAAGCATATATCTTTGTGCCATTTTACGTAAGCTTTCAACACTATCATGAACCATCCTTTCGGGGACATTCAGAAACGTTAAAAGAAAATACGAGCATGATCCCTGCACATTGCACAACCTACGTTTGACATGTTCTTTTTCTTATATAAGCTTATCGTATACAACCCAAATCTTCAAATGACCTGAAAACCCCTTCTAACAACGGTTACACCACCATAGCTCAATTCTCGTTAATGCCCTCCAAGTCGTAACAAACACATTCATGTAAACTAGAGGTGCAAGAAAAAACCGATTAACCGAACCGAATCGATTTGTAACCGGTAACCGAAATCGGTTAATAACCGGAATAGTAAAAACCGATTATAGGTTACCATAAACCGTAGGTTACTAACCGATTACTCTTTTCAAAACCAAAACCGATTATTAATCGGTTAACCTATAACCGGTTAATTATTCCAAATAATAACCGGTTAACCGGTTAATCACATATTATATACATATTATTAATTAAATCTATATATATATATCAATATCAATCATACTATATACATACACTTATATATAATCAGAAAGATCGCACTATCAGATTATTTTATTTGCTTTCAATATATCTATACTATATATAGATTAATGCTTATTTCATCCGATCCAACATCAATTTTGGTTGTTTTTGAGATTTGGGATGATGAAATTTGTTGTGCTTAGAAAATGATGTTTATTTGGAATATAAGTTTTTTCGGAATATGGGTTTGTCGCTTAGGCTTGTCGGAAATGATTGTTTTTTCACATTGTTCACCACTTTCTCAATTATAATGGGCGGTTAAAAAAAACCGAATAGGTTAACCGGTATCGGTTAAACGGTTATTATTAATCGAAATCGGTTAGATAGGTTCCAGTTTTAAAACCTAGAAACCGGTTATTAACCGGTACAAGTTAACCGTAATCGATTATTACTGTTTCAAAAAATAACCGAAACCGATTATTAAAATTAATAACCGAAATCGGTTAACCGCTTCTTACACCTCTAATGTAAACAGTACTTTCTGTTTTGAAATTTGGAGCAGTTTCCCACCCTAAAACTTGTATTAGAATTAAGTTATACTGTACAATATAATAAGTTGATCATTATATCCTAAAAGAATAACTGAGAACTAATCTACTTGTTCTGTGTGGCATGAATATGAACAACAAACAAAGTTTTGTCAACTGAAACGGATTTCATCCAGTTGCTCGTAATGATTGATGATCACGTCTCGGATATTTACAACCACCTTCAGCAGAAACAAGATGGAATTACATTGGGGATTAAATTCATACCATCAGTGCAAACCAAGTAATTCAATTTAACAACTTCCCATAAACATTGAAACTTTTGTAGATCGCCCATGAAAACAATTTGTTTCAGCCTTTCAAGTTTCATGGAAGAGTCGGTAATAATTAGTAGGCAAGTATAATGACACACAAACGTTGTGCTTATAAATAGGAAGTGGAATTAAGATTCATTGAAGAATGGAAAAATATATCACTGCACATAAAATAACTGATATGGATATTCAAATTTTAAGAATTCAAAGGTTTAAGATACATTATCCATCAAAAGATTGAACAAGGATGCAGACATACAACTTAGAAATGAAGAAATAAAAACAGATTGCGGTGTTGCCAATTTATCCAGTTGTATGGAAGCTAACTGACTTGACAATACTGCTCACCCTCTCAGCAAACGTCTTGGATGTGATCTTTTTACCAGGAACATGAAATGGGTTTGAGACGGCGTCTAAATATGCAGAATGGAACCTCCTGAAAAACTGTTGCAATCCACATTCCACCACACATAAAAATTAGCCAATACATACTAGATATTGTTAGAGATTTCATTTGAAGGACATCAGTTGAATTGTTTCCATAGTTCATAACGGAAAAATGAAAATATATCTGAGACTTTATAACCATAGCACTTTTTTTCCCCCTCTGTCGGTGTAATTGCTATGTTTTCCTCTTGGTTTTGATGTTTTGTATATAGTTAATACTTGTCATATTCTGTTCGGGAAATGATGCTTAACTACCAATCTATGCTTTACATCATCATATGTACAAACACCACAAAGCTACTGATGTATGGATAGAAGTGGTGGTGTAGTATGTTTCACCCTCTTATTTGTACAAGTAGTAAAGGTGACAAAATGGACTGCTTGGGCATTGGTAAACAGATCAAAAGGGGGAATATTAGTGTGGAACACTAATGGCTAGGCCAGGATAGACCAACACACACCTCTTTTTTTATCAGTTTTTGAAATTTACTATAAAATAACATGTAAAATGCCACTATACAGAATAATCAACATTGTTTTGATTTAGTGATTCAGGAGCCTCTACGCATCTGAAAACACTTTGGTGGCTTCCAACATGTTCAACCCATTTAACAAGCTCCCTACGAAGTTTAGTCTATTGACTTAACCTGTTACTCTTCTACGAGATGAAATCTAACCTACATCGAACCATTTAGTGGCAAATGAGTCAAAATAGTGTCAGCATATCATTTTAAGACTTGGGAGACAACACCTGGGTGATACTTTACCCAACAATACTTGTAGTATTGTGCAGACCTTATACACACAACTTCCTGCCAGTTGTATATTGTATTTTTTTTTTTCCTATTTTTATTACTGAACATAAGTTTTCTTGTGGATGCTTATCAACATTATGTACAACCAAGACACGATAATAAAGTAAGTTCACAATTCATCGTTTAACACACACAATTCGAAGAAACACCTTTTTCGGCCAAGATAGTCAGTTCATTTTAAGGGGTCATCAATTGTCCTGATTGAGAAGAATAGAAAGACAAGTGGCTCGATGATTCTTAAGATACAAACTCAAGTCCCTTAGGAGACACAGGTTTATGAGTTTATCTGCCATTGATAAAAAGGGATACAAATACGGTGTTGTCTAACTAAGATATGACAATAAGCACAGATGTACTTGAGCACATAGCTACTTGATGTATGCTCACAAAATAAGATAAATTCTTAGTTAGATATGCACTTACATTTCTTACATCAGCATCGCGGACATCAAGGTCTGTTGTGACTAGTATAAATTTTACCTTTGTGTTAGTTAGGTAACCATACCTGCCCAACATGTAATCCCAGTTAAGTAAAGGCACATGTAGTTCAAAAGATCATTTGTACAAGAGTAACTTGACAGTTGACAATAAAGAAGTACTGAACTTGAAAGTTCTTAGATTAATTGAAAATAAGAACAATCTAAATCTGAAATATGCTCACACTTTGTAATTCTCGGTTGGATATAGAAGACCAAGAAATGTCTCATTTAACATTGGACCAGATTTTTTGGGGTTGTTCACTGCAAAGCAATCAAAAGAATCTCACTAACTTTAGCCATAAAAATCTAAAATTACCTAAAGAATTGCCATATATAATAAACGTGTATATACATTTTGAAAGAGAAAGGAGGGGAATGCAAGTATTACAACGTGTTGCTGCAACTAATGTCACAAATGTCTCAAGAAAAATATGAAAGTGTCGACCAAATTTTCACAAAGGGATAATATACATGTCTATCTGAGAACATTAGTCGCATGTTAACTTTGTGAGTTTAACTTTTAAAATTAAAGCCGTCAATTACCAATTTTTATTTTACATAATAATATACACTCAACACTTGATAACAAAAAAAAGGGGGGGGGGACAGACTGAATAGAAAACTGCATGTTGAAAGACGGGCTCAATCACTTTAAAACATCTAAAGCAACTGCTAAACCAACCCAACAGAACCCACCAATGAATTTGGTAGTACATATAACTAGTTGAAGAGAAAATATGGTTAAATGACTGCTAATATGGGAGCAGTATCGACACTGGAGGAAACATCTTAAAGGGAATGAAAACAGCATTACTAATCAACATGAACTTCTAAAACGATGTCACGACGAAGTAACCCAGTCTGAAACAAGGGTGAACTTGATGGCGTCCGACCACAAGTCACAACTATGACTTACTCATTCCTTCTAATTTGCCACTACCTCGATATGCTGGTTTGGAACTGGAGCTTGAAATAAGAGATGGCCTACTCCTGGATTTTAACTCAAAATTTATATGGGAGGTAGGTAATGCATTACAATTAGATTACGAAATTTGACTATAAATACACTAAAGGCAGCAGGGGGTTTTACACGCACATAAACGAAAACAAAGATCTGTTACAAGAAGGGGTATAACTCTTTGCGACTGTCAAACAATGGTTGTGGCATTGTGCACATCACAACCCATTTCTTTTCTCTCTCTTTTCATTTTAATAAGTACATATTCCGGGTCCATTGGATATTACTAAAAGCCAATATAATGTTGGAAAATGCACCAATGTTATAGCATTTAGCGTTATAGGTTGAGACATTATGAAAGTCAAATAGATACAGCATCAGAGATGAGATGAATAGAAAAAACAGATAGCGCAAGGGTTATCAAATAGGAATTGAAAGGGGAATCAGTGGTCCATAAGAGCTGTGATAATGTACACATGGGTGAATATCAAGTTACAGATGAACTTCTCATACGTACTGTTGAGAATTGCAATAAGGGGTCAAAACTGGTTGCTTTTGCATCAGATAGTTATATGCAAAACAGCGCAACACTTGCTGAATGAAGATATATTATAAATGAATATACTTTTGGATGTTTGATATATTATTATATGACATGGATTTGAAGAAGAACGGAAAATGATGTACACCAAGAATATTAAGCATCAACCACTTCGAACATGGACGAAAAGCCAAAAGCCAAAAAGTGAAGCACATCGACCCTAGAGCAATAACGGATGAATTAGTTTAAGCTGTTAACGCCTTGGATTTTTGATTTTATGTTGCAGAAATCTGTATAGGGACCTGAAACCAGTTCTGGGTCCCTACTAGACTTTTCGTGAGGCAGATCCTCAAGGACTTGGTAGATGGTGGTGTGCGAACATATATAACTTTTCTGAAATATACATTTTCAGGAGATACCGTCCTCCTATACCTAGTTGGAAGGGTGAAATCTTAACAGAAAACTCCGTAGACAATCCTCAATCATCAGATTTCCAACCACAGCGTCAGTTCATTTCCTACTTGATCCTACCAATATTTTTGTTTAGACATGAAATGAAAACCCAACCTCAAAAACGATAGGTGATCAACTTAAACTATTGTCCTCTGATCCTGCTTAACAAATACCAAGCTTCCTCCGCCGCATACAATTACTTTTCATTTATTTTTCGTATTTCTTTTTATAGACCAAAAACGTTACTTTTTTTTTATGTCGATAAACCAACAAACTAGCGAAGAACACTTTAACGACCCCCATCAACAAACGGTTTAAAAACACTTGTTAGTATCTATAAAATAATAATAAAAATATCTAAATTAGAAGGAGGTCACATATTGATTAGCATATTCTAATTCCAATACATAAAATCGAGTGGCGTAGTCGAGTTTTAAAATATGGATCAAGCAAACTCGAAACCCTTCAAAAAAAAAAAAAATACTAAAACTTGCACAAAAACATCAAACTGGCAGCAATTAATTATAATGAATAATGACGATGATGAAAAATACCTCTTTCATCAACAACATCAAGAGAGCAGTGAACAATATGATGAAGCTTCAACGCATCATCTGCTTCTGTGAAGCTTTGTATATACAACGGATTATTCTGTTTTATTATTTAATAATAAGTTTTCATTTAGCAAATTATATTATTATACACAAAGTATAATGAAATACAAGAAAGAAATTGGAAGCATGATAATAATATTAATATGGGAAAGAATACCTGATGTCCAACGACGGCAATACAAACAATCATCGTGTCAGATTTGGAATTTCTGTTGTTGAAACAGACTCTCACCGGAATCTATTGTATGTAGTAGTTTGGTTATTATGGATTTGTACAATAATAGCCCCTTCACTTACGAGCTTTTCTACTTTTTCAGGTGGATTTCGATTTGTATTTATCTTTTCTCTCCATGAAAAATACTAAGGGCGCGTTTGGTTCGCGGAATATTTTTGCAAGGAATGGAATATGATGAAATGGAATGAAATCTGATGAAATTATTTTAAATCTGTCATGTGTTTGGTTGGCAGGAATATGAATAGAATTTAATTCCTTTTGTCTTTTTGGTTTGTAAATCTGTCAACGGAATTGGAATGGAATTCTGATAAAAGACCAAATTACTCTTACTCAACAATTTTTTAATTGCTATATATTTATAGAAAAACATAATATTAAATGCCAAATGGCAAGTATAAAAAACATAAAATAATATTGTGGATAGTTTTTTTACAATCTGACTGTGGACTCGAGGGACAAAACCTTTTTTTGTAAAATTTGCATAGTGCATAAATATCATTCCAACATATATATAAATTCATACAAATTTTAATCAACTAGTAGTGGCACATTATTGTTAATAAACTAGTACACCATCAAAATAAAGCATTCGAGTACAACAAAATATGATGCTTTAAATCACATCTGGTGTCATGGTAATGCACTGATATAACAACAGCCACAAGTATCATTATACACAAAAGCTTCACAAAGGTATATGTTTAATAAAAATTCTTTGTTTTGAATGTACCTGATAATGAGTGATGTATGAGATGAATGTAGAAAGAAAATTATTTCAGATATGGGATGAGAGTGAGAAGAAAAAAGATGGAGTGTTGTTAATTTGTTTAGGTTACATGGTATTTTGGTCTTTTGGATATTCCTATGAAAGATGGAATGAAATTCCATCACTTAACCCCAAGGAGTGTACATTCCTTCAAATGACGTAATCTTTGAATTCCATAGTAACGAGATTCCTTCAAATTTTACCAATAAAACACACTATAGAAGAACTTAATTCCAATTCCATCAAATTCATTCACATTCTTTCAACCAAACGCACCATAACATAGTAACATGTGACGGGTTGTTAGGGAATTTGTGTGTACTTTTAAATGGGCAGCGGAAAAATAATCTAAAGTTTTAAACATGATGTTTTAGTCTAAATGTTTGCATGATTAAAGTTTTTATCAAGATCCAATTACAACTCAATAGTTGTCGTATTGTTAATATACAAAGTAAGTTAAAAGATTTACATTTGTGATTGGATGGACTATCTATTAAGGATATTACCTAGTTTAAGTATAGTTTCCTAGTTATATTATATTTAGTATATTGATATCTTTTATATATTTAGTAAATTATAGTTTCAAATAATTAGTTGTCTTTACTTGATGAACAAGTTGTACATTGGCTATATATAAAACCCTTCATTGTATCAATAATATTAAGAACAATTCACATTACAATATAATATCAGAGTCATATCCACTCCAACGAACAAATTGTTCTTCAAAAATCAATTTAAAAAAAGAAAAGAAAAAAAACTCCTTCCAACGATCGACCAAACAATCCAATCTTTTGTTTTCCACCTTCTTCCAATTCCAAGTCCCATTCATGACTTGCTCCACCGAGCAAAAGGTCCAATCACAACATATTTGTAGCTCCTCAATAATAAATTGTGTCACAATAATTTTTATGGCCGAATCTTCCAAATCAACCAATTTCAAGCAGATTTCTCCAATCTCCATCAAGAAACAAAAACAACTTTTTATCCGTGTTCTATTTTTTTTTTCCTTTTCCTCTTTAGTTCGACCAAGAATTCTAACAACATAACATTGCCAAAATGAATTTTTACTTTTTAACTTTTCGAAACAAAAGCAAGAGATTTCAAAAGAATTTTAAAGCCCATACTGTAGTGACCGTTTGAATCAATCATAGCTCCAACGAGCAATTCCGTTGATATGTCCATATCGTAGTGGCCGGGTTTCAATTTGTGTTGCTCCAACGAGCAAATTCATCCACAAGCTTATACTGTAGTGACCGGTTTCATTAATAAAAAGCTCCAACGAGCAATTTCATTCATAAGGCCACACCGTAGTGGCCGGTTTCTTTAGTTTATTGTCTTACAATAATGAGCAGTTCCTCTAATCAAAAGCTCCAACGAGCAATTTCATTCATAAGCCCATACCGTAATGGCCGATTTCGATTCGTACAATTTTTTTTCTCTTTTTGCTCCAATGAGCAACCTATTTGTTTTTCTTTTCTTTTTGCTCCAACGAGCAACCTATTTATTTTTTCATCAAATTTTTAGCCCTTCAGTCGGGTTCTTCGCTACCTCAAAAACAAGATCAGTAGCCAAAGATCAATGTTTCAAGTTCAAGACCAAGATGTGGTCAATCATCTTGCGGGGGCGTATTAAGGAAGTTTTCTACAAATTCAAGTCCAAGATTGGCTTCCCTTACGGGTCAGCCATCTTGTGGGGGCGTATTAAGATTATTACCTAGTTTAAGTATAATTTCCTAGTTATATTATATTTAGTAGATTGATATCTTTTATATATTTAGTAGATTATAGTCTCCAAATAATTCGTTGTCTTTACTTGATGAACAAGTTATACATTGGCTATATAAAGCCCTTCATTGTATTAATAATATTAAGAACAATTCACATTACAATACTATCTCTAAATATATTTATACTTTGAATTATTTGAGTTGAAACTGATTATGGTTTTTCGATATTGATTTGGTTTGTAATCAAATCAAATTTGCACATGATTTTGACATCTTCTATCAACGTCTTGTTCTTTCCTTGTAGTGCTTAGTTTTATTCTGGATTTTTAACAGAAAAAAAGTTATGAGAAATGTCTTTTATTAGTAAAAATTTTTTGTAAAGTTAGCATTTATTAACTCAGTCTCATTGTGCCTTTTAATGTGTCACTTGCTTGATGAAAGAGATGATTTAGAGGGCAACATCACATTTAATTATAGTCACTATGAAATGTTATCTAACAAAAAAAATTTAATTTTCAACTTGGAACTTCATCAGAGAGTATTCGAACATCAATTGGACCAAACAAATTCATATGAAGCATGTGGAGTGATTTAGTCACTTGGAAAATTGGCTTTAGATCTTCAAATAGATGCACAATGTTGCTTCCCAATTTCACAAGTTGAGCAAGGCTTGTCTCGTTGAATGTCAGTAGACGTATCCCATCAACTAGCTCTTTTCTATACAACTTGTTGATGTTCTTGAAATTCAAATAAGATGAGCTCTTATGCCATAATTAGTTCGTATCTTCGTCAAATTGTGAATGATAGAACTCATCAAATGGGTGCAATCAACCCAACTCTCCCATTAACATTGAATATGATGCTTTGCGCAACATCAAATTGTTTCTTTTTCATTTAATGAACTTAAAAGTTAAGAACTTAATCATTCAGTCAAATTTCATGTTTCTCTTTTGACTTAATAAAGAAAAATAACCGTCAATTATCTTTATTTTACTTAATACATACAGACATTCTTTATGCATTCAGCCACTTAATACACTCAGTACTTAATGACTAAAAAAAACAGGCCCTATTATCGTACAATTGAATGATATCCGTTAGGTTAACTTTTAAACCATTAATATATGCTACATGTCTGAACTTGATTTGACCATCTATAAGCACATCATATATTCATATCCCTCATTACCACCAAAAGCATCATCGTCAAGTTTATTGTTCGGACCAACCATCATCGCCGAGTTTCGTACTATAACTTTTTAAGTCCTGATTTCAGGACAAAAAGTATTTGTTGCTTTTGAGATTTTAAGATATTATTTTCACCGCAATTAGAAATGTTAGAAAGAAGATTTCAGGATCAGAGCATTGTCATCATTTCCGTCAATAGAAACCGACTTGGACAACACTCCAAGAAACAAATCAGCAGAAGATTGAAGTTGATTCATTTTCCTTATTTAGAGCATTGTTTCCCTTATAAATTGTAACCCGTTTATCATAGAAAATCAATATACAACAAGTATTTCAATTCATTATTCTATCATGGTATCAGAGCCGGCATACTGCCTGGACTCATCATCTACACAATAAAATTCGAAACCATCATCTAACCTAAGCCACCATGGCAGCAGAAGCTGGCAGCTCAGGCGTGGGTTCCGAATTAGCCATTCAATTAGCCGAACTCTTTCAAAATAACCAACCACAAAATCCTAAACTATCCGACAACCTGCAAATTAACCTCAAACTAAACAATCAAAATTACGCTTTATGGTCTCGAATGATCCGAGTCGCCATAGGCGGAAAATCCAAATCATTACTAAATCATTTAACCGTAGAACCACCAACAAAAGCAACAACCGAAAAATATGAAAAATGGGAACAAGAAGACCTGATCGTGTTTTCTTGGCTCATTCAGAACATTGAACCAACATTAGCCGGAAATCTTACCGAATTCTCCACATCAAAGGAGCTGTGGGATGCCCTGACAACCACATATAGCAGCGGCAAGGATAAATTGCAAACTTTCAATTTGCACGTCAAGGCAAACAAACTCAAGCAGAATGATAAATCGCTTGAAGATTTTTGGATCTCACTTCAAGGCGTATGGGGTGAGATCGATCGTTTAGACCCAAATCCAATGAAATGCCCTGATGACATCAAAATATATTCCAAATTAAGATCGGAACAAAAAGTGTTTCAATTTTTAAATGGACTAGATCGAAAATATGAATTCGTCAAACGGGAAATACTCCGGGTCGACCCGTTTCCCACCGTCGAATCTGCTTATGCCACGGTTCGTAAGGAAGCCGCTCACCAACGTATTATGGGAGCAACAGTGAACGACACACAAGGTATAGCATCCGGCTTAATCGCCGGAGATTTTTCCGGCAACAGCAGCGGTGGCGGTGGTTTTGTATCCAGGGGATTCCGCCGGAACGACGACAAGAAAAAGACGACCCAAGATGATAAATCCCATCTAAAGTGTGATGAGTGTGGCATGTTAAGACACATAAAAGATCAATGTTTTAAGATCTTAGGGTATCCCGATTGGTGGATCGGTTCGAAGAAAAGCAACAGATCGACAAAGGCCGAGAAGGACATCACCCCTACCACCGTTACAAAACCTAATAAAGATAGTAGTAATGACCGGCGATCAACCGGTTTTGGTGGTGTTGCAGCGGCGGCCGGAGAAGGGAACAAGGAGGAGGAGTTCTCAGTGGTTAGAGGTAAAAGGGAAAAAGGAAACCAAATTTGGAATCCTTATTTCCCAAATGAACCGATCTCTTTCACAAATAAACCTTTATTACCAAAAAAAATGTTTTTGTCTAAACCTAGTCAAATGGGCTTGGTAAAAAGGTGCATTTTAGTCTAAGCCCACCATCAAAAAGTGGGCAGGCCCTTAATACTCTCGGGGATCGTAATGATTCAAACGGGTCATGGATATTTGATTGTGGGGCGACAGATACTATGACGTATGAGTTGTCCGATTTTTCAGAAGTTTCCAAACCTAGGAAAACTCATATTGAAGCAGCTAATAAAGGAAAAATGGATGTAAAAACCGGTAGAATAATTAAAATTTCACCAGACATCAAGTTATCTGATTGTCTTTATGTTCCTTCTCTGTCTCATAAACTATTATCAATAAGTCATGTAACAAGAGAACTCAATTGCTCCGTTCTTATGCATCCAACTTTTTGCATTTTACAGGATATCAGGACGGGACGGATTATTGGACGTGGCACTGAAAGAGAGGGGTTGTACTATGTTGATGAAGTAAATTCAAGCGGGAGTGTTATGTTAGCTCATGGAACTAGTGAAAGAGAAGCTTGGCTATGGCATAGAAGATTGGGGCATCCATCAGTTAGTTATTTGCATACTTTGTTTCCTAAACTTTTTCCGTTGAATAAATCAATTTCTTGTGAAACTTGCATTTTAGCTAAAAGTCATAGACAAACCTATAAACCTAGAAATACCAGGGTTCAAGTTCCTTTCTCTTTAGTTCATTCAGATGTGTGGGGCCCTGCCCCCGTTTTTGGAGGTCAAAATTTCCGATATTATGTAATATTTGTTGATGATTGCACCCAGATGACTTGGATCTATTTTTTAAAAAACAAGGCTGAAGTTCATGATAGGTTTACTGCTTTCTATTCCATGATCCAAACCCAGTTCCAACAATCTATCAAAATTGTGAGATCAGACAATGGGGGAGAATATGTGAACTCACAAATGAGTCTATTTTTTCAGTCCAAAGGGATAGTTCATCAAACCACGTGCCCTCATACCCCAGAACAAAATGGTGTTTCCGAAAGAAAAAATAGACTTTTATTAGAAATGGCTAGAGCCCTAATAATTGAATCATGTGTTCCAAAATTTTTTTGGCCAGAAGCTATATCTACTGCCACTTACGTAATCAACCGATTACCAACAAAAATCCTCAAAATGAAAACTCCCCTTAAAACCCTTACTGAATTTCATGCCTTACCACCAGTGCTTACACTTCCACCTAAAGTATTTGGATGTACTATTTTTGTCCATATTCCAAAATCCTATCGTGATAAACTCGATCCATGTGCTGAGAAGTGTGTTTTCGTTGGATATGGAGTCACTCAAAAGGGATATAGGTGTTATAATCCAAAAACTCGTCATATGTTCACCACCATGAATTGTGATTTTCTTGAAACTAAGTACTTCTACTCCTCGCCACATAGTGGTCAGGGGGAGGAACAGAATGACACACTGAGTTGGCTGGAATATCCTATAGAGGATTCTCATACTTCAGTTGATTCAGAACGAAGAACAGAAGAAGAAGCTCCAGTACAGTCCCCTCAGCCTCAAAGTGTCACCGAAAATATAAGTCCGAACCTGATATCCGAGGTAAGTAATTCTTCAGATACTTCACTTACCATACCAGATTACCCGAATGAAATTATACAGGGAGAAGAAGAACAAGTAAGTAACGAAGTAGTTCAAGTAAGTAATGAAGCTCCAGAAGTTCCTGAACAAAGATATGTGCTTCCGGCAAGATCTACCAGAGGAATTCCTGCAAGGCGTTTTTCTCCAGAAAAGTTTTCAAGAGGCTATAAATATCCAATGGCTAATATTGTGAGAGGAAATCTGTCTGAAAAAGCAAAGGCATTTTCAGCAAAGTTATATTCAGAAGAAACTCCATCAAATGTAGAACAAGCCTTGAAGTTGACAAAATGGAAGAATTCCATGGAAGTTGAAATGGAGGCACTAGAAAAAAATGAAACATGGGACAAGTGCACTTTACCACAGGGAAAGAAACCGGTAGGATGCAGGTGGATCTATACAATCAAATTTAAGCCAGATGGTTCTGTTGAACGATATAAAGCTCGATTGGTTGCAAAGGGATACACCCAGACATATGGTATTGACTATTCTGAAACATTCTCCCCGGTTGCAAAGCTAGACACTATAAGAGTTTTGTTCTCTGTAGCAGCAAATCAAGGTTGGCCTCTTCATCAGTTTGATGTTAAAAATGCCTTCTTATATGGAGAATTAGAAGAAGAAGTGTATATGGATCCTCCACCTGGTTTCTCAAATGATTTTAAACCTGGAGAAGTTTGTAAGCTAACGAAGTCTTTGTATGGATTAAAGCAGTCACCGAGAGCATGGTTTGGGAGGTTCACACTAGCCATGAAAAAATATGGATACAAACAAAGTAATGATGATCACACTTTGTTCCTTAGTCAAAAAGGAGATAGAATAACGTGTCTGATAATTTATGTCGATGACATGATTATTACTGGGAATGATGAAAGTGAGATAAAAAAATTGAGACAAAACTTGTGTGCAGAATTTGAAATGAAAGAGTTAGGGAATCTAAAGTATTTCTTAGGAATTGAAGTGTTAAGGTCACAACAAGGGATCTTTATTTGTCAGAGGAAATATGTACTGGATTTCTTAGCAGAAATGGGAATGATTGATTGTAAACCAGCAGACACACCAATGGTTATGAATCAGAAGTTGTTCATGAAAATAGATGCCAAATCTGCTGATAAAAATAGATACCAGCGAATGGTAGGAAAGCTGATTTATCTGGTTCACACTCGTCCAGATATAGCATACGCAGTTGGAGTAGTAAGCCAGTTTATGCACCAGCCTCAAGAAGAACACATGGATGCAGTTTTAAGAATTATTAGATATCTCAAAGGAACTACTGGACATGGAGTTTTGTTTAAAGCAAATGGTCATCTTGATATTCAAATATATACAGATGCTGACTGGGCTGGAGATAAGGGGAACAGAAGATCAACCTCAGGATATTTCTCTCTGGTAGGAAGTAATCTGGTCACATGGAGAAGTAAAAAGCAAAAGGTTGTTTCTCTTTCAAGTGCAGAAGCTAAATTTCGAGGTATAGCCAAAGGTTTAGCAGAAGCATTATGGCTGAAAAAACTTGTGACTGAATTGGGGTTTAATCCAAAAAAGAGCATCCAAATTTTAAGTGATAACGAAGCAGCAATTCAGATCTCAGAAAATCCTGTGCAACATGATAGGACTAAACATGTGGAGGTTGACCGACATTTCATTAAAGAAAAACTTGAAAATGGAATTATTAAGTTACTATTTGTAAAGTCTGAAGATCAACTAGCAGATATCCTGACTAAGGCCGTAGGAACAAATACTTTCAACAAATGTCTGAGCAAGTTGAATTTTGGTGATCCCACTATTCAACTTGAGGGGGAGTGTTAGAAAGGAGATTTCAGGATCAGAGCATTGTCATCATTTCCGTCAATAGAAACCGACTTGGACAACACTTCAAGAAACAAATCAGCAGAAGATTGAAACAAATCAGCAGAAGATTGAAGTTGATTCATTTTCCTTATTTAGAGCATTTTTTCCCTTATAAATCGTAAGCCGTTTATCATAGAAAATCAATATACAACAAGTATTTCAATTCATTATTCTATCAAGAAATATATCTTTAACTCCCTTTTTAGTTTTGCACATTGTTCTGTAGAGATATACAACTGTTAACTTATCTATCAACACTTGATCGAGGTCGGCTATCTAGTCTCATGTAAACATTGAATAAATTTTTGAATAATTTTTGTGGTTTGCATATGTTACTTATAGATTTTTTTTAATCATTTAGTAGGCGGCAAATAAAAAGGAAGTGTTCGAAATGTTCCGGTTTCTCCAAATAACAACTCCTAAAAGTGATAGAAAAACAAGGCTGGAAAAGCACGATAAAAAAAAATGCATGCGGAGTATGATGATACGTTTCGTAAGACCTATGGGAGAAAACGAATTTAATAATTTAATTCTTAATATATTTTTTTGAATTAATGTGATATTTATTTTGTTTTTCTTTTCGAATGAAAATATGTTCATAATTATTTTGAGTGTTTTGTTAAACGAAGCCCTTATGCATTAAATAATTGTACACTATAAAATTCAAAAGTGAGATTTAAATATGAAAACGTACAATTTTTTTCATTTAACATTTTTCTTATTTTAATGTGACATTAAGATAACAAAATTACTTTATTGTTAGGAGAGTTTTCACAATGTTTATCCATAAAGATAAGTATATTTTAATGAAAACATATGCTACCGATCTTCTAACTTTTGAGTTCTCATTGCTGAACACATAAGATAAATCTCTTGTATTGCCACCGATATTCTGTGTTCTGACCATTAAATATTAGTAGATGATTACACATCGAAGAACTTGGAGTATGTGCAAGCGTTAAAGTGGCACCGCATTGTGCAGAAAAAACTCAAATAGCGGGTCTAATGCAAACTTCATCAAGCAAAATCATGAATGGACAACTGTTTACTAATTACTAGAATGTGAGAATAACTTTAGACCTTAAAAAAGGGCATTTTTACGCTAACAATCTCTAACAATAACTCACATACGAAAGACTACATACAAGTCGTCATCGAGATTAGCGTTATTTAGCAACCTCCCCTTCCCCACTGGGTCGTCGGGTTCAAGCCAAACTCTCTAAGTTTCTTACAGCCCGAGTCATACGTCACCAGGTTCGATCCAACTCTCTAAGTACGTTTCTTACAGCTCTGATCCATTTGGCGTATTAGCCATGTCGTCTAACGAGTCAAACATTGGCTCACGCCTCAGTTTGCCGTTTAAAGAAAAACATTGGCAAAGTTTACGCTAATTAAACATGGTTGTAGAAATAACTAAAGTATTTGAATCCAATTTAAGTTGCCAAACAAACCACACAGGCACACACCATTACACCTAAAGCCAAACACTACTAGTACAATTAAAAAAAAAACAAAGGAAAAAGAACCGTTTAAAGTTCCAACATCCATCACCATCATATCCATGAATCGAACAACACAAACTAAAGATGAATTAAAGTAAAAAACTGAATAAAAGAACACAATTAAATAAGAAGATACTTTAGTTGGTGGGGTTGCTTCTAAATGAACCCAACGCTTTGATGGCTGCAGCTCTCAAAATATACTGGTGATATGCGGCCGCTGCCATAGCTCCAACGAACGGTCCTACCCAGAAGATCCACTGCATCCAACACATCCAAATTATATACTCTGTTTTTATGCGTTAAAACTTGGTCTATTACAACTTTACAACTAATTAAGAAATGTGCGAGTATATAATCTATTAGTACCATCAAAATGTATATATCGCAAAATGGAAAAGCCTATTCGGAATGTATTTACTATATTAAATGTTTGTAACATACAAATAAGCAATGGAATGCCGATAACATTAAAAGGATTGGGTGTATTCGACCCGAACACATTTATCTACTGAAATGATACTTGAGTCAGTGTAGTATTCATACAACGCCAAGTTTCCTTTTAAGTAGTGTGTATTATATGACGTTTACAGTAAAAAGAGAGTTTAAAATTTAATTGAATTTTAGGGCTTTTATTTATGTAGTTTTGCTGATCAGTATGACTATAACAAAATGTCCCTCGAGGAAGAGAATCAGAGATGATGGCCTTCTAAAAGAATTTTAGGGCTTTTATTTATGTAGTTTAATTGAGTTTAATTTTATTTATGTAGTCTTCAAATATAGAGAACCTTTGTTGCTTGGTTTGTAGTTGGCCGCTTTTCGGCTGAAATGTGAGATTCACTCATAGTCGTTGTAGCTAAAAGTTCTTAGTTATGAAATATTTACCAGGGTAAAAAAAAGATATTTTTATGACCTATATGGTTGTAAAATATTCACCTGGACACTAGCCTGATTGAAAGATTAGTGGGTACCAAATAATACATGAAATTATGGGGTCCCATCAAATTACCCTTTTTTTATATGGTTGTAACTCATGCAGTTAAAATTGTAATTTAAACTGCTATTTTAAGGTACTCTTTTTTCTATCTTTCTAATTCTAATGGAAATCATTTTGCCATTCAAAAGGGAAGAACATTGCCAATTTAAGCTTAAAGGTAAAACACCCAACAAGAAAGTCATTGGTTTGTTTGAGCAAAAGAAGGATGTCCACTTTTTTTCATTTTACAAAATTACTGTAAGAAATGGCCAAGATCAAAGAAACGGTTAGTGTACAAGGTACAACATTTAATATGACAAAAATCAACAAACACTTTTGCAAATTCAAAATAAAAAATATAATATGTTGTACATAAAACAATGGAACTGTGGAAGGTTTACATCACAATATCACACTAATTTGTAATTTAGACATAAATTTATAAGGGTTTAGTATTTAGAAATGTAACAAACTTTTATACTTTTTCTATTGTATGAATGTAACTTACATTTGGTGCATTGTAGGAAAAAACTTTGTAAAACTGTTCATATAATGTAAAATTTTGACATGCACCAATCGAAAAATTACACGTGTTAGCTCATATAATTTGCCACGTATACACTTTTACATTAATTGAACAGTTTTATAAAGTTTCTTCCTATAGTGCACCAAATCTAAGTTATATTCATATAATAGGAAAAGTGTAAAAGTTTCTTACACTTACAGATACTAAACCCTATTTATAATGTTACAGGTCAATCTAAACGGGTGTTTGATTTTAAAATGGTAACGGGTTTGCAAACCTACTATATTACTTGGGTTTCAAATATACGTAAATTCAAAGGTTCGGATACCAATTTTTAAAACCAAATCCACTAATCAAACACCTTGTATTATATGCATTCCCATACCTTTCTTTCAAAAACCCACACTCCAAACACACCCTTAAGAATACAAAGGCTAGTCTAATTTCCATAGTCTTCAAAAAAAAAAAATGGTTTTTGTTTAACAAGATAGTCTTCAAATTCAAAACAATGTTTATAATTCCAAGGCACATGATATAAATGAATATTATACAAGTCATCAAAGCAATGTACTTTTTTGGCAATTACAGCAAACAAAAAACTGGCAGAGCATGGATTAGCTAAAAATCAAAATAACATCAGTATTATCATGACTTGTACCTAATGCATTCAGAGTTGTAACTTTCCTTGTTTTGTCATTCTAAGCTTTAAAAGGAAAAGGACCCACCTCAAAAGAAGTTTGTTGGTTTGAGAAAAAGAGAATCCTATGAAGAAAAACACTAAAAACAAAAAAATTATTAAATTCAAAGGAATGGACAATTATACATATTCCACATAGTACAAGTCATTATAGATAGAAAATAAATGCATGTGTAACAGAAACTGTGAAAGTGCAAGAATCCTTTGAATTCAAAGGAATGTACATCACAATAATCAATCATGCAAAATGAAAAGCATATAATGCACATAGTAGAAGTCAAAAAAAAAAAAAAAAAACTTACATGGTCATCCCAAACTTTTTCATTGTTGTAGATAACAGCAGCACCAAAGCTCCTAGCTGGGTTGATTCCAGTTCCAGTAATAGGAATTGTAGCCAAATGAACCATAAATACAGCAAACCCAATTGGCAATGGAGCCAAAACCTACATACATTTTGACCATGCTTAGCCAACAAACTAACACAGTAGATAAGTTAATCGGGGTGGGGTAAGAAATATATGTTTTGGCAAAAAAAATTCAAGCCTATATTTTCGCAAATCCTAACTATGTCTAGATGCATTTTTTTCAGGAGCACAAAATTTTAAAAGTTTTTAATATTATCAGTCGCCATTTATAAAAAATAATAATAACAGTTTACATGTATAAATTCAGTCATGAGTCATTTAGTCTTGACTCGTCCTGGACACTCAAATCCTCATGAGTGGCTCCAATTCCGACATGTTTACCTAACGAGGTTCGAAAAAGGGTCTCTTAAACTCAAGGAAATTTTAATTACCACTAGGTCTAGTTAACTTGGACATAGTTTAAGACTTGGAAGTGATAAAAGTTCCACCGTTTTTCATTCATCTACCACAATGTACAAATTTTATAACGATACTGGTGTTATAGATATCAAATTTTGTAATACATATATGATATATCAAATTTTGTGGTAGAATGAAACAATGGTAACAACTAACAAATACACGTAATGTAATACTTACAGGAACGTGAGAGTCACGTGCACTTCTCTTAGGATCAGTAGCTGAGAAAACAGTGTAAACAAGTACAAAGGTGCCAATAATCTCAGCACCTAGTGCGGTGCCTTTGTTGTAGCCTGGTGCAACCAAGTTGGCTCCACCACCAAGTGTGTTGTAAGGTGATCTCATGATGGCTTTGACTAAACCCACACCACATATTGCACCCCCACACTGAGCCACCATATATCCCAATGCCCTTACTAATGACACCTTTCGAGCCAAGAATAACCCAAATGTCACCGCTGGGTTTATGTGACCACCTTAATTTTATTCAAAATAAATAAAAGTTCATTAGTTATAAAATAGCATTCAAGTACTATTATACATTGTTTCATGTTAATAATGTTTGGGTTAATTATGATAATGAACTGATTGAAGTAGTGTATGCAACAATATTGTTATTTACTCTTTATCTTTATATTAAAACAAAATATGGCTTTTTTTTATTCTGTATATAGTAGTATAACTTTTGAAAAGTAAAGGTATGCTCTACTAAATTTGCAAGTTATTCACGAGACTTATCCACTTAGCTTAAATAATGCATGTAACATGTGAAAATTGAATTTATGAATTGTACAATATACATTAAAAGTGTGAAATAAATGTAAAACTACTCTAAATATAAACTTAAATTTTATACAACTACAATAATAACAGTTACACAATGACGAAAGGCAAAATGTGTTATAAACTTACATTAAAGATGTATATATCATGTAAACATAATACATGTGACAATTACCAAGATTTTAACCCATTTTTACAAAGAACTAGTGAATTTTTTGCAGGTAAATAAAATATGTTCAAACTTCAAACTATTATTATAAGCTAGCTAGAAACATATAAATATTGTACACATAAGGAATTACAAAAATTTCTCATAAACACGTAACCTATATCTTACAAACATCTGTTAATATACATGTATATATTTTGGCATATGTAAAAGGTAAATCATATAAAAACAAAGATGGGTTTTAATTACTTAAAACTTACCAGAGATACCAGCAGTGCAGTAAACAAGGATAAAGATCATGCCACCAAAGGCCCAAGCAACACCAAGAAGGCCAACCCCACCACATGGGTCAGCTTGGTTTTTGTAACCTATCACGGTGGCCACCGTGATGTAAAGAAAAAGTAAAGTGGCTACAAACTCAGCTATGAGAGCTCTGTAAAATGACCACATCTTAAGCTCACCCATGTCAAACATGGGTGCTGGTGGTGGATCAACATAGTCTTTTCTTGTTGCTGCTTCTCCGACCTCACTTGCTTCTTTTGACATTTTTGGTTTTTTGCTTTCTCTCTAGAATTGTGTTTTTTTGTTTTCTTTCTTTTTTGCTTTCTTGAAGGTTGTGATTTTGGAGTATGTTTTATGTGCAATGCAAAGTTGATTAATGAGTGAGGTGTCTATATAAGAACAGGGTACTATTATTCGTGTTTGTTTTCTAGTCGATGTGTCGAGTCTTAAGGTGTTTTGACCGTTTTATATCTCTTAACCCAAGTTTAAACTTTTAATTTAATAATCGTGTACAAAGTTCTAATTTTGTCAATATTTTCATAGATTGGCATGAGAGTCTTGTAATTAGAGGTGTTAACAAACTAGGTTGGAACCCGAACTCAAAAACGAACTCGGACTCGAGACCAGACAATAACCGGGTTTGATCAAACCGGTTCAAGTTTGACCCAACTCGACAGTTACTAACCGGGTTGGGTTTTCGTTTTTTTAACGGTTTGAAACCGAGTTGAGATTGGATCAGGTTTGATTTTTGGTCAAAAAAAACTGGTAATACCCGATCAAAGTTTGACCCACAACCGGTTTCAAACCGGGTCAAGTTGGGTCAAACCTGATTTTGGTCGCGTTGATCAAAAAATCGGATCACGTCAGGTTGTGTAAAAACCGAATTTTGTACACCACTACTTGTAATAAGGGCTTGGTTTGAAAAACTAAGCTTTAAGTCTTAGGAAACACCAAGTTTTGCCATTAATTCATTTTCATATTTAAAGGTGTATGACCGATTGATCATAGCTTAACTGATACTGTTACCATGTGATCACATGGACCCAAAAGATGATGACTGGGGTCAAAAGTTCAAATCTTGTCAAAGACAAGTGAAGAAATATATTGTGTTTTATGTGTGAGAATGATGCTGAACCGGACATGAGTTCTATGAAATATGCTTTCTGGATACTAAAATGGTAGAAATAGGCCCAAAACCGATAACAATTAAGGGCTTCAAAAGCCTTAATTCCACACTTTATGTTCTAAAATATTAAAAATGTGTAGTAATTTATCTGTAAACCATATGTTCAAACAAAAATATTTATTGTTCGGATATTTTAAAAGATTACGGCCACCACATTCACAATACACATAACTATTAACTAGCACCTTACCTGCGCGATGCGGCGTCAGTTGTGGTGGCGACGGTGTGGTGTTGGGAGCGAACGTTGGTGAGAGGTGACATCGAGTGGTGTAGATAATTGATGTAAAAGTAATTGATTTAAAGGGTTAATGCAGATATTTTAAAAGATAAGGTTGTTTTTATGAGGGGTATTTTAAACAATCTCTTGTGTAACTTTCAACTGGGTTGTATTCTTTTTATTAAATAGAATAGATATTTAATATATGTATGAAATATAAATAAACTTCTTTAAATAACTTGTGTTTTTTTATAAAGATAATAATTAATGTGTTTTTTATAAAGATCTATATATATATATATATAAAAGTTTTATGATGGTGGTGGAAAAATTAGCGCATTCTTGACGTTTTGTCAATGTGTACTTAATAGATTTAATTAGTTTTCTTTAGGATAACTAATATCTTATTTATTTATTAATGATTTTGTAGATACATTTATGTATGTATATGAATGAGGTAATTAGATAGCAATTATCATCATGCATCATGAATGAGATATCATTTTTATTGTATATATTCATATATATGAAAACTATAAGTAATGCATGTTTATGAGGTGGTACATGTATTGTTTTTATTGGATTATTATTATTTATACGAATATAAGATGATATATATGTATGATCGTGATGTATGTGATATTATCGTATTTTAGCGTGATAGATGTATGAATGTATCATTAACTCATTAAGGTGTTGTATTGATTGTTTAATATAATAACAGGTTACTTATGCCTGATTGTTTTCCTTGGTTTAATGGGCTCATTGATTAACAACTCATTGTAACTGTTGTAGGAGGTTATCGAATAGTCATTGGTAGGGATTCAAAGATGTGTATATATAGACAATGGTGGTATAACAAAAGTTAGTCTCATCTGCTTCATAACTTATCTTTTAATAGTTTTTTCTATCCATCGATAATGGCAAAGAAATTGCAGCTTCAACCAAAGGAAGGGAACAAAGTTCAGCCCCTGTTTCTGGACGAGCTTTAAGAACGATCGGTTGGTCCATTGATAGTAATGGTGTCACGAAAATGGGACGTCATTAATTCAAGTGGCAAGTACATGAGTACCGATTTTACCGACTCTGACGAGAAGGTGAAGTAATTCTTCAGTTGTGGTAGTCATATTTGTTATCAAGATTTTCAGTTTGTTGACAATTGCATATTTGCATGGTAACTTGATGCATTGTTTTGCCCAACACAACAAGTCTCATAAATTTATTGATAGGCTGCAAGAGGGTTGTTTATTCACCTTGCGTGCCAATAGAAAGGAATTTTGCATTATCAAGGACGCAATTTATATGCTTGAGTTTAATGGATCAACCTCCGTTTCTAAGGTTGCTGGTGAGGTTAGCCGTTTTTTGCACTACCCGTTTCAATTCATCTCTATGGAAGAACTGGTTCTTACAGAAAATAAATATGTAGTTGGTACGTTTCCTATGCTTTGGTCAATTGTGTTTTGTTGTTCTGCTGCAGATATATTTTTGTATTAGGGATGCCTATATATTGTTTTCGATATGCATTGTGTATGTTAGTTTGGAGTTGATGTTGAAGAGAATCATATTTGTACCATAATGCATTTTAGCCAGGTTCAATTTAGTGATGTTTTTTTCCCGTTTATACCATAATGGATATTAGCTTTTATTGCAAAAACGTACAGCTAGGGATATAGCCTTTCAAATTTACTGTCATAAGGAATTTAGAGATATGGCCTTTCAAATCTTGACTTGCAAAGATTGTGTGTACGTGTATAAAAATACTAATCATTATACATGTTATTAAATTAAAGAAGCCAGAGTAAAAATTAAATTATGGGTTTTTGTTATTGAATTAAAAAACACAAAACTCTAAGAGTTACCATGTTTTGATTATCATGTGTTTAAAAACACAGATATAAAGTAGGAATGAAAAATCTTTATGTAAAAGAGATAATGTTATTTTTATATATTAGTAAACCAATGCCATAGTTTTGGACTTTCAGAATAAGCTTTTATGAAATCATAAAATTTCCCATGATACGAGTAGGTGGCATGGGCTGGGATATTTGTATATATATCTGCCTGCATCGTCTTTTTAGTTGTAGTCAATGTCTGCGTGTTTCACATACGCATCCCCTTAAATGCATTTATGATATGTGTCATCGTGACAATTGATTGAGGTTGTCATGTTAAACTGGATGAAAATTAAGTTGATTTTGTCAAACGTATTACATTTCATTACTCTAAGTTTGACGGTTGGCGTATGTGTAAGTTTTGTAAGTTTGACGGTTGGTGTATGTGTCCTAGGAATTTTGTAAGTTTGATGGTTGGCGTTTTAGTAGTGCCATACGAAGCGTTCGACCCTTTGACAAGTAATTTTGTTTGACTCAAATGTGCACTATTTTATGGAACTTGATTTTATAGTCTACTTTGATTTGTTAATGTATAAGGTATTTGTGAACTATGCGTACGTGTACTTTGATTTTGAAATAAGTTTGTTAAGGTAATAAGTTTGTTCTTTTAATATACGTCTCCGCATTTGATATTATATTTCAGCTTTTGTCATATCCGTTCATTGGGTTTTTTGCTCAGCCGTATTCCTTTTTCTTTCTTATACGGCAGGTTATCTAAAGGGCTTTGAGTGAAAGAACTCAACTCGACTCGACCATTTTTTTTTTTTTACAAGTTGACTTTATTTTACCAATTAATACTTAGAAAAATTTTAGACAAAATAAGGTGAAAAACTCAAAATGTTCAAATTCAATATCTAACAAATTAGAACACTTTAATATGTTATAATAAACATATCCTATAAGTTTCAGACCTTGAAAACATCGGATGAAGCTCGGAAGAATTTTGCTCGAAGACAGAGAAACTGCGGCCGCAAGCACGGTCGACCGTGCTTTGCGTCCGTGCTCTCAGAAACTGAACACCAAGAGGAAATACTGCAGACGCTGAGCATGGTCAGCCGTGTCTGCGTCTGTACTCTTACTGCACACACAAAACATCAAATTTGACTATTAACTCAATTTGCAACCATTTCCAAACTCAAACACAAGCTCCATCACACATCAAATTTGATTTCAAACCTTCACATGACATAATTTACAACATAATTACTACATTCGAAACTTTAACCATTGAAATTTACACTAAAACAACCAAGTGGGTCACTCGCCCGCATTTACCCAAAGTGACGAAATGACCAAGTTGACTCCAAAATGATTTATACTTCAATCCACCATAATAGTCAAGACTTCAAGACTTAAAATACATCATACACAACATTCTCATTCGAAAGACACATGTATCAAGAGCCAAGAGTTTGAGAGGGAATTAAATAGGTTTCTAACCAAAATGTCATTCTTCTATGGATGACCAAATACCTTCAAGTCACTAACACTTCAAGTCAACAACTTCAAATCAACAATACCTAGTTCCTTCTTTCGGAACCACCTATAAAATGGTAAACAACTAAAACGTAAGCGAATGCTTAGTGAATAAACTTGCATACAATTATACATACGAAGGAGGGCAAAAACACAAAAGACTATCGCATGTAGCCAATGATACCGTCATATCATCACTTGCATACTCACTTTTGCGCTAACAAAACATACATGGATCCATATACTCTAAACAATAATCTCAAGAGGTTCTTAGGCCTCAAAGGTTCTTAGGCCTTTATCTCATCTCAGCTATGGGGTTCTTAGGCCCCGGCCTCAATTTAGGCCTTAACGCCGAATTGATTACCACACATGGAATCCACCATCGTATGGTAATCGACCCAACGCATATATAAGAGTATGCAAGAGTACTCACCTCCTTCGCGACGATCAACAATCAACAATGCAACAACAAGTGCAAAGCTTTCAACCTATCAAATCAATACAATATGCATAAGACTTTATTCACAACTTGGCTAGCTCACATAGCCACCATCAATTCACTAGCATTCCTATTCTTCCAAACTCAATTTCTTTGAGTTGGCTTAAATTCAAGTTTCAGTTAACAAAGTTCAATATTTCAAACTCATCAATCTCAAATATCTATCATTTTGCTACAAATCTCATTTTATGTGGCCATTTCATCTTATTGCTCAAAATTACCAAATTCTCATTTTGACCATAATGGTCACTAACAACTCAAATCAATAAGTTCATGCAACCCTATAATCACAATTTAAGTTACAAACAATAAAATGTAAGAATATTAGCAAAATCATGATCCAACCCAAAAACCCCCAAATTGGATGGTTGCATGAACCCTAATTCTTGAGCTAAAAATCAAAACTAGGCTAGAAGGATTATTACCTTAAAGAAGTAATCTATTAGAAGATAATTGAACAACTAGAATAAAAATCCTCTCTCCTTTCTTTCTTGGTGTGGTTAGACATACACACATACACACCCACAAATTCTCCCAAATTACAAATTAACTCATTGTGGTGATTATTATTATCATTATTATTTGGAAGGATTTTATTAATTAAAATTAACACACTTGAAGAGAATTGAAATCACACTTCTAGTCTCCCCCTTTTTCCTTCTTGAATTTGACCCACCATCACCGCCACACACCTTCAATTTCAATCTTTTCAATTTAGAAGAATAATGGAAGATTATTGTTATTTGTTATTGTTGGATGATTTCTAGAATTGAATTGAAGTGATGCATGATTTTGAAGGAAGTAAGATAAGAAATTAGAGGAAGGTAATGGAGGAAGAGGAGAAATAAGGTAAGTCATAAAATGTAAATGGCTGGCACTCCTCCTGTGTGCCACGTCTCTTATCACTTTTGTGGGTATTTTTACCCGCTATCACTTTTGTGTTTCAAGCTTTAGAAGGATTTATTTTGGTTTATCCGGTTGACTTTAGTTTGATTTTGAATAAGATTAACGCCCTTTTGCCTTTTAGTTCTTTGGATATCATTTTGTATTGTTTAGAAAATTCCAAACCATCATAAGAAAAACCCGCTAAATAAAGAAAACGTACAAAACAAGCCGTGAAGCCTGGAATGCACAGACATTCACTGTATTAATAATTAATTAGTGTGTAGATGAAAAACTATACATTTTCAAGTAACCCTCAAATATATGTGATTATAATTATAATTTATAATAAATGATTAAAACATTTCGTTAAAATATGGTAGTCCTTCTATGAATTCAGTGTGACGTTTTCTATATTGGTAACCGTGTAAGATGGAGTTACGTAGAGGGTTGGTTGACCATGGCACATCCTAACATTTGTTTTTTTAATTTTTATTTTTTATGATAGAGTTTATCATTATATATATACTAAAAACCTATGTAAATGTACAAGTATTTTATGCGTGGAATGTATAAGCTTTTAAAGCATCTACTAATTTTAACCAATTTTCGTTTTAACCCCTTAAATTTAATTCAAATTTCATTTTAACCCCCTTAAATTTTTATTTTTTAACTTTTACCCCACATCAAAGTTTTGGCTTTCATTTTCGTGATGCTAAACTTTTATATTTGCATGTTTTCATCAAACAACTTTCATACAGTTACGGTTTTACTTTTAAACATTTGGTCTTTGATATATTATATAAACTAGAAACCTATGTAAATGTACAAGTACTTTATGCGTGAAATGTACAAGCTTTTAAAGCACCTACTAATTTTAACCAAATTTCGTTTTAACCCCTTAAATTTAAACCAAATTTCGTTTTAACCCCCTAAAATTTCTATTTTTTTACTTTTACCCCAAATCAAAGTTTTCGCTTTCATTTTCGTGACACTAAACTTTTATATTCTCATGTTTTCATCAAACAACTTTCATACAGTTACGGTTTTACTTTTAAACATTTGGTCTTTGATTATTTTCATTTGTCTTTTTATACATATAGCGTTTTCATTATACAATAACTTTTATTATCGTTACGTCTTATGTTCATGTTAAATTTAAAACATTAGTATAGTTATTGTTCATCTTTTTATATATCTTAATATTCTTTACATTATTTTTATTGTATTGCTACATGTTTAGTTGTTTTTTTAATGAAAGTTTTCATCTCTTTTAACCTGTATCCCACATTAAAATTTTCGTTTTCATTTTTATTGACACTAAACTGTAACACCCCAATTATTTTAAGGTAAAAGAAATTAACCCCTTTTCATAGTTTTGACATTAAATTAATTTCCTAGTATTTTGTTTTTAGTTATGGGGTTAATTTAGTTGGAACTTTAGCAGATAGCGGGTAAAATACCCACTTTTGGAGTGATGGGTCGTGGCATCTTCAAGAAGTGCCAGCCATCCCTTTTGTTTGTGACTCATGTTTCCATTTCATTTCTTTCTTCTCCCATCATTTCTTTCATGCAATTCCTCTTGTTCTTTTCAAAATCAAGCTAAAATCCTTCACATTCAAGGATAAGAACATCCATAATAATCATCACCATCTTTAATCTCCATTCAAAAATCAAAAGTTAGGGTTTGTGGGTTTTGGTGGTGGTGGCCGAATTTCAAGAGGAAAAAGGGAAGAGGAAGAATTTTTCCATTCAAGTCTTGAATTTGCTTTTGTTGTGAGGTATTGATTTCCCCTAACCTAGCTTTCATTTTCTTTTTGGAATTAAGGTTCATAGAGTGAACCAATTTGGGGGTTTTTACTAGGAAATGAATTATGGTTAATATTCTCCAATTCCTTAGTTAACCTAGTTGTCATTGAGTTATATGATGTGTTTGCATATGAAATTGATAAGTTCATGTGATAAATTGAGTTTGTAAGAAAAGATGAATATTACTAGTTATTGATATGTGAATGAAAATGGTAGGTTGAACTACCTAATGTCATAGTTAAAGATGAAAGTAACTCAATGACAAATGGGTTGGGTTTTTGGGTTTATAAAAGGCTAGTGATTGAGAATGGCTAGGTTGAACTAGTCAAGTTGTGAATGTAAGCTTATGCATTTTACGATATGATTTTAGGTTGAAGCTTGCTTGTGCTTGTTGTTTAGCGTTATTCTCTTTGTTGCGGAGGAGGTGAGTATATTTCCATACCCTTATGTATACGTTGGGTCAATTACCATGAGATGTGAATGTTCCAAGCATGGTAATTAATTTGGCGTCAAGCCCATGTGGGGCATTGTTTATGAGGCCTAAGAACCTCGGGGGCCTAAGAATCCCGAAAGTTGATATGATATGAGGCCTAAGAACCTCCGGGGCCTAAGAATCCCAATAGATGTGATTGTTTAGCTTATATGGATCCATATATGTATTGTTTGTGTGCAAGGTGAATATGTAAATGTGACATGACGATACCATAGGTTACCTGTGAAAGTCCTAGTACTATGCCTTCCTTCGTATTCGTAAATGTTGCAAGTATATTTACTAAGCCTTTGCTTATATTTTAGTTGTTTACACTTTTATAGGTAGTTCTGGAAGAAGGAACTAAGTGTGTGTTGATAAGCTTGAAGTTGTAGATATCTTTTGAAGAACTTGAAGGTAATTAGGTCATTTTCGGACGAATGACGATCTTTTGGTATAGAAGCTTAGATGTCCCACACCTCTTGGCTCTTGGTACATTCTAGTCTGTTGGTTATGCTTTTATTGAAATGTGTGTAAATGTTCAAGTGTAAAGTCTCAGCACATTGTGTAGTTGCATTTTGGGCAAAAATAGCGTCAAAATGGGTAAATGACCCATTGATGGTGTTCATGGGTTGTGAAACTAGTTAATGATGTAAATTTGTTCAAATTGAGTCTATAATGTTCTTGGTCATCTTTGAAATGTGTTTTATGAAGTTCATGTTGATTTGTGAAGGTTGCAAGTTTGTTCATGTGTTGAAATGGTTTAGGGTTGCTGATCAGGTGGCTCACTGTGGCACAGTGGGGGTGGTTTTGCCCACTGCGGAGCAGTGAAATTCCACGTAAAGAATTTTTGCTTCTTCCCACTGCGGCGCAGTGGGGGTGTGTCAAACCCACTACGGCGCAGTGGGGCATCTTCTCTTCCAGGGCCGAGGCTTTCCACTGCGGCGTAGTGGGGAGTGCTCAACCCACTGCGGCGTAGTGGGGTGTAAAAGAAAAAAAAAGTTTATGCGTTTTCGGTTTATTGAGTCTAGTCTTTTCAGGTTGGTATCAAAACTGAGGTTTAAGGGATTTAGGTATTCCCTCGCGTAGAGAGTGCCTAGACTTAAACCATAGTTGAGACTCGACCTTAGGTGACCGAAATTTTATATGGGACCGAAAGATGCGTTTGATGATGCTAGTTTATCCACTTGTTAGTATTTAAAGCACAATAAGAAGCCGGCCTTATTGTGGTTGGAATACTAACTTATTTATAAACTAACGACATCAAACCTTGGAACGGTTTTGTATAAAGTTATAGGTTTTGGTTATAGCTCGTAAGGGGAAATAGGTTGTGTGTTTAAATCAGTTCGTTTATTCTTATTATAGTATGGAAGAGTAACCCCGTCATGAAGAAACCGAGCACAATGAAGAAGAAGAGCCCTTATTTGATGAGGCTAGCATGGATATATCAGATCAAATAGGGAGAGCATTAGAGAAGTATACTCCTATCTTGCTAAAGAGGTTGAATCAAACGTTGGAAGGAGCAGTGAATAATCACATTGCTCAAATGATCAAGGAAGAAGTTGTAGTCAACGTGTAACGGGAATTTGAAAAACGTGATGCCAAGGATAAAGGCAAAAAGAACGAGAAGGATAAGGAAGTGGAAGTTACGGGGGAAAGAACCTACAAGAAAAAGTTCACTTTTCGGGACTTTGAGGTATGCCACCCACTCGAGTATCATGGTGATCGGGATCCTATTGTTTGTACTCAATGGATCACAGAAATTGAAGGGGCATTCCCTACTAGTCAATGTCCCTCACACTTGAAGGTGATCTTTGCGGTAGGTATGTTAAGAAATAGTGGAAAGAGGTGGTGGGATGGGTTGTTGGCTATTAAGAAGGGGGCACTAGATGATGTTGAGTGGCCCGAATTTAAAAACATGTTTTTCAAGGAATTTTGGTCGGAGGCCGAGGTAACTAAATTGAGGAGTGAATTCCTCAATGATTGTCAAGGCAACATGAGCTTGAACGAATTTCGAGCCCAATTCTTGGACAAGGCTCAATTTTGTCTGGAGTTTCTTGAAAATGACCAATTGCTCAAGGAGCAATTTTATTTGAAGCCGAGGAAGAATCTTCGGGAAAAGATTAGCTTGCGTCAAATGGAGTCTTTCTCCATGTTGGCGGATGTGGCCCGGGATCATGAGATTGAGATATCAAGAGTCGATGAAGGTGTTTTGAAAAGAAGGTATGAAGATGTAAATTCTCCAAGCAAGCGGCCTAGACAAGAGGGTAGTTTTGGGAACCACCCCAATAAAAGAAATGTCCCATTTTGTCGTTAATGCAAGAAGATCATCTGGGGGTTTGTAGAGCGGCGGATAAGGGTTGTTACACTTGTGGGAAGCCGGGGCACACTAGTTGGGGATGTCGGTCTAAACCTCAAAGACCCATTATATGCTTTAAGTGCTTTGAAGAGGGCCACATGAGAAGCTCATGCCCAAAATTGACGGAGGAGGAGAGGTTAGAAGAAAGAAGAAGGGAGGCGGAGAGGAAGAATGCCCAAACGTATGGGAATCAAAGAGGAAGGTCCTTTCAACTCTCCGTGGAACAAGTAAGAAACACCGATGATGTTGTCACAGGTATATTCCTTGTATATAATGTGCCTATGCGTATTCTCTTTGATTCGGGAGCGAATAGATCATTTGTTGCTATTAGAATGATTCATGTTATTCCCGTGTCTAAGTCATGTTTAGAAAATGCTTTGCAAGTTGAGGTTGGTAATGGTAGGATGGAATTAGTAAAGGAGGTGTATAGAGGGTGTGAGATAAAAATTTCTTCGGAACTCTTCCAAGCCAATTTAATTCCTTTTCCGATGGGAGAGTTTGATATAATCTTGGGTATGGATTGGTTGAGCTCATGTAATGCTAAAATCGCTTGTGATGAAAAAGTCATATATTTAAAAACTTCCAAAGGTGAAGACTTGGTGGTTTATGGTGATAGGAAGGAGCGTTCTATACCCGTTTGTACCTTTGCTCGTGCCAAGCGTTATATGTCTCATGGTTGTCATGTTTATCTCACTCACATTGTTGTGGTTGAGAAGAAACCTCTATCTATCCAAGACATTCCTATTGTTAATGATTTCACCGATGTTTTTCCCGAAGACTTGCCGGGCATCCCTCCCGAACGACAAGTTGAGTTTTCTATTGATCTTATTTCGGGGGCTAACCCCATTGCTAAGGCTCCTTACCGTTTGTCTCCAACGGAAATGCAAGAAATGATGAAACAACTTCAAGAGTTGTTAGACAAGGGCTTCATACGACCGAGTAACTCTCCTTGGGGTGCACCGGTATTATTTGTAAAGAAGAAGGATGGAAGTATGCGGATGTGTATCGACTATCGTGAGCTTAACAAGGTAACCGTAAAGAACAAGTATCCTTTGCCTAGGATCGACGATTTATTCGATCAACTTCAAGGGGCTTCATATTTTTTAAAAATCGATCTTCGTTCGGGTTACCAGCAACTCAAGGTACGTGAAGAAGATATTCCCAAAACCGTTTTCCTTACTCGTTATGGTCATTTTGAGTTTGTTGTCATGCCTTTTGGTCTTACTAATGCTCCCGAGGCTTTCATGGACCTCATGAATCGTGTTTGTCGTCCCATGCTTGACAAGTCCGTGATTGTTTTTATCGATGACATTCTTATTTATTCCAAAAGTTCTTCCGATCATGAAGTTCATCTAAGAGAGGCGTTGGAAGCCCTTCGTAAAGAGAAGCTCTATGCCAAGTTCTCCAAGTGTGAATTTTGGTTACGGGAGGTGCAATTCCTTGGTCATGTGGTTAGTAGTGAAGGAATTATGGTAGACCCGGCTAAGATTAATGCGGTGATGAAGTGGGAACAACCCAAGAGTCTGTCGGAGATTAGGATTTTTCTTGGTTTAGCGGGCTATTATTGTCGTTTCATTCAAGATTTCTCTAAAATAGCTTCTCCCTTGACCAAATTAACTCGCAAGAATATCAAGTTCGAATGGAAAGATGAACAAGAGATGGCTTTTCAACAACTCCGTGAAAGGCTAAGTCAAGCACCGGTTCTTGTTTTGCCCGATGGTCTTGAAGATATGGTGGTGTATTGTGATGTATCATCTAATGGCCTCGGTTATGTTCTTATGCAACGAGGTAAAGTTATTGCTTATGCTTCTAGGCAATTGAAAGAGCATGAAAAACGATATCCCACTCATGATTTAGAGTTAGTGGCGGTGGTTTTTGCTTTGAAAATTTGGCGCCATTACCTTTATGGAGTCAAGTTTACCATTTATTCCGATCATAAAAGCCTCAGGTATTTCTTTGAGCAAAGAGATCTCAACAATCGCCAACGAAGATGGCTAGATCTCTTGAAAGATTATGATTACAAGATTTTGTATCATCCCGGGAAGGCTAATGTGGTAGCGGACGCTTTGAGTCGGAAGGGTTCTCATCATGCTCCAGTCGTTTCTCCTCTTTGGGTTTTGATTACTAACGATTTCTTGGATCAAATTAGAGAAGCTCAAGAGAAGGCTTTGCAACGGGATCCTAAAAGAGAAAGAATTCAAGGCCAATTGCAATATTTCACTAAGGATTCTCGTGGCCTTACTTTACGTTTTGGGAGGATTTGGATCCCATTCTCTTGTAAGTTGAAGCAAGTTCTCCTCGATGAGGCTCACAAATCCAAGTATTCCATTCACCCCGGTGCTACAAAGATGTATCATGATTTGAAAGTAGAATATTGGTGGCCCGGTATGAAACGTGATGTAGTGAAGTATGTCGAGAAATGTTTGACTTGCGTACAAGTGAAGGCGGAGCATCAAAAGCCTTATGGTATGATGCAACCGTTGGAAATTCCCAAATGGAAGTGGGAAGAGATCTCCATGGATTTCATCACCAAGTTGCCCAAGACGCCTAGAAATCAATTCGATACAATATGGGTGATAGTTAATAGGTTAACCAAGAGTGCCTTATTCCTTTCTATTCATGAGGCATCTTCCTCCGAAGTTTTGGCAAAAATCTATGTGAAGGAAGTGGTAGCTAGACATGGAGTTCCCATCTCCATTGTTTCGGATAGAGACACTCATTTCACTTCTCATTTTTGGCGGAAATTTCATGAAGATATGGGTACCAAGCTCAAGCTTAGCACCGCCTATCACCCTCAAACGGATGGCCAAAGTGAGAGAACCATTCAAACGCTTGAAGACATGCTTCGAGCATGTATAATTGACTTTGGAGGCACTTGGGATCTTCACTTGCCTTTGGTAGAATTCTCATACAACAATAGCTACCATTCTAGTATTCAAATGCCGCCGTATGAAATGTTGTATGGAAGAAGTGTCGATCTCCAATTTGTTGGGGAGAAGTAGGTCAAAGAGAAATAGGTGGCACTGAAGTGGTGCTGAAAAACATTGAGAAGATAGATGTAATCAAGGAAAGATTGAAAGCGGCTCAAAACCGACAGAAGTCGTATGCGGATAAACGAAGAAGGCCAATTGAATTCAATGTTGATGATCGTGTCTTGTTGAAAGTCTCCCCATGGAAAGGTGTGTTACGATTTCGAAAGCGTGAAAAGTTAAGCCCTCGATTTATTGGCCTATTCAAGATTGTGGCTAAGGTTGGCAAGGTTGCATACCGTTTGGAGTTACCGGAAGAGTTATCGGGAATTCACCCTACTTTTCATGTGTCGCATCTTAGAAAATGCCTTGCCGACGAGTCTTCCTATGTACCATTGAATGAGATTGAAGTTGATAATAAGTTGAATTATATTGAAGAGCCGATTGCCATAGTCGAGGAAGAGCTTAGAAGAGTACAAAGTAAGACGGTAACAACTTACAAGATTTTGTGGAAGCATGGTAGGATGTCCGATTGTACATGGGAATCTGAGCATGATGTACTAGTTTTTTATCCGTCTTTGCATATAACTTGGATCACGAGGCCGTGATCTGTTCCAAGTGGGGGAGAGTTGTAACACCCCAATTATTTTAAGGTAAAAGAAATTAACCCCTTTTCATAGTTTTGACATTAAATTAATTTCCTAGTATTTTGTTTTTAGTTATGGGGTTAATTTAGTTGGAACTTTAGTGGATAGGGGGTAAAATACCCACTTTTGGAGTGATGGGTCGTGGCATCTTCAGGAAGTGCCAGCCACCCCTTTTGTTTGTGACTCATGTTTCCATTTCATTTCTTTCTTCTCCCATCATTTCTTTCATGCAATTCCTCTTGTTCTTTTCAAAATCAAGCTAAAATCCTTCAAATTCAAGGATAAGAACATCCATAATAATCATCACCATCTTTAATCTCCATTCAAAAATCAAAAGTTAGGGTTTGTGGGTTTTGGTGGTGGTGGCCGAATTTCAAGAGGAAAAAGGGAAGAGGAAGAATTTTTCCATTCAAGTCTTGAATTTGCTTTTGTTGTGAGGTATTGATTTCCCCTAACCTAGCTTTCATTTTCTTTTTGGAATTAGGGTTCATAGAGTGAACCAATTTGGGGGTTTTTACTAGGAAATGAATTATGGTTAATTTTCTCCAATTCCTTAGTTAACCTAGTTGTCATTGAGTTATATGATGTGTTTGCATATGAAATTGATAAGTTCATGTGATAAATTGAGTTTGTAAGAAAAGATGAATATTACTAGTTATTGATATGTGAATGAAAATGGTAGGTTGAACTACCTAATGTCATAGTTAAAGATGAAAGTAACTCAATGACAAATGGGTTGGGTTTTTGGGTTTATAAAAGGCTAGTGATTGAGAATGGCTAGGTTAAACTAGTCAAGTTGTGAATGTAAGCTTATGCATTTTACGATATGATTTTAAGTTGAAGCTTGCTTGTGCTTGTTGTTTAGCGTTATTCTCTTTATTGCGGAGGAGGTGAGTATATTTGCATATCCTTATGTATACGTTGGGTCAATTACCATGAGATGTGAATGTTCCAAGCATGGTAATTGATTTGACGTCAATCCCATGTGGGGCATTGTTTATAAGGCCTAAGAATCCCGAAAGTTGATATGATATGAGGCCTAAGAACCTTTGGGGCCTAAGAATCCCGATAGATGTGATTGTTTAGCTTATATGGATCCATATATGTATTGTTTGTGTGCAAGGTGAATATGTAAATGTGACATGATGATGCCATAGGTTACATGTGAGAGTCCTTGTAGTATGCCCTTCTTCGTATTCGTAACTGTATGCAAGTATATTCAGTAAGCCTTTGTTTATATTTTGGTTGTTTACACTTTTATAGGTAGTTCCGGAAGAAGGAACTAAGTGTGTGTTGATAAGCTTGAAGTTGTAGATATCTTTTGAAGAACTTGAAGGTAATTAGGTCATTTTCGGACGAATGACGATCTTTTGGTATAGAAGCTTAAATGTCCCACACCTCTTGGCTCTTGGTACATTCTGGTCTGTTGGTTATGCTTTTGTTGAAATTTGTGTAAATGTTCAAGTTAAAGTCTCAGCATATTGTGTAGTTGCATTTTGGGCAATAATAGCGTCAAAATGGGTAAATGACCCATTGATGGTGTTCATGGGTTGTGAAACTAGTTAATGATGTAAATTTGTTCAAATTGAGTCTATAATGTTCTTGGTCATCTTTGAAATGTGTTTTATGAAGTTCATGTCGATTTGTGAAGGTTGCAAGTTTGTTCATGTGTTGAAATGGTTTAAGGTTACTGATCAGGTGGCTCACTGTGGCGCAGTGAAATTCCACGTAAAGAATTTTTGCTTCTTCCCACTGCGGCGCAGTGGGGGTGTGTCAAATCCACTGCGGCGCAGTGAGGCATCTTCTCTTCCAGGGCCGAGGCTTTCCACTAGGGCGCAGTGGGGAGTGCTCAACCCACTGCGGCGTAGTGGGGTGTAAAAAAAAAAAAAAATTTATGCGTTTTCGGTTTATCGAGTCTAGTCCTTTCATAAACTTTTGTGTTCTCAGATTTTCATCATACAATTTGTACACAGTTATGGTTTTACTTGTATAGATTTAGTTTTTGATTATTTTCTTCCGTTTTTATACATATATATAACGTTTTTAAGATATAATAATTTTCATCATGCTTACGTCTTATATTCATGAAACATTTAAAGTATTAATATAGTTATTATTTGTGTTTTTATACGACTTATTATTCCTTTACAATATTTTTAATATTATTGCTAGATGGTTAGTTGTAATTTTTAAAGTTTGGGTTCGAATATTTGACATAAATTTGCCAAAACTTTATTGTATACCATCTGCTTCCTCAAGGCCCTCACTTTCTCACTCAACTCACTTAGACGCTTGCCAAAAATGTACCCCGCGGCAACGCACGGGGTCACCAACTAGTTTGGACTATTTGGCTCACTTAGGAAAATTTTTAGCCATCTCTTAGAAAGAGATCACCGCTCATAAAAATTAAAAATAGAAAATCGTGATGAATTTTATTTGAAATTCATTACCTGTTGGTAAATTTGAACATTGTGGTCTTAATACCATAACAACAGACTCATAGTGAGTTAGATCTCGTTTGTTTAAAACTTAAGAAACTTAATTAAAAAAGATTTAACCTGATAAATCAATCAATATTATATGTTTTTTACTCAATATATAAAATAACAGTTCTATTGACATAATACGTTCAGACATTATTTAATCATAACATATGAGTTAGTTGTTGCAACTCAATTTGGACAAAAATGCAGCTCACACTCGATGATTTTGTCGAATTCGTGGGTTACATGTTGCCGTTTGTTTAATTTATTTTTTTATGTTTGATCATAACATATGAGTTGCAATATGAATTGGAATTTTTTAAGGTGTAGGGTGTGAAATTATGATAAAATTTAGTATGGTAGGAACCAATAATATTATAATATGATAAAATATGTCACATCATGTCAAAAGTGATCAAAATGTAAAAGGGCGATGTTATCCGTCAAATTCTGGCATCCAAACTCTTCAATTCGGGGCTTTCTATTGACACCATTTTTATCTATTGACACCCCTTAAAAGGAGCGAATTTTTGGAGTGAAAGGGGCGAATTTTTGGAGCGAAAATGGCGAATTTCACCCCATCTGACCTGACACTTTTTAACATTCTGTTGTCAACTTTCCATCACTTCAACCCGACATGTTAGCGAATTTTTGGGCAAAAAGGGCGAATTTTTAAGCAGAAGGGGCGAAATTTGCCTCAATTGACCCCACACTTTTTCTCATACCCCTATTACATTTATGTCACTTTTATCCGACAACGTCGGGGCGAAAAGCATTCAGATAAAAGTGATAATTTTGACTATGACATACTAATGTGGTTCATATGATTACGTAGATTATTTTGTTATTTATTAAAATACCTGGAATTTATGTTTTGTTTTATATCCATCGTTCAAGTCAATCGAAATACTGACGAATTGACCGCAAATAACAACAATGTCACTAGGTTATTTCCTAGACAATGGTCGATCATACACATAATCATGACACAGATAATGTGTATGGTCATGTGTTGCTAGACGTTTTTCTCCAGCTGAAAAAGAATGCGTACAGGAACAATATTACTTAAATCTAGATGCGTAAGGCATTTTAGATGGATTGAAAAAGGAATTTCCAAATAACATGTCTCTCATCAAAGATGTAAGCGGTCACATCTTTAATCACACTAAGTGATAAAGGGAGGAGAACCTTCAATAAACGTTCTTTGTTTCAGAGATAATAAATATCCATATTCCACTAGTGAAAAGTTTACGTTATGTTTAATCCACCATTTTGGTATATATATAATTAGATTATTTCCCGCATAACCCACAGATTAAACATATTAAGTTGTTGTTATTACTTATAATATAAATAATAGTTATAAATAAGACATGTTGAAATTTGATTATACTATTATTTTAAAAAATATTTTGTATAAAAAGTTATTAGTAAGATACGTATGTTAATTATATTTTTTGTGACGGTATGAAGTTAAATATAGATATTACCTACTAAAAGTTTTAAATATTAGAGATACTTAATGACATGTTAAATTTTTATATTATCGTAATTAAACAAACATAGATTAAAGATGTTGAAAAATGGTGTTGTTGTTGCCATATTTACAAAAAAGAAAAAAAAAATGATTAGTAGGGGCCATATACAAATTGGCAATATCTTTTATTTAAATATCATAAAATATTAATGATGCAAAACTAAATACTTATAACCAATATTGATTAAGTTATATGATAAAAATCCGATATAAGCTCATAGTTTTATAAAATGTACGACATAAAACAAAAGGTGTTAGAAATCAAAAAATAGTGATAAATTGTAATTTAAGTTAGTGGACGTTGTTGTTGTTAAGACATGGTGAAATGATTTCTAAGGATGAGGGACTAGGAGTGTCAATTAGCTTAATTGTAGATTTAGACTATAAATACCCTCAACTCCTTAGAAATCATAAGCCTTTAATCCATTTTTACATACAACTTATTCAGATCGTCTCTCTCTCTAGAAAATCACACACACCAAACACACCAAGAACACACACACTTGAACTGCCATTGTTGAGATCGAATCAATAGCAGAAATCGTGTTATTACATGTGGTATCAGAGCAAAACATCGCTTTGATATCGATCCATAACTGTTTTTGATCTCAAATTTCATTCAAAATCAACCAAAAACTGGTTCCACAAAAATCGTCCCTGTTTCATTATAATTCTTCATTCAAATCGCATAAAATCATTAGTTTTTGTTCACCAATCGATTCCTCATAGCTCAAAACATATACCTGTTGAATTTTACGTTCCAATTCGATCTAAATCTCTAGATTGAAATTTTTAGTTTTGGCGCTAAAAATTGGGTTTTGATTCTGTTGTGTTATAAGCTGAATTGTGTATTAGGATTTGTTGCGGACGTAATTACAAATGTTTTGCAAGTGATTTCACATTCTAACACTTAGTAAATCGAAAGTTATTGAAGCTTGAAAATTCATCAATGGAGTTTTTACTTTGTGTTCTGTTGGAGAAGAAGACCTCAAAACGATCTTCACTAGGACGATCTCCTTAAGATCGTCTCAGTGGTTGTTTTTCCATATTTGATACATTTTGTGTTGCGGCTTGTAGGACGATCCTCACAAGATCGTTCTAGCAAGTGTGGTTGTTGGAAAAGTGTTGTTTGTGGCTAAAGTGATCCATTTTGGATTGGTTTGGTCAAAATTGAAAGTGTTTAAACTTTGAAAAAGAGTTGGCAGAAACTAAGACGATCTTGCCAAGATCGTCTCAGTTACCTGACACTAAAACGATCTTGACCAAGATCGTCTCAGTGTTTGCTGTTTGTTGTGTTGGTGTGGTTGATCATTTGAAGTTGTTGTGATTGGGAATCACACACTTCCTGGGTAACTGATCATTATTGATTGGTTTTGCTCAAATTTAATTCCTTCCAATTCAAAACAAATCTCTGTCCAAAAATTCTCAAAAACACTTAGAAAAATTTCCAAGTCTTCTAAAACGATCTTATCAAGACCGTTTCATTTCCTTGATCAAAATTCCAAGACGATCTCTTTTTAGATCGTTTCATTTTCAAAGTTCTTTATACTTCAATTTCTTTTTCAATTTCCTTTAATTCCTTTTCAATTTCCATTTCCAAATCACAAAATCATTCCTCAATTTCAGTTTCATTTCATACTTAGCCAAATTTCATCAAAGTTCATTCAAGACGATCTTCTCTAAATCGTCTTACTCTTCTTAATCCTAAAACGATCTTCTCAAGATCGTTTCAGCTTCTGAAAATTTCAACTTTCATTCTAAGTCAAGTTCCAAATCAAATCTCTTTCAAATGGCTTCTCGTGAAGCTTTGGCATTAGGTTCTGACACAAAACCTCCAGTTCTCTACCGTGGTTCTTATGGACTATGGAAGAAAGGATTCATGGATTATGTGGAATGTCAACCAAATGGTCACCTTCTTAAAGATTCCATTCTTAATGGACTTGCAGTTCATCGCCATCCCACCACTGGTGCAATACTCACTCTTGATCTTTTGAATGCTGAACAAAAAGATCGAACAGCTGCAGATAACAGAGCTAGATCATGCTTATACAAAGCACTGCCAGATGAAATCTATGGTTCTGTTGATTCTTATGATACAGCCAAGGAGATACGGGATGAGGTGGCAAGACAAATGGAAGGATCTGACCTAACTTCAACAATTAGATTGACAAATGTGTTGACTGAGTTTGACAACTTCAGCAAATTGCCAAATGAATCTCTAGAGGCTGTCTACTGTAGATTTTGCAATGTCATAAATGAACTTAGGAAGAACAATGTCAAGAAATCAGAGATTGAGTTAAACATCAAATTCATCAAAGCTCTTGGTCCTGAGTGGGAAGATTATGGAACTCAGATTAAGCAACATCAAAATCTGGCCAAGTTCTCCATCCATAATCTTCATGAATCCTTCAAACTCAATGAACATCAAGTCCTAAACAAAGCTTCATCAAACAAAATACCAGAAGTTGTATCTTATGATCCTTTGGCATTAATTGTTGAAAAGAAGGTTTCTGAAGCTCTTAAAAGGCAAATGGTAGTTGTTTCTTCGTCTGATGAGGAAGGAGATGATATGTTGGCTCCAAGAGATGGTGTTTCTGACAAATTATATCAAGCTCTTGCCGCAGTTACCAAGCACTTCAAGAAAAAGTTATACAAAGCGAGGCCAACAAACAATAATCTCCGCACTTCTTCCACAAGTGCATTTCCCAAGAAGGAATACTATCATTCAAAGAATAATGGTCAAGGTGAATCAAGTGGATCCAAGCATGTGGAAAAGAAAGTTGAAGGTTATGACAAACAAGTTGTTGAGAAGGGGAAAGCTTCTGATAAAAAGTGCTACAACTGTGGTATTCCTGGTCATTTTGCAAATGATTGCAAGCAACCCCGCAAGAGAAACTATGAGTACTACAAGCAGAAGATACTTTTAGCAAAGCAAGTGGAAGTTGGTCATGCATTGCTGGCTGAAGATGACAAGTGACTTTTGCTATCAGATGATGAAGATGAAGATCTCTCTGCAAATGTGTGCTTCATGGCGAGGTTGGCCAAGAACAAAACATTTGAAGCTGAAAGCACTGATGAAGAGTACCCGGATGATGAGGTAAATCTACACTCTACTTTTTCTTTAGTTAAAGATAGAGAGTCATTTGATTTAGCTTTATCTAACTTGACAACTCATATTACGTCTTTAGCCAACAAAAATAAGAAGTTGAAAAATAGTATTTCATTTTCTAAAATTGAATTTTCAAAACTCTTTGAAGAACATTTGAAATTACTTTTTGATTATGATACTATTAAACAAGATTTTCAAACCTACAAAGATCAAATGTTGGTTAAAGAGTATGAGTTGAATGCATCTCCTGATTCTAAGTTATTGCATAAGTGTTATAAACTTGAAAAGACCATTCATGATCTTGAAAAAGCCTATCAAGATCTTGAAATTCAAATGACCAATGAGTGGCTTCGGGCCAATGCAAGACAAATGGATGTTGATATACTTAACAAGAAACTTTTAGAATCCAAACCTAACAATATTGAACTTGAACGAAAGATTTCTAATTTAAATCATACTTCTTTTTTGAAAGGCGTTGAGATTGACACTCTTCAAAACCAAATAGAGAAATTTAAAAAGAATATACTTTTCTATCAAGAGAAGTTATATAAAGTCGAACAAAACCCTCTTTTGGATTTTACCGCCTATTTCAACAAGTCAAAGCTTGACAGATCAGAACTTCTTCATAGGTTGGGATTTGAGAATATCTCTCCATTACAAAAAGCCAAAGAACAAATCGAACCCTTGTATGATGAAAGATTTCTTCGCCTTGGTATGGTACAACAATTTATTCGTCCACTGGATGACGATTTTGAGACTGATGAAGTGGAGAAATTACCACAAAATGATTTTTTGGTTAACTATGATGTTATTAATGCTTCAAATAACTCGAAAGAATCTTCAATTTTCAAATTGGAAGAAATAGCATCAAATTTTCAAAACCAAGAGTCAGTTGGTAATTCACCTAAACCTACTAAAATGTATGTTCCATCTACCATTTTTGAAAAACAAATAGAAGGTTTGCAACAAACGGTGAAATCTCAACAAAATGAAATTGAAAAACTTAAGTCTCAAAGTTTGAATTCGGAGGATAAATTAGTTGTTGTGGATACTAAGAAAGTTTGTATGGATGCTTTTACTCAAACTGACCTAAGTGCTTTAGTAGACCATTCCACTCAGACTACTTGTGTTTCATCTATTGTTTCCTCCACCCAAACCTTGACTGATTCTCTTGAGTATTCATGTCAAAATGCTGCTACTGTTATAGCTGATGATTATGTGCAATCTGATTTATCTAATGATGAACTTGCGCATAGTTTAGTTTTGATATGGTACTACTTTAGGTTTTTCACTTGTGAGTCTCTTGAAGAGTTCGTTGTTCACCCTAAGCTTAGTTCTAGTATAGGTGTTGATACTTCTACTCTAATTTCTTGTGAAACCAAAGATGTGTCAGTTCAAGTTGATCTAATTCCTGAGACTACCCATAGTGTAAAGTTGGATACCAAGATTCCTGATTTTTCAAAAATCTCTCCAGTTGAATCTTTCACAAAAGATGATTTTGATAAATTCATGGAGGGAGAATATGCTTTTGATTCTGAAACTGAGAAAAAGATTGAATCTACTAAAATCAAAATTGAATCAAAAGAGGAATCTCCAAAATTGTCTTCCAAATATCCAACTTCACATTATTCTAAGAAACAAGTTATTCCAAAACTTGTCAAGACTGAACCAAAGACTGTCACCAAACCAAGAATCAATAAGTTAAAAACAAAGTGTCCTACCCCGGAAAAGCATGTTAAAACCAAACAAGTTGAGATCATTCCCAAAATCAAATACAACAAAGTGAAACTTCTGGAAATCAATGCAAATGTTTCTTCGTCTAGCTCTCATTCTAGTTCAATTTCTAAAGTGTCTAGGTCTAGCTCAGTTTTGCTAACTAGGGATGCTACAAATGATGCAACTAGATATAGGGATAGATATGGCTGGTTTTCTCATGATAAACCTAAGAAACAAGAAGTTTCCGCACCTTCAAAAGAGTCTAAAAAGATAAAAGTGCTTCAAACTCTCGTTCTAATCTTCTTAGTGTCAATCCAACAGGTGGAAAGAGCTTGATTAGTGAGTCTAAATGGGTAGCTAAGTCTTTACTACCTAAGATCACTAAAGTTGATAAAAGGAGAAAAGCGGGTAGTAAGAAGCAACTTGTTTCTGATGTGTCAAACAATTTATCTTTTAAATCCTCTTTGAAAAACAATGTTAATGGTGCCAAGGCTAAGCCTTGTGATGTTGTAAACAATGTTAATTCTTGTGTGTATGGTTTGAATGCTGGTAGACATGTTACTTTTGATTCGTGTGTTAATGTTCGTTTGTTTAATCCAAATGTGCTTATTGATAATGTGCTTGTAACACCTATGTTGATTCTAAAGCATGTTTGTATGCGTATCCTAAGTTATATACCCTGCCTGTTTTAACTAACCACAAAGGACCCGTCTTCAAGTGGGTACCTAAAGTCGGTTAAATTTCTTTGATTGCAGGAAATAACCATCTGTGTTTGGATACTCGATTCCGGATGTTCAAAACACATGATTGGCAATAAAGCATTGCTCAAGAACTTTATCGAACGATTCATGGGAACTGTTCGATTTGGTAACAACAATTTCGCTCCTATCCTAGGCTATGGTGATATTGAACACAATGGAATTGTCATTAAGAAAGTTCACTATGTTGAAGGATTAAGTCATAACTTGTTCAGAGTTGGACAATTCTGTGACAACAATCTTCAAGTTCTTTTTCGACAATCTCTCTGCAAGGTTCAAACTCTAGATGGAGTTGACATTTTGTGTGGCGACCGCGATGATAACCTCTTTACCGTCAATCTTGATGATAACCAACCAACCGATAATATTTGTCTCATTTCAAAGGCTACTTCAAAGAATTCTTGGTTGTGGCATAGAAGACTTTCTCACCTAAATTTTTCTACCATCAATACTTTAGTCAATAAGCATCTTGTTGAAGGCTTGCCAGACTATAAATATAAAAATGAGCATGTCTGTCCTTCTTGTGCCGTTGGGAAGATAAAACGAGCTTCTCATAAACCGAAGAAATCTCCAAATTCTTTAGCACCTCTTCATTTGCTTCACATGGATCTTTGTGGACCAATGAAAGTTCAAAGCCAAAATGGGAAGAGATACATTTTGGTTATCGTTGATGATTATTCAAGATACACTTGGGTCAAGTTTCTTGCCTCAAAAGATGAAACAACTTAGATTCTGATCAATTTCATCACTTCAACTCAAGTGAATCTTCAACTTCCAGTCCGATACATTCGTTCGGATAATGGAACTGAATTTAAGAATGCCGTGTTTGATGAATTTTGTAAATCTAAAGGCATTACTCACCAATTCTCTGCGGTTCGTACCCCACAACAAAATGGTGTCGTTGAAAGGAGAAATCGAACGCTTGTGGAAGTTGCAAGAACCATGCTAGCTTATTCTAAGTTACCTTCCAATATGTGGGCTGAAGCTGTTGACACTGCATGTCACACTCAGAATCGGTCCATTGTGAATCAGCGTTTTGAAAAGACTTCTTATGAGGTTGTTAACAAACGCAAGCCCAAAATCAACTATTTTCATATCTTTGGGTGTGTTTGTTATACTCTGAATGATCGGGAAAATCTTGGAAAGTTCGAGAAGAAAGGTGATGAAGGTTACTTTGTTGGTTATTCTAAGACATCGATTGCCTACCGAATCTACAATCGCCGAACAAATACGATTCAAGAAACAATGAATGTTTGTTTGATGAGATGTCGGGCATGATCTTTGAGCAAGAAAGTTTGCTACCAACAAGTAATGATCCAAATGCTTCAAGTACTACATCAAGAACTTCTACTTTGGCATCTAAATTCAAGAAGTTTTCAGCTCCAACAAGTGATGAGTTAGATATTCTTTTTGAAGAATTCTACAGTTCTAAACCGATTCATGATGAAGAACCTCAAGTCATCATTGAACCAATTTCAAACAATGATCCAGTTCCTAACAAACATCAGGAATCATCATCAAGTTCATCTGAGCAAAATGCTACTTTTTCAAGTAGTAGTTCTTCATCCTCTTCTAATGATTCTTCTTCTCAATCCTCTCCTGATAATTCTTCTCCAGTGAATGTTCAAGAACAACCTACCCAATTTACCCAGACTACCAATCTGATAAACACTCCAAATGTATATGTGCCTCTTGATTTCGATCATCCATCTTACGAGGAAGCTGTTCTACAAAGCTATGATTCCTCTAATGATGATGATGTTGATGTCAATCAACAAGATCCTGTTCCTCATGATCGCAAATGGTCACGTATGCGAAAAGATCATCCTACAGATCAAATTATTGGAGATCCACAAGCCGGAGTAACTACTTGTACTTCAGTGAATGAGTGTCTGGTTGCACTTTCTCTTAGCAACATTGAACCCAAAACTGTTTCTGAAGCTCTTCGAGATCCAGAATGGGTTAAAGCTATGCAAGACGAACTCGCTCAGTTTGAAAGACTGAAAGTATGGAGATTAGTTCCGAATCCAAGGAAAAATGAACCTATTGGCACAAAATGGATTTTCAAGAACAAGAAGGACTAGAATGGAGTGGTAGTAAGGAACAAGGCTCGATTAGATGAAACTTTTGCTCCAGTTGCAAGAATGGAAGCCATTCAGATTTTCTTAGCTTATGCTGCATTCAGAAACTTCACTGTGTTTCAAATGGATGTGAAGACAACTTTCTTGAATGGTGATCTCAAAGAATAAGTTTACGTTGAACAACCAGAAGGTTTTGTTGATCCCAAAAGACCAAACCATGTCTACAGGTTAGACAAGGCTCTCTACGGTCTTAAGCAAGCACCCCGAGCATGGTATGATTCCTTATCTACTTTCTTGATTAGAGGTGGCTTTACCAAAGGCACAATTGACCCTACCCTATTCATTCGCAAACAAGGTAAGCATGTTCTTCTTGTCCAAATATATGTTGATGACATTATCTTTGGGTCAACCAGTCAACCATTTTGTCGAAACTTTTCATCTCTAATGGTTAATCATTTTGAAATGAGCATGATTGGGGAAATGAACTACATTTTGGGTCTTCAAATCAAACAACTACCAAATGGTATTTTCATATCACAAGGTAAGTATATTCATGACATGTTGAAAAAGTTTGATATGACTACTTGTTCTTCAATTTCAACTCCAATGGCTGCTCGTACAAGTATTAATGCTGATAAAAATGGGAAACCATTTGACCAAAAGAGATATAGAAGTATGATTAGTTCATTGTTGTATCTTACAGCATCTCGCCCAGATATAATGTTTGCAACATGTATGTGTGCTAGGTATCAAGCTGCTCCAACTGATTTACATTTTCAAGCTGTGAAACGAATATTTCGTTATCTGAAAGGTACACCAAATTTAGGTCTCTGGTATCCAAGGGATACTGGATTCAATTTAACTGCTTATTCAGATGCAGATCATGCAGGTTGTAAGCTTGATCGCAAGAGCACTTCTGGTACTTTACAATTTTTGGGTGATAAAATTGTGAGTTGGTCTTCCAAGAAACAAAATTGTGTGTCACTATCAACAGCTGAAGCTGAATATGTGGTTGCGGCTAGTTGTTGTGCTCAAGTGTTATGGATGAAGACTCAACTTACTGATTATGGTCTGAAATATGATCATATTCCCATCTATTGTGACTCTCAAAGTGCCATTGCTATTGTAGTTAACTCAGTAAACCACTCTCGATCAAAGCATATTGATGTGAAATATCATTTTCTCAAAGATCATATTGAGAAAGGTGACATCGAGCTCTACTTTGTGGGAACTGACTATCAGCTTGCAGATTTGTTCACTAAACCACTGGATGAGAAAAGGTTTAACTTTCTTATCTCTAAGCTTGGCATGTTAAATCTTGAACCTTAACTTATTTTGTTCTTGATACATTCTTGAAAAATAAAATACAAAATTTGAAAAGACAAAAATCAAATACAAAAATATAAAATTTTGAAAAATAACAAAAAGATTTTCTTAATTTTTTTTTTCTTCTTTATCTTAGTGGCTTGCATATATTCTGTATGCAACCCGTTCTTCATTGATCTATTTATTTCAAAATGTCTTATGCATACTCTGTGTATAATCCGTTCTTATTTGAAATTATTTATATTTCAAAGTTGGTATAAAATGTGTTGTTATACATATAGATTGATATAAGATAACGCGGAATTGAACGCCTTTGTGTACTCCCGAGTTGTCTCATCTTGAACAATTGATTGAGTTAAATTTGTGCTTAAATGTTTTATTTGCATCCAACTTGTTGATGTAAGATGCAAAGGATTGAACGCCTTTTGTGTACTCCCTAGTAGTCTTACTATGAACATTGTTGTTGACGCAAAAATTTGTGTTTCTTAAAATCTTGTTCACTTTTAGACTCTCAAATTTTACTCTAGTTGACTTCACAAAAACCAATTTTTGCTCTACCTTTCTATGAAAAACATTTTTGATCTACCTTTGCATAGATTAAGGGGGAGTTTTGTGATTTCAAACCTTTGTCAAACTTCAAATGTGTTTTTAAATCAGTTTTTTCACATTTGATGATTTTCAAAAGATTTTCTCCAAATGAAGTTCGGTGTTTAGTTTGCACATGAGCAACTAGGTTTTCTCAAAATTTACTCCATGGACTTCATCATCACCGATGAGTTCTAACCCCGGAGTATTCATTTCTTTCATTAGATAGTGAGGGTATTTTGAGTGATGATGATTTCGTGCAACTAGGATGGAGGGAGTAAAGTTGAAAAGTGAGAGGTTATGGTGATATGTTGTGAGAAAAGGGTTAAAAGAAATGATATCCTTCCCTAAAACTCTCAAATCGCCGGGTACAACACATTTCTATCGGATGTCATTTGTTGATATCTTGATAAAGACTTCATGAACCCAGTGAAGCGATGCACATCTTTACCTAACCACTCAAGTGTTTCTTAACAAATGCTTGTTTCATTTCTCACGGAGATTTTTCACATCTCTATTGACTCTTCATTTGGAAGATGTTGATATTGAAAAAGGGAGACATTCTGCTCCAATCCCCGACTTCATTTGATCACGTTGTGTCTAGAGCTATCTTGCTTGATCATTATTTTGATCCTTATTCATTTTTCTTAAGACACATTTGAGTCATATCTTTGTGACATTATTGCATATCTATGTGATATAGCCGGAACATTTGTAGTGATATCTTAATTGATATTCCACAATGATCAAATGGAAATCCTACCAATGCTAACATATTTTCCAACATTGAACGTAGGTATCATAATTACATTTATGTGATTATTGAGTGAACGAGAAGTCTATCAGTGACCTCGGATGTTTCCTAACAAGTCTTTAAGGATAATAGATTGTGGTTATCGAACGCTTTAGGTGACACTGACCATGATTACTATTCTTTGAAGCAATCTCGTAGTTGAAAAGCTACAAGACCGAACTATGTTAGAAAATTGCTTTGTGCATAATTCAATGATACATAGGAAATCCGAAAAATGTCATACATTTCTTTCGGTCATTTCATTAATCTTTTTGATTTTTGAACATGTTAACGGATCATCCTTATCCGGTTTTTCCATTTCTCATCTCACAAACACAAAAACCACCAATATCTTACTATAACATTTGTATCAACAACTTCAACCCTACATTTTAGTTATCCTTAGGATTCCAAGGAAACAATTTTTCATTCAAGAATCGAAGATTGAAGAACCAAAGCCAAATTTATACCTTCCGCACTTCAAAAGACAACTCTGATTCACGGTTCAACAATTTTCAAAGATTCTAGACTCATTCATTTTATTCTCTGTTCATTAAGAACATTGAGAATTTCATCATGTTTAACTACAAGAAGTCCAAGACCAAGATTGATTCAAGTTCTCCAGAGACAATGAGAAAGCTTTGAAGACTTGTTTCATCACACCAATTGTCTTCACCATCGGGCTCATCAACTTAATTCCTACAAGACAAAATAACACGTACTTCATTCATTACAATATATCACTAAGGGGGAGAATGTTAGAAATCCAAAAATAGTGATAAATTGTAATTTAAGTTAGTGGACGTTGTTGTTGTTAAGACATGGTGAAATGATTTCTAAGGATGAGGGACTAGGAGTGTCAATTAGCTTAATTGTAGATTTAGACTATAAATACCCTCAACTTCTTAGAAATCATAAGCCTTTAATCCATTTTTACATACAACTTATTCAGATCGTCTCTCTCTCTCTCTAAAAAATCACACACTAAACACATCAAGAACACACACACTTGAACTGCCATTGTTAAGATCGAATCAATAGCAGAAATCGTGTTATTACAAAAGGAAATAATATAATGTAAAATAACTAACAAAAAGGTGATTTTAAAAAGTATAATATAAGTTTATGAATGTTTTTCACAATCATATCATTAAAATAATTACTTCTATAATTATAAAACATATATGGTTTCGGCTCGTGTCAGTTTCACTGTCGATTATTATATATGAAACCGACGCTGAACCGATCCCTTTGGTTTCTAGAAGACCAAAACCAACCAATCCGTTGATTTTGTTTTCAGTTTTATTGGTTTGGTTTTATTGGCGTTTTTAGTTTTTGTTTTTGGTTTCTGAATAAGAGATGGTAAAATAAGAGTATTGATGATGAAAGAACCATAATGACTAGGTTATTATAAACCACCAGAATATACCTTCAAAGATATTAACAACAATGAAAGAAGATTGCATAAATAAGACTATTATAATCATGTTCTCGTCTCCAACATAGTGACTAAATTGATACTTCGACATCTTCCTTTTAAATGTTTGAATGAACCATATGACCACTGTACCAAATATTAACATTAAAACACAAATATATAAAAAGTTAAAATATATATGGTTTCGGTTCGGCTCAGTTTTTATTGTCGGTTTTATATATGAAACCGAAACCCGAACCGATCCTTTCGGCTTCTAGAAGACCAAAACCAAGCCAATCCATTTATTCGGTGTTCAGTTTTATCTTTTTCTCGGTTTTTGGTTTTCATGATCGGTTTTTGCTCAACTTTAGTATATGCAGATCTGCAATTCAAACTCATGCCCAAAAGGGGCGAAGTTCGCCCCTTTTGGCCAAGGTAAAAGTCAAAATTAATTAATGACGTTGAATAAAGGTTGATCGTCACTAGCATAATGGGCGAATTTTTTAGATAGAAAAGAGGTATGATGTCAATAGCCAAATTTTGTAGTGTCACTAGTATGCCCCCTTCAACTATGAATGCTTCAAACCTTTTATTGTACAAGTTTTGATGTATGCCTCACCTTGTCGATTCTTTCTTCATCAACATCATCATGCCGATTTCATTTGCCAATGTTACTATGTCAAAATTACCAAGAAACAATAAGTTCAAAATAATGATGCCAAAATTTACAGATTTTCCTTGCATGTCAGCTCTAAAGTATATCTAAATCTATTTATAAATATAAAAAAGTTAGGCTAAAATAAAATTTAAGCCGTATGGCACCGTATTTTTTTAAAGATTTTTAAAGAGTTGACGGGGTCCTTTTGCAGTAGATGAGACCAATGGCACAGGAAAAGACCATGTGGGAGGTAGCTAAAATAATAACCTGTCAGCTCATTGTTGTTACATCTTTTGATAGAATGTCACTTATCCAATTACATTCTGACACGCACTAAAGTTTTTTTTTTTTCCTTCTTTTTTCTTTTTAACCATGATAAAGTTACTGTGGGCTCTTTTTGTTTGTTTGTAATATCGAATTTGGGGGGTGGGGAGCTAGCAGGTTGGGAGGTCTTCGACTTTCTTTCAACCAATACAATACAATTATTAATTTTATTTTAGTTTTGTAAATGTAATATAACTAGTTTTTTAACCCGGACGTTGCCCTGAAAAACATAACGATACATAAAACTTGCAACATTTATAAATCGGTCATGAATACGTAAAAATAAGTGTACATTACAAAAGCGTATCATAAACATAAAAAAAAAACATGAATAATAAAAAGTATTACAAAGGACTATTTAAAAAAAATACTGCATCATAGTGTCAAGTGGTTATTTAGTCGTTGCCCATGAAAATATCAACTATTTTATTATTTAAAAAACCCTTTAAATACCTGTACAAACTAATATATTAGTAAATAAATAAAGAACAAATAAAGGTAAACTTTATAGTCGTTAGACGGAGATTACCTAAACGTTGACCGATGAAATATTAGTTGTTTTTTTTTTTTGTTAGAAAGACCCTTTATAAAGATGATTACAAATTAATATACCACTAAATAAGTAAAAAAATAAATGAAAGATTAGCGTTAGGTAAAGGAATGACAAGAAAGGCTAAAAAGATATAAATAAAGTACGATACGCAACAACATATCAGTTAGGATAATTTAAAAACGAATTCAATGGGGAAAAAACGCAAGCAAGCAGGATGCCTGCTTACTTCAATATTCATACGGACATCCTAAAATGTGTGTGTATATATATATATGATATATAGGGTAGAGTTAACGTAAGAACCACAAATATGGAGAGAACCATGACAACCACTAGTTTTTCTCTCTCTATCTTTTTTTTTGCGTGGTTTTTTATTTTTTTAATTTTTAATTTTCATTTTTTGAAACTTTTTTTTGTTTTTTATTTTCTTTTAACAAAAACCCATTCCAAAAATAAAATTTTTTTTAAAAAAAAAAAAAATCATATAGGTTACATATTAAGAAAACGTATGGATACGGTACGGTCGTTGTCCTCATCCATTCTAAAGGGGTTGTCACCGGACGCATATGAGAATGGTATGGATTTAATGGGCGACGATCCAAGAGATGGTGATGTTTGTTGCAGTACGGACGTAGCCCTTAATTTTAAGGGCATGATTTTTCAATGGTTCTCACGATTCTTATCATATATGTTGGTTCTCACTTGATCCTTTCACTGTATATATATATATATATATAGATGTTATTGTAGCTTTTTGTTAAAATTGAATTTCGCTTGAAACTTCGTGTCGTGATTCGACAGCGGGAGGTCTAACATACGTTGTCTTAACGGGTCCCCGCTAGAGAACTTGCTCGAAGTAGAAATGCCTATTTTATATTCCTTAAGGAGGGAAACCCCCTACTAATCCGCCCGAAAACACGACGATTAATAAGGGTAAACATTGCTCTCTCATACCTGAAATTGGAAATATATAAAGATAAATAGGAAAAAAAGGTAATTGTGTACTCGTTGTATACAAAAGAAAAGGGGCAAAAATGGAATTTCACCCTTAGCTATTATAGCTAAAGGTGTTCATAAATGTTTATATATAGATAACTAGTTTTAATACCCATATGTTGTACGGATTGATATAACGTATATGCAGTCTAACTAGATATCCAAGTTACTGGTTTCAAACACTTTTTTTTTGAAAATCATGTATTATTCAAATGTTATTATACTTTACTCTCATTTAAGTTGAAAAAAAAATTAGCAAAAAAAAGTTAAAATGAAAGAACTGATCTAGTGATAATTGAAAGGACATAAAATATGTCTAAAAAAAATTATAAATTGGACTAATTATATAAGATATGCATATATTATTATATTTAAACAAATTATTATAGAATTTTAGACATTGTCAAACGCCTTTTAATTTTACGTTATATCATAGTTAAATTAGGAAACACTTTAATATTTATCTATTACAATATTTCTTTTATAAAATCTATTACGTAAGAAATATATATTCCAACACATAAAGATTATGATTTCCATATAAATTTACATATTTATCAATTAGGTCAAATATACACGTGTTGTTAAAAGCTTTTGACACATGTCGTGTTGAGAAATATGCAATCCCGTTTTAGTTTATTATAATAGATATATCAAGATATATTTTCGGGGTTTTTGCTAGTAACCCACTAGCTTCTACAGATGATACGACTCGTATCATAAGAGTAAATAACGATAGAGGATTTCCTCAACTCATGTTAACCAAATCTTGACCCTTGATTAAAACCAAAAATCAAAATTTAAAGTTTATCTTTAAATCTTGACCATTGATTTCAATCTAATTTTTAAAATGTTTCCAACTTGTCCAATCCAGTTGGAAACTTAGAGAGAATTTTTTACCATAAATAACATTGTTGTTCTTACGGGCATGGTACCCGCGCAATGCGACGACGATGACATTAGTTGCGATGTGTTGATATCGACGGATGGTGATGACGTCGGCGCCAAGTGGTGTAGGTACTTGATACAAAGATATATGATTTTTATGGATAATGAATATTTTTAAAAGACTATGGAATGATTATGTAAGTTAATTAATTAAGGATATAATGGTAATTTTGCATGTCATAAAATTGTAAATTTTTCAACATAGGAGCATAATTTTTATATAGTACTCCAATATAGATAGAAAATTCTTATAGAAAAAAGATCACAGTATGATTTTATTTTTTATTTTTTGTAAATTTTGATTTAAAAGTTGAATTAGTATAATTTTTCCGGTTGATCTTTTCTTTCCAATCAAGCGATCGATCTTCATTGAATGGTGACTTACGAAACCAAAACATGTATCATTTGATGTGTTTATCTTTAATGTTTAACTCAAGAAAGCCCACAATAAGTTAAAAAAAAAAAGTAAGTAAGTAACTGCTCAGTGCTGCCTTCCGCGAGTTTTGAGCCCCAATACCTCGACGGTGTATGGGGGAGGTTAAGATGTAGGCAGACCTTACCTTTACCCAAGTAGAGAGGCTGCTTCCAGTTTCTACCTAAATGGTAGAAAAAGCCCTCCAACCTTTGCATGGGATATGGATCGAACCCATAACCTCTGTCTCCAGAGGCAATGGTGTTTACCACTGATCCAACAATAAGTTGTTTATCCATAATCTGGAACGTAATAACTTACCGTCAAAGATCACAAATCATATAGATCAATAACAGAAACAGACTAACTTTTTAAGAGTTTAAAACATAGTCGTAATAGATCATAAATCATATACCTTTCCGATATGGCGATATATTAACTCCGATACATTAAACATATGATCTTACTAGTTACGAGCTGCGCCTTGTGACACGGTATCAAACCTTCTAGTAGATTATTCATCACATAACTTGTTTAAAAGCATCTTTTTGAAGAGGATTTGGGTGACTAATAGATGGAATTGGAGCCATGCTTCCTTTATTCTAGTTATGCTATAATCAATTACTAACTTTAAAATATTAGTTTGAATCGTTGAAATGTTATGTTTTGATCTATTTACCACAAAATACAATAGTTTATGCATACTGTACAACTGGCTAATGCACAATGATGGTAAATGTATCAAATTAACATGGTACAAATATCATTACCCTATGTTTAGTAGTAAAATAAAATGAAAATCAACAATTACAAGGTACGAAGAAAGTGAGATATAGAAAATCTTACACCTTGTTGGAAATAACAGTATACTAACAATATGTAATTCCTTAAATATATATATATATATATATTACAATTATGTTTGATCACAAATAGTATAAAAGTAACAATTATGTAGTTCTTAGAGTCACAATCGTCTATGTCACAGCACTAACGTACGTCAATTATACATACCAAATGTCTCATCTAATAGAAGTTTTTTTCTAGTTTAATACTATACAAGTTTGTAGTAATTGGATGTATATCGAAATCTCATGATTTGTGACATTTGATCTTGAAACATTGTTTGAAATTTACGAATACATGGAGACACACTCATATCAAAAGATAGAAGAAGGCCAGATATGGCTTATATCTTAATGCATCTGTAGCAAAAAAAAACACATTCTGTAGTACAGAAGCATCTCAAAGTGTGTTAATCGAATGCCCAGGCATTACTTTGAACAAATTTTTCTTCAGCCGCATAATCAACACACGAGGATTTTTCATTTATGTTAAACATCTTACGTATCTGTTCAGGGGTTTTCCCTTTCATCATCTCACCTATTCGTCCACCTACGAGATCTTTTAGATCTTTTATCTTTAAATCATTTGCAGCCTGTAAGAAAAAAATGCATCATTCTTATTATTTTAAAACTTATGCTACAGTTATGTCGCATATATAAAGTCTTTGCCAAATAATCATACATATTTATGCCTTTCAAGTTTCAAGACAAAGAGAACAGAGGATATCTATAGATTATAACTGACAGATATTGTTGCGCGATGGTTATTAATAGCCAATGAAGCTGATCATATTTCGTAGAAGTTGCGATTTTGCAAATATATAGAACAAAGGTATTAATAGCTTTCAACAATCTCCGAAAAACATTGATGGTCCGCTATAATTACAATTTTTATTTTAACGGCAAAGATAAAATTAAATTATAAGTAACGGCAAAGATAAAATTAAATTAAGTTTCGATTTTGCAAATATATAGGGTATGTTTGGCAACATTAGCTGTAGCTGGTAGTTATAGCTTGTAACTGTAACTTTTAATTGAAGCTGTAAGCTGTAGCTTAGTTGGAACAGTAAGTTGTAGCTTTTATATTTTAAAAGTGTTTGGTATGGTAGCTGTAGCTGCAACTTTAAGAGGCATTTGTGTAACTTTTAAAGAGTAAAAGCTTCATCGAAAAGCTAAAGCTCCTGAAACGCTACTTCAACTAGCGTTTCATTTTGAAGCTTTTTCTTTCAAATAAAAACTAAATCTAATCGCATCCAACAAAACGTTTAATATTTTATGAGCTTTTAATTTAAAATGAAAAGCTAAAGCTCCTTATAAGCTTTTCAAAACTTGTGCCAATAGCCATAAAACGCTTGTTGGTGGCCAATAATTTTCCACACAGGCAAACAAAGTCAAACAAAGGTGATGATCATCTAGAAATGAAGAAAACAAAGTCAAACTAGAAAACAAACCAGAAAAAGTTTGAAGAGAGTCTCGTAATGGACATTCACAAACTCTGTATCAAATGCTTTCATTTCAAGCAAAGCAGTGATGTTTTTATTGCCCTCCTCGTTGATCGAGTAGTGATACACATGTTTGTTACAATACTCCAAAACCTTTCTCATGGTCTCACCAGTTATATTATAAAAATCTATGACCATTCCATTTGAAAAGCCTTTTTCGGCGATAATTTGCCTTATCGTCTCTGATTGCATCGCCGCTTGTAACTTCACGTCGAATTTCTCTCCATCAGAGGTTGTTAACACCAAATTATTAACTGATGGAGTTGCCAAAACTTCATGATCATCTAGAGTTGTGGTGATGGGGCGAGAAGAAACCGTAAATATGGATATTGAGGTCATAACAAAAAGGAAAGAATTCAGATGATGGAATTTGGAAGGCATGTTTGTGATAGGAAAGGAATGAGGAACAATGAACAAGAAAGTATAATTAGCTTATTTAGCTGTTGAATGTTGACTTTTGTTCTCGAGACTTTGACTTTGTGAGTCATATAAGAAGTCAAATAAGTTAATAAAAATGATAAAATAGACTAATTTAGTACGTTTACAAACACACTTAAAAGTTTAATGCTAACTATTGATAAATCAAAGGTGGAAATTAGAAAATTGATAAATTAAAACATAGAGTGAAATTTATGAAAATTAAAGTTTAAGACGTCTAAAGATTCATAGCCAGTAAAAGTATGTTGAGGTAAAAATATTTTGAGAGTTTGTTTAAGGTCATTAAACTTCAATGTGTTTTCTGTTGGAACCACGTTAGTGTGACCGTCATTGATCATGTATCATTCCTGATATGATAATTGACGACAACGGAAATCCTATGTCTAAGTAAATATATGATGGGCGTATTTACTCTTAGAGACGTAGTATAAGGTTTCTCATTAGGTGATTGTAACTAAGAAGACTAATGGTACACACATTAAACACCAGAAGGCTTGAATGTGTAAATACTAAAGGGTTGAATGTGTAATTACTCTCATTATAAATAGAGGGTAATTAACACTAAGTTAAGGTTAATCCCAACACATAATAAACCCTAATTTTCGTGTGTGTATACCTCTCTAATTCGTGCATCATGTTCCAGCCGAATTTATCATCCCATTATTACTCAATTACCTTGTTATGGAACCCGAAATCAATAGCAATTATGCTTTAATGTTCTTACAGGTTCCACAGGACGATTGGGGATGTTTTATCACTCGAATCGAATCATGTTTTTTCCAACATGTGGTATCAGAGCCAGGTTACGAAGTCCTGTTATGTTTTTGGTTCGTTTCGAGGGTTTTACGCGAACTTAGAAACCGCAGAATGAAGAAACTCGTGCTGACGTCATCACGAACTCAAAACTACTTCGTGCTGACGTCATCACAGTTTCTGCACCACCTTCGCGCTCATGTTTTCGCACGAAGTCAGCTATCTTCGCACGAACTCAGCTATCTTCACACGAACTCATTACTACTTCGTGCTGACGTCATTACACGAACCAGATTGTCTTCACGCTGACGTCATCACGAACTTCGTGTAGACTTATGACTTCTTCGTGCTGACTTCATCACACGAACATCGTGTTGACTTATGTTACCTTCGTGCTTACATCATCACGAACTTATGGTCTACTTCGTGCTTACTTATTCACGAGTTATAACTTAAGTTCATATTAAATTAAAGATGATTTTAGCTGATGAATGAACTCGTGCTTAATAATTTTACCTTATAATTTTGTGGCTAAAATTGTCTCTTATTTTCGAAAATTATTTTTTCTAAGACATTTTTACCAGCTAGGGGCTCTGCCCCTTGGACCCCGCCAGGGGCTGCCGCCCTTGGACCCCGCTTCCAGGGGCGCTACCCCCGGACCCCCGTAATGTGTGGGGGCTTCGCACTAATGAACATGCTTTCATCATTTGTGCCCAAAGGTCAAATATGATTCTCATGGTGCATTCTTTTCCTTTTGGATAATGAACACTAAGTATATTGATTCTGCCCAAAGGTGATTTAATACACTTTGTGTGCTTAAAGGAATATTTTTCATGCATAAGATACACGATTCTTAATTTTGTGCCCAAAGGTCAAAAGATAAGCGTTGTGCCGCATGACCCTAATGCTCATGTGTACTTAGATATTAGTTACTTCTGCCCAAAGGTGATGTAAATGTAAATAGAGCCTTATGTCAACTTATTGTTTTGATGTTTACAATAGGTTACCTATCACTGGCTTCATTAGTATAATGGTCTTAGTCTCATTACTTTTAGGAACATTACTTTAGCCTCTTATGTATTTAGGCATTACGTTAGTTCCATTACTTTTAGAGACATTACTTAATAAGCCTTGGATATCTAATTATGTTATTATAAGGAACATTATTATTAGCCCTTAGCTAAGTTTAGGCATTACTTTAGTTCCATTAGTTTTATAGATATTGCTTAGTCTGCCTTAGATAGCTAATTATGTCACTATAATCTTATTGCCCTTAGTTTTAGGCATTACTTTAATAATCTTCTATTACTTGTATCATAAATTGACATCCTCCTTATTTCCACTGTAGTATCTAACTTATGCATTAAGCCACTTATTTGTGCAAACTTTGCTTTATGAAAGGATTAATTACCTCTAACTCTGAAGATGCTAGACCTTAACTATATCATTCGCCATAATGAACCCACTGCTATTACTGCTAACTTTTCTGCAGCTCAGAAAGCGAATTTTAATAAAGTGGGATAAAGTGAATCACTTGTCACTAATGATGGTCAGGAACTTTATCAATTAAAGTATCTGAGGGAATGTATAAAGCGTATGCAAGTAACTTAAGAACAAAGAAAATAGCAGTGTTTGTGAACACATAATGAATATGACTGACATGTCTCATAAGTTTAAGAGTCCTAAAATTGAAAGTCTTTGATAATTTTCTTGTGCATTTTTTAATGACCTCATTGCATGCTCATTTTGACACCTTTCACATTTTGACACCATGGTCGATGAGTGAACTAAATGCAATGTCTGTGCAAGAAAATGTTCGTCTTAAGTTGGGCCAACCTAAAGTGTTCACCTTACTACCACTGCTAATTCCATTAAGAGAAAAGATATAACAGTAATAAGACTGCAAATAAAGTTCAAAAGGCTAAACATGGTGCTTTTGCCTCTAGCTTTAAGTCCTTGATAAGCAATCCTAACTACAAATTCTCATTGTGCCCAGATCGCCTTAATTTCAAGGAACTGCTAGCTAAGAAAGGTAACTTATTTCATGTAATATTTGATTCTTATATGTTTAATGTATCTTCTAATACATGTGTAAGTGATTCTAGCTCTATGGTTCATGTGATTAACTCAACATAAGCATTCCAAACAATTCAGAAGCTATCAAATGACCAAAGAAAACTTAGAGTTGGAAGGGTTGATCTCTTATATGTCGAAACCATAGAGACTTATGATTTACATATAAACACTTGAAAGTGTATTAGACTAGTGGATACCTTATGTGTACCGAGAATTTCTCGGAACCTTGTATCTATTTTTCTAGTCTAACACCTTGAAAGTTATGTATTAATTCATGGTTACGACGAGATTGCCATTACTGATAATAATGAATTCCTTGGTCCTAGTTTCTTGAATGGATTGTTGTATAAGTTAGAACTAGATCATAATTTCTCACAGTCTTTGTTGTCTCCTAATATTGATGACATAACTAAAACAAAGACAAAATCACCTAACTAATTAAGAGAATTACTCCATATAGTGGCATAAATACCTTAGCCACATCTCACGAGTTTGCATGATACGACTCATAAAGGATGGAATATTACATTCTCTTGACTTTTGTGATTTTGAAACATGTATTCAATGGCTTAAGGAATTAAGAAAGGAGCCACTAGAAGTTCCAACTTGTTGAAAATAATTCAATCTAATGTTAGTGGCCCCTATCCCGCATCCATGCATCATTTATTAGAATCATTAACGATTATTCACATTATATGCACCTATATTTGATCTAACCCCTTAGAGACTTTTATTGATCTTATAACTTTGGTTTTAAACCAACTTGATCATAAAATAAAAGTTGTGAGATCAGATATAGGAGGTGAGTATTATGGTTGACATATTGATATTGGTTAAGCTCTTAATCCTTTCCATAACTTTTGAAAGAAACAAGACATAAGTAACCAATATACCATGTTTGGTTCTCCTCAACGAAATCATGTTGATAAACGGAGAAATAGAACCTTAATGGACATGGTGAAAAGTATGTTTGTCAACACTAACTTACCTACTTTTCTTTGGACTGAGGTCTTACACACAACTGTTTATATACTCAATAAGAGTTCCATTAGAATATGTCCTTAAGACTCCTAGACAGAAAGGAAAATGAGTCTGAATTATATGAACGTATGAGGTTGTACTGTCAAAGCATAACTCTATAACCCTAAATTAAAGAAACTCAATCCTAAATCCTTTACCCGTTTCTTTATCGGTTATTAGTTTTATTGTCTTTCCTACTCTACTAGCATTTCATGAGAACTAAGAGATCAGTGGGAGCACGACAAATCATAACTTAAGATTTGCAGGAAGTACAAGAAGCGGGGGGAACCACTCGTCGGTTATTATTACTCCTCCGATAACTTCTCTTGTACCCAACGCTGCTCCTAATATCACTGACCCACCTTCTCTTAATCAAAATCCTAATCCTCCTAATAGAGATATTACTAATGTTAAAGCATCTTATTAATAATGCTAAAGAAAAGCATCTTATTACTAATGCTAAAGCATCTTCCTTACTAAACCTGAAAATCAACTCAGGAGATCATCTAGATCACGCAAAACCATAACTTTGATGATTTCATTATTTAGCTGAAGTTGAGGACATTGGAAAGCTTACTGATCCTACCTCTTATTAAGAAGCCATTAATAGCGATCATGCCACTTAGTGGGATGAAGCCATAATTTGAAAGCTTAATTCCATATAGCATAATGACGTTTGGGACTTGGTTGAATTTCTTTGAGAATCCAAATCTATAAGTTGTAAGTGGATCTTCAAAACCAAAATATCCTCGAATGGAAACGTCACACACTATAAGGCCATAACCATTTGCGAAGGGCTTTACTCAAAAGGAAGGAATCGATTATCAAGAGAGCTTATCTCCTATCTCATAAAGATTCCTTAAGGATCATCATGGCATTCGTAACTTATTATGATTTAGAGTTACATAGATAGATGTCAAGACCACTTTCCTAAATGCAAACTTGCATTAAGATGGATACATGTGAACCTGAAGTTCCATAAAGTAAATAGCACATGATCTGCAAGTTGAATAAGTCCATATATGGGTTGAAGCAAGCATCACTAAAATGGTACGTTAAGTTTAATGAAGTCATAAGAGGACAAGACTTCCTAAGAAAATCAAGTGGATTAATGCACCTATCTCAAGATCAGTGGGAGTAAATTTACAATCCTTGTTTTGCACGTGGGTGATATACTTGCAAGTAACAACTTGGATATGTTGCATGAGTTGAAGCGTTTACTTTTCGCAAAATGTCCACATAAAAGATCTCGGTGATGCCTTTAATGGCACAGGTGTTAGCTTTATATTTTATGGTGTTTAATTGTAAAATTATATTAGTGGAAGGGGTGTTAATGTTAATTAGTGGAGTGTATAAATATCCCCTTCCACCCCCATTTGTAATTATCTCTTTCATATAACAAAATCTAATTTATGTTCAAAATACCGGTATTCTCTCAATACTCACACAGACACACTTTTTCACACACAAGATCTAAACTCACAATTTCTCCATTATCACAAAATTAACAATTTACGTTTGGCATCAGAGCCTATGGGAAAAATCCGACCTGTTCCACGATTTGATTCCTTCCGATTCCTCCTGATTCGATGAGATTTCACTTTTCCGGCATTGTTTCCGGCGAAGTCTTCTGACCAATTTCGTGTTCTTATTTGAAGAATAGGTGAAGAAAACTGTTTTTTTTTTTAAATTTTCCGGCGAGATTCGAACTTTTACGGCTGCCGTTTTCTTCATCCTGCCTTCAACTGCTGCTGCTCGTTTGAATATCTATTCTAATACCGGTATTCCTTTACCGGTATTCAAACTTCCATTTTCTATTTACCGGCTTTCATCTTTAACCTTTCAAATACCGGCTTTCCTTTTTAACCATACAAATACCGGCTTTCACCCCTTTACGCTGTGTGGTTGTGAGTTGACATCATAATACCTGGTTTACACCAAAACCGGTATTAGTTCTTTAATTCTTCATTTCACAAAAAAAAAACTCTGCCCACCTTTTTTCTCGAAAACCGGTATTTCAATAGATTTATCTTAAAACCGGTATTAGTCCTTCATTTTCTAACACCGGTATTTGTTCTTCATCTTTAATTTCTTCACTAATACCGGCTTTTGTTCTACAACTGCTATCTGTTCATCAAAACCAGAATCAAACCTCTTCATTCTTCAAAACCTATTTCCTTTCAATGTGAAAATCACAATTAAATTCATCAACCGTCTTGAACATGGCTGTTTGACCGAGCTTGAGTCGTAATTCATTGTCTTGGTTTATCAGTTTGTTTTAATTGCATCTAAGAAAGAAATAAAAAGAAAAATATTATATGTGGTAAGAGATTTTTTGTGTAAAGTTCAGAAGAGTTAAAGACCAATGTTTTTGAAAGAGTAAGTAATAATAGAAGAAAGAGAGAACAATTATTTGCAATTTACTTTGTAAAACGGATTGTTTTATGGAGTGATATTTGTGAGTTGTTGATTGCGTGTATTGGAGATCGCGGAGTGTGGTGCAGGAATCATATACGCGTGGCTTTCATCTGTGTGCCAACGTGTAAATTTTCAAAACGTGTAGTAGTGAGTGGTGTGACACGTGATTTTTGTCTCAATATTGCTAAGCTTTTCACGTGATTCAGTCAGAATTCTTTGTTTAGTCATTTTTTTTTTATAAAAAACTTTAATTTTCATTGATGCATAGTTACATGAATTGAATTTGACATTCCTTTTGTTTTGGAAATTGTGATTGGTCAAAGTTTTAAGTGCTTGATAGTTGGCTTCCACAAGTTGCATCAATTGTTAAATTTTGTTTTAATTGGAGTGCCATTATCTTGTCTCTAGTTCACGTGATATAGCATTTTTGAGTCATAATTTTAATTGGGCTGTAATTTTTTTTTTTGTTGGACTAAAGTTTTACTTTGGGCTATTAATTCGTTGGGGTGTCCACAAGTTTTGATTCAAAATGTCCATTAAAATAACACATGAATTTGTTGCAATGGTGTTAGATCTTTTAACGGGTGTAGAGCCAAGTTGGGAAGAAATACTTTGTCATGATAATCAAATTTGTTCGTGTTGTGCCAACTTGTTTGCTCCATGTGGAGTGATTATTTTTGAGGAAAAACAAGTCGATGTGAATACATTTAAAACGATTGTGACAGAACACAACAGTTTTCAACTTGAAATTAAGGCACTCAAATCTGAGAACAAAGAGCTCAAATCTATTAATGATCTCATTTTGTCAAATATGGAAAGTCTTCGAAAAGACAATGATAATTTGCAGTCAAAGATTCTCAATTTAACCAATGAGCTGGATATTTCTCACAAAGAGGTCATTGAAATCAACCTCGAAACCCGAGTTAGAGAACTTGTTTTGCAACAACAACTTTCGAAGCTCAATCGTGAATTGCAAGACAAGTTCATTTCTTCGAGGAATAATGAGCAAACATGTTTGAAGTTAAACCAACAACTTCAAGCTCATTCCTTGTCATTGGAAACTCAACTTGCAACCACGCCAAATCAAGTGAGTTCTCTTTCAACTCGTGCTCCAGAATCACCTCTTCACAACCAAACCATTTAATCTCCAACTAAAACAAAATCCATTCCTTTAAATGCCCTACCAAACCACAATCACCCAAAATTATCAAACAATACCAAGAAAAACCCTTCCTCCAAAACAAATTCTTATAATACCAAAACATCTCACCAAAACACTAAACACCCACAACCATCTTCCAAACCAGCTCATACAACTCCCAAATACTCAAAAGAACCTCATCTCATCAAAACAAAAACCATTCCAACTAAACCCCATTCTACTTTCAAACAAATGAACCCATATTACACACCTCGCAAGACCGGATCTCCCCTCAAGCATATAAACAGCCATTGCCAGAGATACAAGGATTCCACCACCGTAATCATTCGATATAAAGATCAAAATGGCTGGTTTTCTCATAGTAAACCCAACCCAAAACATAAAAGCACTCCCATCAAGTACTCTCTCTCTGAGTTATTTAAGTTTGCACCACGAATCATTCACCCTCGTGTGCAAAAACTGCTTGACTATGCACAAGCTCCCACTTCTCTCTTCAAATATCCAGTTGGACCCACCCTTACATGGGTTCCAACTTCTGGATTGAAGTAGGTGGTTGTAATTTGGCTTGTACACATAACTGTGTACAACCCGTTCAAAACTTGTTTTATCGAGACGTTTCTTCATAAATTATACCTTTTCATCCTCCATTTGTGCTATCGATCATTGTTGCATGATGAACACGTTACACCTGTTCATCATGAGGGGGAGAAAAAGTTTAAAAGATTGATTATTCTTTTGAGGGGGAGCACATGAATAGTTTGATTACTTGCTTCAAAAATTATGCTCTGGTTGAGGGGGAGCAAAAATGAAAATTTAATTTTTGAATTAATTGTTTGTTATAGAGAAAACTGTGTGTTTGAGGGGGAGCAAAAGACAAATGATTAAAGACTGATAAGTAAGACAAGCTCCTCTTTCAAGATCAAGCCAAGTTCTACATTCAACACCAAACCAAGTTTCTGCACTTCTTACCAGGCTTCTGCATTCGACAAGACACTTAAGTCTCCGCCTTCACAAATTTCTTCAAAGAGAAAAATACAAAGTCTACTACTCAACAAAGATTCTCAACAAAAAGGACCCGCCTAAAGCGAAATACGATGCATCATTTACAATTCAACACCAAAGGGGAGATTGTTAGCTTTATATTTTATGGTGTTTAATTGTAAAATTATATTAGTGGAAGGGGTGTTAATGTTAATTAGTGGAGTGTATAAATATCCCCTTCCACCCCCATTTGTAATTATCTCTTTCATATAACAAAATCTAATTTATGTTCAAAATACCGGTATTCTATCAATACTCACACAAACACACTTTTTCACACACAAGATCTAAACTCACAATTTCTCCATTTAACCACAAAATTAACAATTTACAACAGGTATCGAAATACATTGGGATAGGCGTAATGATGTTCTAGTTCTTTCTCAAAAGACTTATATTGAACACATCTTTGAATGCCATAACATGCAACACTACACACCCACTATAGATCTATTAGTAAAAAGAAACGTATGTGATTGTTTCCGAAGTCCGAACATTGAGATTAATAAGTAGCAAATGAGGATGATACCTTACTCGTAAGTAGTTTAGAGCATTACGTACACTCAGGTGTGTACTCGTCCAGATATCGCTCATATTGCCGGTATGCTTGGGAGTTAAGTATATAATCCCGGATTAGCATATTGGAAAATGGTTAAAAAGGTTCTACGATATCTGCAAAGGACCAAAGACTACATATTAACTTATAGAAGAGGTGACAACTTAGAAGTAGTGGGATGTTCTAATTCCAATAAGAAATCTACTTTTGGATGTATATTTATGGTTAGCTGGCAAACCTATCTTTTGACGGAGTCATAAGTAGAAACTGACTGCAACGTCTACCATGATGTCTGAACGTTCATAATTTCATGTCATGAGATGTTGTTAAAGAACCTGGTCAGTGGACTCGAAAGTCGTCAAATTTATTATTAGGCCATTGAAGCTTTACTGTGATAACTCTGCTACCGTAATTTTTGAACAGTAACAGTTCAACTGGCGCTGAGATGTATCTCGATACAAAGTATCTGTTTTATGTGAACGGATTGACGAAAATGTTCTTTGTATTAAGTACATAAGTACACATAAATATGCTAAAGGATCCAATGACCGAAGGTTTTCCTCCTAAAATCTTCGTAGGACACGTGTCGAAGATGAGGCTTACTAAAAGACCCATTATGATAGCATGTTGTACTTATTGGTCATTATTATTATGTTAATGAAAAATTTTCCTCTTTATTCAGATTTTGTTTGTCTATTAGTTACACTTCGAGCTCATAACAGTGTAAAGACATTATATAACAGAATTTGTCTTAGTCAATTGATCATTGCTTATTAGTTTTAAATTTGAGTCATAGTTTGACTAGTGGGGGTCCTGAGTTGATGTTCTTCTCTACGACTGTACTTATTGGCTATGATTTCGGTTTAAACAAAATGAGTATTATTCCGGAACTTATTTGAATACTCATAGATAAATGATCGCTTGGTCAAGTGGGAGAATGTTGGAACCACGTTAGTGTGACCGTCTATGATCATGTATTATTCTTGATATGATAATTGTCGATAACCGAAATCCTTATGTCTAAGTAAATATATGATGGACGTATTTACTCTTAGAGATGTAGTATAGGGTTTCCCATTAGGTGATTGTAACTAAGAGGACTAATGGTACACACATTAAACACCAGATGGGTTGAATGTGTAAATACTAAAGGGTTGAATGTGTAATTACTCTCATTATAAATAGAGGGTAATTAACCCTAAGTTAAGGTTAATCCTAACACATAATAAACCCTAATTTTCGTGTGTGTATTCCTCTCTAATTCGTGCATCATTTTCCAGCCGAATTTATCATCCCATTATTAATCAATCACCTTGTTATGGGAACCCGAAAGCAATAGCAATTATGCTTTAATGTTCTTACAGGTTCCACAGGACGATTGGGGATGTTTTATCACTCGAATCGAATCATGTTTATTCCAACATTTTCTTTTTTAGTTCCAGTATTTCATCAAAGACTTTGATTCAAAAAAAAAAAAAAAAAAAAACAGTAGAATAATTAAACTATAAAAAGGCTTTTAATCTCAAGTAGCTCGTCTTTAGTTCTGGGCATCCTTTTACTGATATTGTCCAGTTTAACATTTCTAAATCATAAACATAAAAAATCTGCTATGAGGACCATTTCTTTATCCAATTAGCAAGTACAATATCATAGAAGAAAAAAAAAAAAGAAGGAAACTAGCATAAAACTAAATTTACTCAAATGCTTCTAAAGTGGGTCTTAATATTACTAGATATAAAAACACACCCAAAGATGTATGCCATGACACCGTCACCTGCTTCCTTAACAAGACATGTTCGAAGAGTTTGCAAATCAGAGTACCATTTGGCATAGAGGTTCTTCGAAACAAAGAAAAATGGTTTAAAGTTAGGAGAGGCAATTTTGAGTAACATATTTATTAAGGTTTTGTTTCGGGGTTAGCTTTCTATCTTTAGTGTCAAATGAGCGTAGCTGTAAAATGTACTAACTAAAACGAAAAGAGGTCAAATGGATCAATCCTCCCAAGAGTTTCAAAAGCATCTGATCTACTACATTCAGCAACAAGATCAATACATTTTTTAGGAAAGGTAAAAGTGGGACAAAAGTGTTGCAGGTCGATCTAACCCACCCTAGACGATTTCAACTGGTACCAAAAATGTATGAAGTAATGAATTGGACAAATGTTTTGACACTGTTATCCAACCCTCCCAATTGGATGATGTGGATATAAAGAACAAATCGAAGCATCTGGAGAAGGTTTGAAACAAAGTTAAGAAAACTTCCTCATGGATGGTAGAAAAATCTTCTAACAAGCTTTGAAACAAAGTTAAGAAAAAAGAAGGTTTAATTATCACAATAACAAGCTTCACAATGACAAGTTCTAAAAGACAACCAAAAGACGAAAGAGAAAAAAAAAACATTTGATCAAGTTGATTGCGTCCATCATCAGGATGATTGAGGAGAGAGCTTCTTGGGTTTAATTAGGTTGGTTGTCTTCACTGTTCATGGTAAGCTGTTGCTGGTCTTGCAGAATGCTTTCCTTGTCTGCCTGCATGGTATCTGCGCGATATGGTTCATCAACACTTGTGTACATATAAGAGGCATTTAAATTATCTTATCTTAAAAGCAAACAATTCATGTTATTATTCTTACCAGGAATAATTAAAACAGGACAGAGGGTGCTTTTATCCATGATATAGTAGTCAGCAAGGGTAGAAGTGTCGTCAAGCCGCTTTTAGAATCCAGCTTTGAACTAAAATTGATGTGCCAGTTGGATAGAGAATGTCCCTCTGCTTTGAGCCTTTTCTCGAGCCCTATAAATGTATCGGTACCCCATTGACATCTATAACGATGTCTCTAGAAAAGAGCTGCATCTGTAGAAAGAAATATACGGAACAACATAAGAGGCCTGAGCTAATAATATATTTTTAACTACGGTCACGGACAGATATCCTATGTAAAATCTCCATGAAATTTTCCAATTAATATATGCTACATTCATTTTCAACTACGATATCAATTTAATAAAATCCCAATATATATGGATTGCACGTTTTCTTTCAAGCGTTTGGCTTGTTCAAGAACCCATAGGCCATAGAAAACATTTACAAGTTTACATACATGCATCTTCCTCTTAGAGAACATGTACGGAAAATTATCGTTTCATGGTTCGGATCAAGTTTGAATCAATATAACTACATAGATATGTATAAGAACTTGTTTTACAAGTCGAAGATTTCGTTTTAATTCTCGTGGTAGTAGACACTAAGTTTCGCATCTGAAAACCTTTATATGATCGTGTCACGTACTGTTTAACTCAAACAAGATGACGTTAAATAGTAAGTGATTAATATGCAAAGATATATATTGGGGATATGCAGTCAATAACGAACAAAACGGATATTAAACGATCATTGAAGGCACGATACGCTTTTAGATTGAATCAATTCGGTGGTTCACCTCAAGTTATTCGACCGGATACAATCAGTGATTAAGAAATTTCTGTATTTTTTTGTGTTTGAGTATGTGTATAAACCAGAAAGAATTTGTAAGGAAATCTCACAGAATTAGGGCCATTAAATGTCTTTAAAGCATTTGAAATTTGACTTTGTTAAATTGATAAAATTAGTTTCTCAAGTTCTGAAAATTAATTTTCTGAGATGTTTTTGTCCAGCCAAGGGCTCTACCCACCCCGTCCTTTAGAGGTTTCGCCCCTAAGATCATAATAAATTCATATAAGCGTGCATTTTGAACCACCATACTTATATGATGTATTATTATGACTAATATAACAAATGTCATCTTGATTATATTCATCTTAACAAGACATTATCTACATAATAAAATATGTATTACAAGCACTAAGGGTTGTAGCTCAGTTGGAAGAGCACCTCGTTTACACGCGCGCCGATGTTTTTCAGGGGAGTGCATCATGCAATCAAAATTTTTGATCTTATTGATAAATCGATGTCTTACTCCATAACTTTGAGGGAAGAAGAGAACAATAGCCTGACAAGGTTTGGTCCGATTTAGGTGCCCAATTAGGTGCCAAACAGACCCCATCATTGGTTTAGGAGGGTCCAATGGAGAATGTGGTCAGAAATCCATAATAGAGTCCGACCACAACGACCGAATTGATTATCTTCATGCATAAGGATACTAGATTACCTAGTAGAAAAGATTCTATAAAGATAACGAAAAAAGAGTTTCTCTAGATATTAATCCAATTACACTAAAATATCCGACAATATATAGATCGAAGTATACCTTCTAAGGATATCGAACGTCAACCCAAAATTAACGAACTCTAAACAATCTCAAAACGAACAAGAAACCCAAAAGTGATTGAGTTATGGATGAATGAGTTACGCAAAAGTGAATGGCGGAATGGAAAAGTCGTGCTTGAACAGAAAACTCATTAGTGACCGAAGGAGGTTTATTAAACTTAACTAGTTAGGGATGGAATATATATCAACAAGTTGGCCGAATCTCTACTTCTATATATAATAAAAAAGAATTGTTTTTAAAGTTATTTTTAGAAAAAATATTATGTGGCATGTCTTTATTTCTTTTCAAAAAGATTTTATTTTATTTATGATGTCATTTTTAGTATTGAACATTTTTAAAAATAAATAACCCATTAAATACTTATTTTAAATTTCTAATTTTGATTGGCAATGTCTTATTATATTTTATTAATGCAATAAGTATTGATATATAAACTAGGATTTTTACCCCGTGCGATGCACGGTTCTTGAATTATATTTTCAAAACTTTTAGTATTTAATCAATAAAATTTCTATTAAACAACATTTAAATAAAAAATTATATAAAATTAATTGAAAGTATTTAAAAATCTAATATTCAAAATTTTCTTAATATCAGATCCACTACATTAATGAGTGGAAAAACAAAATATTAGAATACATACATACATTTAGTAATAACAATTTTGTGAAATAAACTTGATATACTGACTTAGACACTTCGTACAAAACACATATTGATATAGACGTATTTATAGGTTAGTAATTAACAAACTTATATATTGAAAAAAGGTGCTAGCAATTATTTATTTGGAAACAAATTAAAAGTTGACTATTTTATTTAATATATTGTTATTTTATTGATATTGTAACGAAAAAGGAATGTAGTATATATTAAATGTAAAAATTCATGGAGATGACACATAGAAAAAATCTTATGTGGCATTGTATAAAGATAATTTTAAGTTGAGTTGGATGACTTTAGAATGCTAGGATAGCTACTGTTTTATTGGATATATAGATATAGATATTATATTAATCTGTTTAATATCTCCAAACCAAGTTATAATATATTAAATAACAAAAATTACATATATTTTTCTTTACATTTTATTTTTATTTAAAATATTATTTAAAATGCCCGGATTAAACCCGGGTTGATTAGCTAGTATTATGTGTTAAATACATTTGATTTTATAGATTTTTTGCTTCTTCATATAGTTCCTTTTAGTTTTGGGCAAAAAGATAAATATTTACATACTAGATTTAGGTTTGATTTAATATATTTTATCTTCAAATAATTAAATTAAGTTTGGAATGGTAATTATACATTTGATTTTTGGGTAAAAATATACATTTGATTTGTTGCATGATATACATATAATTTCCTACATTTAATTTAGACATAATATATTTTTCAAGGTTTATTATTTAAAATTCAAATATAATAAACAAAATTGAAGCTAACTTTGATATTTCTCACAGATGGATTTTTTTTCCTGAATCACCTGTAACGGTTTATATAAAAAACAAAATTGGAAAAGTCATTTTGGTAATCTCCTAGAAATTTTAATTTTGGATTCATTAAGAATTTTATGTCATTTTGATTTCATAATTCTTAAAGAAATTGTGATATATCTATCTTTACATAATAAGTAATGATCTAAAACAAAAAAATAAAATAAATTTATTTGGAAGTATTTACGGAAAACATTTTAAACTGATGTTTAAATCATTTATTTCATAAGTTTAACCATAAATTGATGATTGATAGTTAAAAAAAGGATATAATACACCTGAACGATACGAAGAATATATTCTATAAAAGCTTTTCGGAAATGATATTTATACCACAAATTTTAATAAATTTACCACATTGTATAACTTTCTGAACATATCATACAAGTTACTAAAGTATATTTATGATAGATTAATCAAAACATTTGGTACAAATATCTCTCCACTTTTTTAAAACCATCATGACAAATAGTCTAATACCCTCATGCCAGATTGGCAGATACTCTTCTACCCCTTAATAATACCAAAAATATTTGCGTCCCTATATAAGAGGAAACTTAAACAGATTTAAAAGGTCATTACTCATTTCCAGCTATAAATTATCTTTTAAAAGGTCAGCATCAAGTAGTTGCTAAAAAACTGGTCAAGCCAATGAAATGGTTCGGAAGTAGTCATAATTTGACCTTCTAGACATATGCATCTAAAACATTTCCATCAAGTACTATTTCTTATTCTTATTAGATTCAACGTATTTACCACTTAAAAAGTTAAAACTTCAATAAAGGTGTTTAATAATAAGACCAAACAAGCACATCTCGACTCAGACCCATTTCGACCACTATCCCACGCGCCAGTTTGCCATCCGCTAATATTTTTCTTTGAAACTGCTGTTTTGCTATCCCTAAATTCATCAAGTAGGTTCTGGGAGTGACACAGTAGTAAAAACTAGGGAAAAGATTACCAGATTTGGTTCCAAGCGGATGGACTAATTACCAATAGGGTCGAAAATCAACAGCATATCAAAATTGCAACCACAAAGAACTTGCAAATTTTAAATAACAGGGGAAACCATTTAACCAACAACATAAGACGAGAATCAGATAACATAAGAAATAGCATTCACCACAAGTTCAAAGTTGGTTCTCTAAGAAAAGCACGAAAACCCCATAAAGTTATAAGATACTTTTTGATATAGACAGTCTAGACCTTTGGGATTTTACTCAAATGCCCATGCATTCTCCCTGCGGACTTCCTCTTCCTCCTCAGGGGTGAAATCATTCTTGATATTGAAAGTCTTACGGATCTCTTCAGGAGTCTTGCCCTTGATCATGTCTGCAACCGTTTGACAGGTCAGGTCCAGTAGGCTCTTGATGTTCAGATAGTTTGCAGCCTGAGACAACAGCCAACAATTATGTACCACATGATAAACATATAATACAATTCTAGCAATGTCTCCGAGATCATTACGGTTAAGACCAAGTTCCAAGCAAAGTTCACTTGTGAAAAGCAAAAAACTAAAAGAGCCACAAGCAATTAAAAGCATGTTTACCATTTTACTACCAACTACCAAGACCATAAGCAAAGAGCTTGTACAAGCTACATAGCTTTATATATATATAAACTAGATAATAGCAATGAGTTGAGACACTATAAAAGAACTGCAATGCAAGTTGCTCTCAAACAACTATTATAACTCCATCAATATAGAAGTTTTTTGCCAATGATTAAAACATTTTTTCCTCATAAAAGAAGGTACATGTAAACATACTGTTTCAGAAGTAATGCAAGTAACCCTAAATGAACCACCAAATCACGACTAACTGAGAAACTCAACATTCGATAAAAGAGCCAAGAAAATCTGACACACAGTGGCCTTCCATCCACCGTAACAAAAACCTTTTCCAGGAGCACACAATCATATGATAGAGATAAGAATGAGCTAAATTATAAAGATCTGGCGGAATTAGATATCGCTATTCAACACATGTTACATGACTAAAAATGAAATGAAAAAGCAGAGGGTTCACAAGCAGAACTCAATCAGATTAAAAACTGATGCAACAAGCCAAAAACATTTGTGTCAAATACTACAACGGACCAATATTCCATGTTATACAAAATAGTTTACAAGAGAAGATAATGCAAACCGAAAGAAACCGTGCTATAATAATATCCGACTTCAAAGACAACATACATGAATAAGTAAGCAAACAGCAAGCATATGCATCAAGTTCTTCCAATACAAAAACCTCAATAGCGATCAATTAACAAACTAATCCATAACCTGTTTAGCAATTCAAATCAGTAATACACATACATAACGTTTACCACAAAGTCACGAAAACTGGAACAAGAAACTCAATTAGCTTTTTCTTAAAGACGCTTTTACGAGCTTTTCAGAGCCGGGGCTCTTTTTCTAAACGTTACATTCAATCCAAACAGAAACAATTTTTCAAACACCAAAAACTGCAAACCCAAAAAAGCTTCCAAAAACCCCATAATAGATTTAACAAAAGAATGTATTTTTCTTAAATTTACTCCACTTTTTTTAATGTTTAGTTTTACTTTACTTACTGTTTTATCAAAAATAATACTATAAAGTTTTATTTCATGCATCAAGCAGTCTTCATACATAACTAAACAGCAACCAAGATATACAATAAATCAAATCAAAATATTATAAAAAAAACCATAAAATTATCATATTTCTTATAACAGTAGATACCAAATAATCATATGCAAAATCAATAAATAAAAAACCCATATAATAACTTTTATAAACAAAAAAACCCATTAAATCTGACTAACAAATTAGATCATATAATATTATATAAAAATAAAAAAGGAAAGGAGAAAAGGGAAAAAGAGATCAGACCAAGATAAGATCAAAAAGGGTGCCTTGATCAACTTTAACAAACTCAGTATCAAAAGATTTGAGATCATCTTCAGCAGACTTATTAGTATCATCATTCTTAGGAGACTCAACATGTTTCTTACAGTACTCAATAACCTTGGACAAGATCTTGCTAGTGACGTTAGGAAGAGGGATGCTTGTGTCAGCACAGTCATCCTCAATCATATGTTTTATTGTCTGTGATTCCAAGGCCACAGCTTCTTCAACCTCAAATGTTTCTCCATCTGAGCTTTTCAAAACAATCATCTTTGATGAAGACATGTTTCTTTTAAAAAAATTGAAATGAAATGAAATCCTTGGAAAGATGGAAAAGGGGAAAGTCAAATTGAGGGAAATATAGATGAAGATGATGTATGGATTGTGGTTGTGGGTAGTAATGATGTGGTGGGTGGCCTTTGGATTTTTGTATGGTTTTTCAATTGGAGACCGTATTTATGAGATATGTATAATTTTAACCCTTTTGAGTTTTTTGAATTACTCTAATGATAGAGTTTTACTAATGTATTTGGTTGTTCTTAGAGCTAGTAATCAGGTCGAGTTTGAATTGATGGATCGTAATTTAGTAATTTTAATTTGAGCCATTAAAAGTTTTATTAGTAAGGAATTTTAATTTTGACTTTAACTAGATTAAGACATGAATCAAATTGGATTGTACATCGACACACTAGGTTTGATACAAATAAGTCAATATCGAGTCCGATAAAATAAGATATACTATCAACTAATTGTGATTCAACCCACAATAATTATATTAATAAACGATCTTTAAAAATATGGATTCAATCATGTACAACTATCGAGATATATACCAGTTATAAGATATGCTTTTAAAAATTTAAAGTCATCTACTCTATCCAATGTACTCATTACTCGTCCTTATCTCATTTCTTTGTAAGACAATCAACAGTGTAGTGATAAGTTTAACACAACTACACAAGTATCATTACCAAAGGATTGCGATGAGATGTACAATGATGATCAAGCAATATCGTGGAAAAGATGATTACTAATTAGGGTGTCACAAAGATTATATATATAACACACTACTATTCATCAAAAGGTCATGGTTAGGAGAGGGGATCGGACAATGTACATGTCATGACTCGTGACACTATAATTTGATAACTGTTGGATAGATTATAAGTGCTTCGTTGGTTTAACCTAAATCAATACTTTTTTTCCTATAGAAGACAATAGGTGATCCAAACACTTGCTTGTTATCCATATACTCCATCTTATCTAGTTTTAATGCCCTTCAAGTTTGTCTTTGATAGGACTCGACCCAGGATCCCCCTTGGAAAGTGGCGGTTGGTGACCACTGGGCTATTACCGAGTGGTTTCAAATTCTATAGCAAAAACAGATGATTAGTGTTAAGGAACCGACTCTAATCATGAGCCAGAGAAAGACACATAAAGCAACAAAAAAAAGAGACACTCATGTAATTGATTAAAATACTTGAAGTAACTTGCTGAATATGATCTCCAAAACTCCTAGTTGGCCGAATTAGAAAACTTGATCGTTTACCTATTCGATGGCGAACATTGTAAGTTATAATTATATCAAAACTTATTTTAGTCCTTAAAGGCTGTAGACCTAGCTTTAGCTAAGTTAGTAGTAGGGCTTGTTTGACTCGTTGGGATGGAATAGCTCGATCAATTAGCAATAACTAAACGAACATTCAAATGAGCCGACAAAATACCAGACGAATTGTCATATTTATCCATTTGACCTTTAAATTTATTATATATGAATGAGCATAAGCTCGAGTAGTTTGTTGAAAACTTGACTCCTCGACACCTGATCTGTACCATTAGTGAGCACAGGCTGAGTTTTGAACCAAAATTGAAGTTTCGATTATCTAATGTTCCAAAACAAAAGCCAATCAATTTTTGTTTGTTCAGTTTTAGTCGGTTATTTTTTTCTCAGTTACGATTTCGATTATATTAACAATATATAGTCATTGTACACTGTAATTAATCTTTGGCCACTCCATATTTGTGTTGGTTTTTGGTGAATAAAAGTTTTTTTTCAAAAACAAAACAAAAACCTTTTGGATGGAAAGAGATCCACAAAGATTCAAGCCATTAATAGAATAAATCAATATCTTAATTAGCAGTTAGAAACCATCTTATACCCGAGAAATAGAGAAACACATCTAATGAATTTACGTTCATCGTCTGTTTTGAGGATAAGAGGCTCATCACAAGAAGAAAAAATATATATGTCCAGCGGTTTAGGTTTGTAGTTTCTTACTACTTAAATGCCATGATAAAAAAAAATAAACACTTATTAACTTAGCTGATGATGTAGGGTTTGAACTTTGAATTTTAAAATTACATGACACAACAAAATTCATTACCCTAACCAATTCTTACAACACATTTTAACATCTACAACAACCAGTATAGCCTGGAAACTACATAATCTATTTTTGTAGATTAATATCGTAACTTGAAGAGAGGTAGAGATTTACGTGGATTCAAGCTATTAAATAAAATTAAACATATAAACAAATAGCTTAAAAGTGATAGTATGTACGTAATACCAGAGAAATGAAAAAATAACAAGAATACCTCTAATAAATTCACTTTGGGGCGAGATGCCCTCCCGAAATTGAAATTTTATCTTAGATTTTCAAATTTTTCTTATAAATTTTTAGATTTTGCCCTGATTTGGATTTGTTTTTCATAAATTTTTAATTTTGTGTCTTTTAGGAATTTTTTTCTAGTATATTGATCTCTGAATAAATTTATCTACGTTTATGGAAATTCTACAAATCATGTTTCTTTTGTGATAGTGGCAAGATGTCGTTATAGCCTTATAGAAAAGGGATGTACGAAATAATTCAATATCGAAATCCCATGTCAAATGGTTTCAATTTTAATTCTTAAAAGTCCTTAGTATTCTTAAATAATTCGATACCGATTTCATACTATAGTAGTCTGGTACTATCAAATAGAATACTTCAAAAGAGAATCATTACGTAGAGGTATTATGCGATACAAATATACTCTATCCAACATGTCTAAAACAAATATATATTGCTTTAGTTCACAACTTACTCCTCTAGTTAATATAAATTTCAATGCTTTTTTATCTCAAACAAAGAAAAACTACGTTTCGAAACTTCCATTTCACAAATATATACCTCTTTGAATTGTCTGATCAAACACTATGATTAAGTTATTTGTGTTTTCTAACCATAATAATTAAAATTTACTATCAACATACAATCTTGTCAAAAACATGTACCATTGTATATGACTCACTCACTTGATCTATAAATCATGATCGAAACTAAATTATCATAGGCTCATGTCAACAAAGTGTTGGAATATATAATTTGATGGTCCACGAATGCACTACTTGTGTTTGATTTACTAACTTATAATGTTCATATGAAATAACAAGAATATAGACGAAAAGTAAAGAATTAGTTTAGTTATATGTATTTCAAACTAAACGATGAAAACATGGATGGTTGTTTTACAACAACAACAAACAAAAAGAAAAGATTCGTTAAGTTTTTGAACACACAAAAACTTAACAAATAAGCAAAAAGAATAAAGTAAAGAATGTGGAACACCCCCAACCACCCTGGTGGCTAGGTCAAGTGATTCCTTTTATAGGCAGATAAGGAATCACATGACAATCCTAGTAGATGTTGACACATGAAGGTTGTCAACTATCTATTGGTAGATCATTTAGATCTGCAGAGGTCTCTTTCTTTCATCTTGTTTGTTTCCAAAAACGGTATGAAAGAGAGACTCCATTGCACAGACATAGTACAAGGTCACATGGCTTCATCTTGATCTTGCAACACGTGTCCTTGGGACCATCCTTCTTATCTTCAATTTCCCGCTCATATTTGACTTACAAATACTGGACGGTGAGTCATCGAACATATCCTTTAGACTTGAAGATAGATCGTGCTTGTAGATGCAGGCGCTCGCTGAGAGCTTGCTGAACGAGTCACTCACTGAGTCTCTTCAGCGAATCCATAACTCAACAATCTCCCCCTATTCGCTGAGAAGACTTAGCTGAGTAGAAGATTTGCACTAATAATTATTTGACAAGAGATCTTTGGTATAATGCTGATTTTATATATATGATAAACATGTTACAAGATATCAACATTACAATTTTATAAGCAATCTATTCCCACATGCATTCTTCCTTGGCCTTGATCAATTCAGCATCATTTTGTCTTTCTGGCTTCAGAAGTTCTCTATCAATCAGCTTCACAAACTCTTGATTGTTAGAGGACTTGATGCAATATTTCCTAATCTTTACCAGAAATGCCGAAGAAGCAATGCTAATTTCATTTGTTCGAAAAAATAGTTCATGACCATGAACATTACAGAAACATAAACCTCCCATCTTTTCATCATACTCTCCATCAATGAAAAGAGTTCTCGATGGCATTTTCAAATTAAGAAGTGGCTCTTCTTCAATGTTTGCTTTTGGGACAGCTCTGAGAATAGAGGGGAGCTGAGAGACTGCTTGACCAGCCGCTGTCCTTTTCGTGACACTTCTTGGTTGCTGGGGAGGAGGAGGGGGATATGGATGTCTGGCAGAGCTGAGCAAGGAATCTTTCACTTTGTATTTTCGTTCTTTGCTTCTGATGTCTTTGATCTGCTCTCCAGCCATCTTGAGCAGAGGATCATATTGTGATGTTTTCTTGTCTTTGATCAGCTTGAATATTTCAATCCACTCAGTTGGCCCAAGTGTAGTAGGTTTGACATTCTTTAGATTGTACAACTTGGGCATCCCTCTCCTTTGAATACTCAAGTTCATGCCTTGCTGAGTGAGAGTAGGAGTTACCTTGAGAATTTCTTCTTTTCTTTGTCTGATCTCTCTTGACTTGAGGTAAGCTGCCTGACTCTCCTCTAAGGTTTTTGCTTTCTTAGCAAAGAATTGCTCTTCGTTCCTTTTGAGAGCTGCCAACCCTAACCTTCTCGTCTCTTCATCAGCGCCTTTTAATTCCTCACTTACAACCTGCTCACTGATGAACTTAGCTGAGAGTTCTTCTTCTTTCTTTTTACTTAGTATTTCATGTTGAAGAACAATTTCTTCTGGTATCAGTAGAAGCAATTGTTGATTTTGGAAAGGCTCCAGACATCAATTTTTCTTGTTGACGAGGTTTGGGTGGCTTGCTTTGAGAAACCATGACTGCTTTACCTTTGTCAGCAAATCTCTTTTCAAGAGCAGCATGGAACTCAGGAGTTGGTTTGAAGGAGGATACATTTATTGGCCTTGCTGGAACAACCTCATCAGGCTTTGACACAACTTCAGTAAGACCAGTTGGCACCTCTTCAGCTGTCTCCTTAGCAACTTCTTTATTTCCTTGCTCCCCCTCAACGTCAGCTGCCGGTTCACCAACCTTATCAGCTTCATCATTTTGACTTTCCTTCGTTTGCTCCCCCTCAACATTTGCTTCAACTTCAATACTTTGGGAACCAAGGGGAGCATTTTCAACCTGAACTTTGTTTGTTGGGACCTCCTCAACTATTTTCTCCCCCTTGGAAGCAGCGGAGGTATCAGCAGCTTCCATTTTAGTTTTAAGGAGGCCCAACATCTCATGCATCATACCTTTCAGTTCACCAACTTCTTTTTCAAGTTTGGAAGTTCGATCATCAGAAGTGGCAGCAGAAGAAGATTGTGGTTTGAGAGAAGAAATTTCCTGGGTGAGAGTGGTGAGAAAATCATCTTGATGCTTGGAAAAAGTGGAGATGGTATGATTTAGTTGATTTAGATGGGCGGTGAAGAGAATGTTTGATTGAGAGAGTTGATGGAGCGAAGAAACAAGACCAGGAACTTCAGTGGCCAAGTTGGATTTTAGAAACTCATTCTTTAATTTTTCAAGAGATGCTGAGATAGAAGAGTTTGAAGTGCTAACCCGTTTCATGCTGGCATCAAGTAAAGTTTGATTTTGACGAAGAAGGCGCTCATGAGTTAGCTCGCTTGCACGATGAGCCTTCTTGATGCCAAATATGTTGTCTTTAAGTTCAGCTAGCTCATCTTGCAAAGTATCGTTCCCAACGACCAACTCACCAAACTTCGCCCATGCTCCCAAGTTTAGCTCAACCACTTTGTCAACCAACCATGCATATAAGTAGCCATGTCTATTTCCTTGACTTTGGCAAACTTGCACCCTTCTTAAGATTTCTTGCAACTGGTATGTTTCGACATAATCCAAACCAGGCAAGTTGATAGCTGTGAAGGCAGTAGTCGCTTCTTGTGGAGAAGGCACTTTCAAGTCTTTTAGCGACATTGGGTATTTGCTACAAGGAAGGCCAAAGAAATCAGGATGATGTAGTGGTGGCACTTCCATGATTATTTCATCATGCAACTCCTCAGCTTCAACATATACTGCTGGCTTCATTTTCACAATTTTGCACATCATAATTCTTTTTTGAAGCTCAGCATCATCTAATTTGAGTTCAAATTCTCCAAAGTGACCATCAAGCTCAAACTTAGCAGTGGGCTTTGGAGAGAATCTTGGAGGTAGGGGCATGTCATCAAGAGACTCTAGGACATCATCAAAATGATTGGGAGAGGAGATAAGCACATATCCCAAGTCTTCAGCCAAAAACCCGCTAACAACATCTTCCTCACTTTCTTCAGCTGCAGCGAGTGTGATTTCAGCATCATCATTTAATGGGTCAAATTCACTGCCAGCTTATTCGTCTGTAAGATTACCAAAAATATATGTCTCGGTCCCTGCCAAAGCAGTTTCCAAGACAGAAGTAGATGGAGGGTTAAAGGAACCTGGTGCATCAACCTCAGTGTGTTGTTCCACCAAGATATCATCGGTCGTAGAGGGTGTTGACTCCAACATCACCTGTGATCTGGCTGCTGTCAACGACTCAGAAGGTATTTGAGAAGAAGGGGGAATATTTATTTGGGGTGGAGTTGGACTTTGACCTCTAGTGGGTTGGGGTGACCCAATTTCTTCACCAACCTCTCCTACAGAAATTTGAGGTGGCTGCTTGCTGCTCCCATTTAACTCGTCAACGGCCTGTTGGGAGGCTGCTGATGGGGTGGCTTGGGTACTAGTGTCCTTGGGCGTAAAGGACATCCTAACCTTTGGTTTGCCCTTTGAAATACTCCGCTTTCGTTTTGGGACGACAACGGAGGGTGAAGATTGAATATCTATAGTTGGGGATGCTGCCTTAGATTTTCTTTTGGCTTGTTTGGAGGCTTTGGAGGTCGCTGGGGGTTTTCCAGCAGCCAGCCTCCGAAGGCATTTTGGCATCCACAGCGACCGTATCAGCCACTTCATTAGAAAGAAGTGCTACCTCCCAGTCACTGTCTTTGGGGTATAGAGAAGAGTTTAAAGAAAATAATACCTCTTTCATGTGTGAGGTGAGCCTTGCAATAAGATGTTCAGCTGGCTGCTTGTATATGTTGTTCCCAACCCTTGCAATTGGGATTGTTGAAGCGTCTGGCAGCGAGTAAGCATCACCAAGTGCTTCCTTGAAAATCACAGAAAATAATCTAACAAATGGCACTGTATGTGACCTATTGTTCATGGAAATCTTGTTCTTCATGTCATTGAAGATCAACAACCCAAAATCAACAAACCTCCATTCTGCAAGAGCATGAATCATTGGCATAGAAGTAGTGGATGCCTGATTGTAAGACCCAAAATTTCCACCCATACACTGAATTACACGCGTAAAGAGAACTCTCCAGATCCCTGGAAGATTTTGCTTGAGAGGATTGCTGGGGATCGTGGATGGAGGGTTCTTTAGATTATAGTTAAACCCAATTGACGGCAACCATGCTTTCCATTCACTTTCAATAGCAGGCTCTACAAAGTTATTTTCACTGGTTTCTTGAGGAAACCCAAAAGTTTGGCGAAGGGACGCCGGAGTGATAGTGATGGTTTTCGTCCCTTCCCTAACTGTACCACTGATGGACTTAGTTTCATCATTATAATTACAAGTCCACCAGAATTCTCTAAGAAGATGCACAAAGATCTTCTCAGGATCAGCCATAATACATCAACTGGCGGGGGATGCATGGATGAAATCCAGCATTGGCTTATATCTTTTTGTACCTTTTGGTACGTCAGACGAGCCGAGATGATTGTTAGGTTTAACAACCATCTCTGATGCAATAAAAGAGATTTTAGAAGATTTAATGATATTAGGAGAGGGAGAATAAGTAGAAGAATTCAAGTACGATTTTGGAGTTTGTTGAGTGGCGGCGGAAGCGGATGGAGTTTCAGATGATGATGCCATTTATGAAGTTTGGAAGAAGATTAGAAGATGTAAAGATCAAAGGAAATAGATAGTATGATTTAGAGATTAGAAGAAGATGAACAGTTTGAGAGATTTTTAAGAGATTTGAGAGATGATGAATAGTTGAAAGAAAGCGTGAAAGTGAAAATATGAGTATGAGTTTGTATATATAGGGTATGGTGATGGACCATGATTGGTCAAATGAAAAGACAAAGAAGTTTTCTTTCTCTCTCCTCATTTTCAAACTGTACAGTTGTTAAACAACTGTAAAAGATATATATGTATATAAAAAAAACTTTGTGAGTAACGTTTTAATTTTTTTTTTTGCAAATACTTGAGTGTGCGCCGTATGCGTCTGACAGGGCCAGACCGTTAGATGCACAGTCACAGTCTCAAGTGGACAGGTGACGTACTCGAGAACACAAGTGGGTAACTTTTTGTTGAAAATTATGTATCATATGGCTCAAAAGAATGCCACGTTACCAACATAGTGACATCCGAAATAGTTAGTTTCAGATCTAATCCTATGTTTTATTTAATGTGTTAAAATCCAACAAATATTATTTTAATAGATCATGCCTCAGCAAACACATTGATGAGGACACGTTTTCTATTAAATGTCAGCGAGCATATGACACACATATGGTCGCTGAGATACAATTTTTGGCAAATTGTCAACCATCAACGGATTTTATAAGTCTTTACCATTAGCCATTTACTGATGGACTAGATGGAAACTTTTGGCTTTCCATTGCCTTTACTTTGCTTTTTCCCAAAGCAACAGGGATTAACGGATTTTAGAAGTCTTTACTAATAACCGTTTACTATTGGACTAGATGGAAACTTATGGCTTTCCATTGCCTTTATTTTGCTTTTTCCCAAAGCAACAGGGATTAACGGATTTTAGAAATCTTTACCAATAACCGTTTGCTATTGGACTAGATGGAAACTTTTGGCTTTCCATTGCCTTTATTTTGTTTAGCAAGCAAGACATACTTAAACTTGCTGACAAAATTTTAGCTTACAAATGATATGTAAGTTAAGTAGCTGAGTCACCATTCAACATTCCCAACCTACTGACAAGATCTTTAAATCTCTTTTCATCTAAGGGTTTTGTGAAAATGTCAGCGAGTTGATCATCAGTGGGAATGAAATAAATTTCAACATCCCCTTTCATGACATGGTCACGAATAAAATGATACCTAATATCTATGTGTTTGGTCTTGGAATGTTGAACAGGATTATGTGTGATGGCAATTGCACTTGTATTGCAACACATAATGGGGACCTTAGAGTAGTCTAAGTCATAGTTAGTGAGTTGGTGTTTCATCCAAAGGACTTGTGCACAACAACTCGCTGCCGATACATATTCTGCTTCAGCAGTGGAGATGGATACTGTATGCTGTTTCTTACTAGACCAACTAGTTAACCTCCCCCCCAACAGTTGACATCCTCCACTAGTACTCTTTCAATCTAACATGCAGCCAACATAGTCAGAATCGGAGTAAGCAACAAGATCAAAATTTGATTCCTTGGGATACCAAAGACCTAAGGTCATAGTACTTTTCAGATATTTGAAGATTCGCTTAACAGCGAGAAGATGAGATTCTCTTGGAGATGCCTGATATCTTGCACATAAGCAAGTGGCAAACATAATATCAGGATGACTCGTTGTGAGATACATTAGCGAGCCAATCATCCCACGATAGTGAGTGGGGTTCACATGCTTACCGTCAGGATCAGCATGGAGATTATTGGGAGGAGACATGGGGGTTGGCTTGGGAGATATATCAGACATATCAAATTTAGCCAACATGTCTCGAATTATTTGCAAACCAAGAAAGAAGGTTAATTCTCCCATCATACTCATTTCAAAGTGAGATGACATAAGGGAGCTAAACTTTTTGCATAGTTTAGTGCTTGAGGATCCAAAGATAATGTCATCAACATAAATTTAGACATACAGTATATGAGCGCCTTTTCGAAAGATGAAAAGAGTGCTGTCAATAGATCCTCGCTGAAAGTTGTTAGAGAGGAGAAATTCAGAGAGGGTGTCGTACCAAGCTCTAGGAGCTTGTTTAAGACCATATAAAGCCTTATGAAGACGATAGACATGATGTGGCTTGGCTGGATCTTCAAAACCAGGTGGCTGTTCGACATAGACTTCTTCATCGAGTTTTCCATTTAGGAAGGCACTCTTGGCATCCATTTGATAGACTTTGAAGTCTCGATAAGCAGCATGTGCCAAGAATAAGCGTATAGCTTCTAATCTAGCCACTGGAGCAAAGGTTTCGTCAAAGTAGACTCCTTCTTCTCGAAGATAACCTTGTGCAACCAGCCTAGCCTTATTACGTATAACAACACCGTCCTCGTCTATTTTGTTTCTATACACCCATTTGGTACTAATACGTTCCTTACCAGGTGGTAAAGGAACCAAAAACCAGACATGTTGTCGTTGAAATTGGGTTAATTCCTCTTGCATGGCAGCAACCCAGGATGGATCAACCATTGCCTCACCAATATTTTTGGGAGTGATTATTGACAAGAAGTTTACATAAAGACATGTGTTTCTTGTCGCTAATCGAGTGACAATACCCTGCTGAGGATCACCAATGACTTGGTGAGCGGGGTGACTTGCTGTCCACCTAAGTGCAGGAACACTTGAAGAACCTAGTTGAGTATCAGTGAAAGATTGAGTAAAGGAGACAGCAGGGAAAGGATTATATGATGAGAAATCAATGGTGACAGTGGATTCTGCAATTTGATGATCGGTTGAGTCATTTGACTGAGCTGAGTTAATGTTGATGTTGGAGTCATCAGCAGACTCCATATCCTTAGCATTTGCTGAGGCATCATGAAACTCATCCTCAGCGAGATCATCAGCATGAACATCCTTAGTCAATGATCTATTGTTAGCTGAGGCAGCCTGGATTGATCTCAAAATAGGCTCAACTGGCTCAATAGAGTAAATATGAGCAACAACTTGTTCTTTATCAGTAAATATAAACAAAGTTGACTAATGCTTATAAGATTGTGTTTTAATCCGTTTACATAGGTAACTTTTGAGAATTTGATTAACCTATTTGAGAGGAGACCATAACCTTCAGTTTGTCCGGTGGAATTATCACCAAACACTACAATAGGGCCAGTAGCCTCTACGTAGTTATCCAACAAGGTCTTTGAGCCAGTCATGTGTTTTGAACATCCACTGTCCAAATACCACACTCCTTTTCCCAACGAATCCTGCATGGATAAAATAGAAGGTTTTAGATTGGTCCACTTTCAAATTCGCTGACAGGCATGTCAGTAGGATTAAAGATGGGAGCATCAGAGATAGTGGTTGGCTCAGTTGAAAGAGCTTCCTCGAGAGTGGGATAGTTTCCCAAGTCAGCAAGCATATAAGTTCTGTCATTCTCGTCAGTGGACATTGTGTTACTCCCATTTTCTTGAAGAACAACAAATTTGCTGACAACATTGGGAGCACTAAATTCAACCAACATCGCTGGTTGTCCCCAAGAATTGGAGATAACACTCTGAGAATGAGGAATCTTAATACGTTGATCGGCAACATAATCAGCTAAGTTAGTTTGATAAGTGCCATATGGGCCAGTGACAGAGCCAGTGTCAATGATGATAGATTCATTAGGAGGGCTCTCGCTGATCCTAGTAGATGAGATGGTTTCACTGACAGGGTCAGATGATGGGACACATGCTGAAGTGGAAGCACTTGTTTGCACAACCACTTCAGGAGCATCTCTTGAGCCACTGCAGTCAGTTGCAACATGTCCTCTAATGCCACAAAGATAACATTTTCTATTTGAGGAGTTGTTTTGTTGATTGCTAAGAAGGAATTCCTTGAGTTGAGAAGACAAGTCATTGACTTGTTGAGGAAGTTCAACAATTGCAGGGTCTGAAGAGGTTGAAGCCTTGGTCTTTACTTTGGACTTAGGCTTTGATTTTTGCTTGCGAGAATTCCTTGAGGGTGGAGGAGGACCCAAGAGAGATTGTCCAGTGGGGTCATCTAGACGAGGAGTGGAAGAGGATGCAACTTGTGATCCTCTTAAAACACTCCAGGCTTGTTTCAGATTTGATTAAGAGTAGGAAGTCCTAGGTTGATGCACTCTGCTGGGAGTGGTGGACCTAGATTGACGATTTGGAGTAGCAGACCTCCCTTGTCTGTGAGGGAGTTATTCTCTAATTGGAACAGAAGATTGTACATGCTGCGAGGACAGTTGTCCTCTGTTAGGAGTGGAGGTTCTCACTTGCTGATGTGGCAAGTGTCCTCTTTGGGGAGTCACAATCCTCATTTGTTGCTGAGGAACATTTCCTCGCTGAGGAGTTACACTCCTCATTTGTTGCTGAGGAATGTTTCCTCGCTGAGGAGTTACATTCCTTATTGGTTGCTGAGGAATGCACCCTCGCTGAGAAGTGGTTGGTCTATTATCAGACTGAGGCATCTTACCTCTTTGAGGAGTTGAGTGTCTTAGAATTGATCGAGGTGGAGATGACTGAGTAGCCTGCTGATGGACAACAGGTTTAGCTTGAGATGAGCTTTCATGTTGAAACCTAGCATCTCCAAACTTTACACGTCTCACCATAAGACGTTCATGCTGAGGTTCCTCAGCATTTGAGACTTTAGAAGGAAAAGGATCAGACAAGATGGACTGAGGTTGCTGTTTAGGATGATCAGCTCGCTGAGGCGTGCTATAATCATAAGGCACAGCAACAACACTTCTTTTGAAAGTCTCAGCTTTTTTCCAGGTAAGTTGCTGAGGAGCAATGATTTGTACCCATCACTTGAGATGTCTCCATGAAATGTTCCATTTGGAGAGTATTGAATTTTACCTTCATGTGGCATCATGCCAACAATAGGTAGATGGGAAAACATATTGTTAGAGGTTGAAGATGAGCTAGCGATTTTAGCTTCAGAGAAATTTGAAGGGTCGCTGGAGAGAGATGAGGACGATCCAGCGTCCATTTCAGTGTGATAATCATTTCCTTTAACGAAATACCACTTTTTCATTTCCTCAGGAGAAGTAATACCAGATGGTGGGATAGAGATTTCAGGTTTCACATCATCTTTAAACATGTCAGCGAGATAGGCAGCAGATTCAAAATCTCCACCTATCACTGCCTGAACTTGTGCAAGGACTTGTTCTCTGAGACATTGATGATGAAACTTAGAAGCTTTTGACCAAGAGGTCACAATCTTCTTGAGATTGAGGACTTCAAGCTTAAGTTTTTCATTCTCAAGCTGAAGCTTTTGTGTCAGCAACTCATGTGACTGAAGTTCTACATGAACATTCTTTAGTCTGTTGAGTTTTTCAGATTTTTCACTCAATTCAGAACTTACTGAAAAGAGTTTTGAGTGAGCTTCAACGCGCAGAGTTTCTACGAACTGAAGATCACATGACAAGGATTCAAGAATTTTGGTCTTGTCCTCGTCAGCAGATGAGAGAAGAGCATGTACCTTTTTGACAGTGACGTTGATCCACTGACTTGTTGAGACTTGGTCTTTTGTCAGCGCATTACTATCAGCCAGAGCCATGAGACACATGGTGTCAACATACTCCTCGTCATCAGAGTCATCTGAATCAGCCCAATCATGCTCTTCAGCAACCAGACCTTTGCCTGGTGTTTTGGCTTCCTCAGTTTCAGCCATTTTGGCTTTGAGCTGATAATACTTGTTCCTGTATTCATCAGCAGATTTAGATGAGTTAGTTTTAGGAGCAGCAGGGGTTGGAATAGAAACCATGCACTCCTTTTGATAATGGCCTTTTCTGCCACATTTCCAGCATTCTTCCTGTGATTTATCAACAGGAGGCTTATATGGAGCAACCGACTTACGGTTGTTCCACTTTCTGGAATATATCTTTCTAGCGATTAAGGCAAATTCCATAAAATCACTGAACATTTCTTGTTTCTCTTCAGCATCAAGCTCATCAACAAGAGCTTGAATGGATGCTGGAAGAGTAGAGGTGCTGGCACCATCATTGGGGTAGATGGGCTCAGTAGAGATGAGAGCAAGAGGGTCAGTTAGAGGGTTTGCAGAAGTGCTAGCTGCGGAAGAGGAGCCAGCATGTCTCCTAGATTCTGCAGAGGCTCTAATATTTTGAGCCAAGGCTTTCTCTTCAAATTGAAGAGTGCCAAACAATTCCTCAAGATCCAGTTCTTGAATCTTTTTAGTGGTACGGAGGATTTGTCTTAAATTCTACCATTTAAGAGGAAGAGAATCGATGAACTTGTGGCATACCTCAAAATTGTCATGGGTAATGCCAACATTTGTCATGTCATTGAGCAACCCTTTGAAACGGGTATATGTGCCCTCGAGACTTTCACCAGGAAGAGAAAAGAAATTTTCGTAGGCACGTTTTAGGTCAATTTTCTTGGTTTTAATCAAGTCAGCTGACCCTTCATAAGTGCTCACTAGTCTTTCCCAAACTTCTTTTGAAGTGGGAAATTTAATGACTAGTTTCATCACCTCAGTGGGAAGAGTGGTGATGATCATATTTTTCAATCTTGAATCAAGATTGACGAGCTTTCGCTCTTCTTCAGTCCATTGGACTTCTGGCTTTACCAGATCAGTCACAATTTCAGGAGCGTCAAGTGTAGCACCTGGTGTCCTTTGGACATACATGGGTATGTAAGGACCTTCATTTAAGATGGTCATAAGATATGGTTCTACACCCACTATGTGTAGTAACATTCGTTCCTTCCATGAGCCAAAGTCTTTTGGCTCAAATTTTGGAGGAATAGAGACGTAACCAAAGTCACGCGTGTTAACCAGAGTGGGTACAAAAGACATCTTTAAAAAAAAAAAAGGTTTTAAGATTTAAACAATAAAGAAAATAATGTAAACACAAGAGGCAAACAGATCTTGTTCCAATGATTTAGGAACCGTGGCTCTGATACCACTTGATGGTCCACGAATGCACTACTTGTGTTTGATTTACTAACTTATAATGTTCATATGAAATAACAAGAATATAGACGAGAAGTAAAGAATTAGTTTAGTTATATGTATTTCAAACTACACGATGAAAACATGGATGGTTGTTTTACAACAATAACAAACAAAAAGAAAAGATTCGTTAAGTTTTTGAACACACAAAAACTTAACAAATAAGCAAAAAGAATAAAGTAAAGAATGTGGAATACCCCCAACCACCCTGGTGGCTAGGTCAAGTGATTCCTTTTATAGGCAGATAAGGAATCACATGACAATCCTAGTAGATGTTGACACATGAAGGTTGTCAACTATCTATTGGTAGATCATTTAGATCTGCAGAGGTCTCTTTCCTTCATCTTGTTTGTTTCCAAAAACGGTATGAAAGAGAGACTCCATTGCACAGACATAGTACAAGGTCACATGGCTTCATCCTGATCTTGCAACACGTATCCTTGGGACCATCCTTCTTATCTTCAATTTCCCGCTCATATTTGACTTACAAATACTGGACGGTGAGTCATCAAACATATCCTTTAGACTTGAAGATAGATCGTGCTTGTAGATGCAGGCGATCGCTGAGAGCTTGCTGAACGAGTCACTCACTGAGTCTCTTCAGCGAATCCATAACTCAACATAACTAAATATCAGTATTCACGAGTACGCAACAGAAGCAAATAAAACCATGTAATCAAATAATTAACCTTAAAATAGGGTTAAGGAATACCTCTTAATGTAGATGATAAAGTAAAGAAACTTTAAAAAGATTTGAAATAAATCCCTCTATGATTGCACACACGATCCACCGATATAGGTGTGCTAGCACTTGATCACGAACCAAGCAACCTTTGACTTAATCTTCTTCTTCAAAACCGAAAACCAAAAACCCTAAAGGATTTTTTCTTGCTTTGGCCGTCCAAAAGAATAGAGGAGGAGAGGAGAGATTTAGGGTTTAATTCTCTTGGAATTGTAGTTATGAAAAACCATTAACCTGACTTTAGTATTTATAGGTTTAATCCAACTTGGCTATTAAGTTAGGGTTTCACTAGGAATCCTAGTAGGAGGTCGGCCCCCTATGGGCTTTTCTAGAACTTTCCCTAAGCGTATTTAATTACAATTATCTCCTTACTTTAACCACCGTTAGCTAGTAACCGTTAAATATTAACGACCGTTCATTAACTTATTCGTGATCCATATTAATTAACAAATCAATTAATATTAACTATATTTGAATCGAGACGTGTGACCCCATAGGCTTAAATTATTTCCGGACATACGTTCATTTTACGTGATCACATACTAACAGCTCCCACTTGAGCTCATAACAAATGAAGGTAATAACATTGGTTAGCGTCTAGCAACACACCAATGTTCCCAGAAATATTTAAGTATAGTTTCTTAAAGTATATTTAAATGGTTGAGACATTTATTATCCCTTTGTTCAGATACCGTGTTAAACATGAATATGGATCAATGTCATTTCATGATTTAACGATTCTGTTTCTCATTTCGTCACTACTTAAGATTACCAAACATAATCGAGACACATCTGGATGCATTTAGACATGGCCATGTAAACATCTTAAATAGTCCCAATGAGGGGCCCAATGGTATCATTCTGCAACTATTAGTTGGAGGAACAAATCCTGTATTGACTACACGTGTCAGTCATCATACTTCACTACACTTTCTAAAAATAGCCCTTTATGTACTCCCTTATTCAGGAGAGTTAGAACTATATCTAGTAAGTGCAATCCATACATGCTGACCTGCTTGTATCTCAAGTCAAAGGATCAATAAAGTAACCATTTACGAATTTCACTTAATGACGCCGATCCATAAAGTAATAAATCCATTAGTGGGGTAGTCTGATATGCATCATATGGATACCATGTGAGTTTGGTGGGACCTGCCATTATATATTCAAAGAATATAACCAATCGCTCAGATTTGTCTTAGTTTAATTATATTCTCATATAATTAATCGACAATGGACAATTTAGAAAATTTAATATAATATTCAAGGATTAAACATGCAAATATAGGATACAATTAATATTAAAAAAAATCAGACATATCAAGTACTTTATTTCATTATGAAAAATATAAATTGTTTAACATCCCTTATCCAAATACTGAAACAACAGATTTACATGAAATAACTAGCTAATTTAAGTCCTATGCCCTCAGCATGCCTTTCAAGCTTGGGCTTAGCCAAAGCTTTTGTGAAAGGATCAGCTAAGTTAAAATATGTGTGAACTTTGAGTAATTTGATCTATCTTAGTTCGATCTGCTCACGAATATAGTGATATCTTCTAGCATAATGTCTGGCACCTTTCTGAGCTCCGGGCTCATTGGCAATGATTAATGCACCAGTTTTATCACAGTACATATCAGTGGGTAAGTCACTCGAGGGGATCATGTCAAGCCCGCTAATAAACTTCCTTATCCAAACTGCTTCCATTGCGGCTTCTGAGGTGGCAATGTACTCCGACTCTATTGCAGACATGGCAACTATGGTTTGATTCTTGCTTTTCCAAACCACAGCACCTCCGTTAAGAACGAAGACGAATTCTGACTGAGATTTCGGGTCATCTCTATCAGTTTGAAATCCAGCATCACAGTATCCGGTCACTTTGAGCTCTAAGTCTGGATTTCCTCCATACACCAAAAACATATCTTTACTTCAAAATGTTCTTAACAGCAGTCCAGTGGCTTTCACCTGGATTGATGTTTTGCGCGAACGCCACATCGGGTCTAGTGCATCTAACCGCATACATAATGGATCCCACAGGCGAAGCATAAGGAATTCTTCGCATACGCTCCACCTCATTAGGTGTAGTAGCACCCTGTTTGATAGATAAACTAAGTCCTTCTTGCATAGGTATAAACCCACGCTTAGAATTCTCCATCTTGAATCGTTTCAAGACCTTATCAATATAAGCACTTTGACTTAGTCCAATTAACCGCTTTGATCTATCTCGGTAGATCTTGATTCCAAGAATAAATGCCGCTTCTCCTAAATCTTTCATGGCAAAACACTTTCCAAGATGAAATTTAACATCTTGCAACATTGGAATGTATTTTCCTATGATTAATAGGTCATCAACATATAAGACAAAGAAAGTAACATTAATCCCACTAGCTTTGCGATATACACATGGCTCATCGGGATTTTGAACGAAACCAAACTTTTTTGATTTCTTCATCAAACTGCTTGTTCCAACTTCTTGATGCTTGCTTTAGTCCATAAATGGACCTTTGAAGCTTGCATACTTTGTTGGGATGTTTTTGATCAATAAAACCTTCAAGTTGATCCATATAGACTTCTTCATCCAAGTAACCATTTAAGAAGGCAGTCTTAACATCCATTTGCCATATCTCAAAGTCATAGTACACAGCTATGGCTAAGAGAATCCTAATAGCTCTAATGTCCACAACTGGAGAAAAGGTCTCATCATAGTCAACACCGAAACGTTGAGTATAACCTTTCGCCACGAGACGAGCTTTATATGTGTGTACATTTCTATCGATGTACGTCTTCTTCTTGAAGATTCACTTACACCCAACAGTTTGAGCATTTTGTGGAAGATCAACCAAGCTCTAGACTTGATTGTCTTTCATGGATTTCATTTCCACCTTCGTAGCTTCAAGTCAATTGTCAAATTCCGGATCTGATAATGCAGCTTTGAAATTCGGAGGCTCATCGAGATCTCCTAAAATGTTTTCTTCTACCATCAAACATTTATTGTCAGTAGGACGTCTTGTCCTTTCGGACCTACGAAGTGGAATTGCTTCATCATCATCGACTTGAGGTTCATCACTTTAAACATTCCCCCCCCAAGTTGATGATTGCTAGGAGCTTCAGAAGGTGACACATCTTCCTCTTGAGTCTCATCAAGTTTTACAACCCTCCCACTGTTCTCTTTAGCTAATTTCTTTTCAAAGAATTCAGCATATCGAGCAATGCGAACAGTGTTTTTGACGGGATCATACTAGTCGTAACCCATCGTTTCCTTAGAGTATCCGACAAAGATGCACTTAGTAGTTCTGGGTTCAAGTTTGTCAGGCGTATCGCGCTTCACAAGTGTCTCACATCCCCAGACTCTTAAGTAAGACAGATTAGGGACATCTCCATGCCATAATTCATATGGTGTCTGGTCAACCTTAAGTACAGCAGTCTCTAGAGCATAATCCCAACACGAAAATGGGAGAGTCGTAAGGTTCATCATAGATCTCACCATGTCTAGCAAGGTTCGATTTCTCCTTTCAGACACTCCATTATGTTGAGGAGTTTATGGAGGAGTAAGCTGTTGGACAAGTCCACACGCTTTCAGATAATCCTTAAACTCTTGGCTTAAGTATTCACCACCTCAATCTGAACGAAGAATCTTGATGGTTTTTCCGAGTTGATTTTCCACTTCATTTTTAAACTCTTTGAATGTTTCAAACACTTCTTGTTTATGTTTAAGCAAGTAAACATAACCATAACGACTGAAATCATCCGTAAAAGTTATGAAGTAGGTAGCTCCTTTTCTTGACATATGTCTAAATGGGCCGCAAACATAGGTATGAATGAGTCCAAGAAGATCTTTAGCCCTCTCTGGTTTATGCGGAAAAGGTTTTTTTGTCATTTTGCCGGAAACACATGACTCGCATTTATCAAAGGATTCATCATTTAATTGTAAGATCCCTTCACGTTGAAGTCTTTGAATGCGATTTTTGCCAATGTGTGCAAGACGACAGTGCCAAAGATAGATAGAGTCCAAGTTAGTCTTGGCTCTTTTGCTAACATTATACATTGAATTATCATTTAGTGAATCACAACCACGCATATCAATTTCATAAATACCTTTATTATCAATAGCATCAAAATAATGAACATTATTTTTAGAAACTGAATACTATTATCATTAAAAACATTAATGAATCCGTTGTCTTTCAACACTGAAACTGAAACTACACCTCTAGTAATAGATGGCGCATAATGACAATTGTCTAAAACAATAATTAAACCGGAAGGAAGAAGTAAATGATATTCTCCAATAGCTTCAACAGGTGCTGGTAGACCATTGCCCACGAACAGCTGCAAAGCTCTGGGCTTCAGCGTCCTCCTTTTCCTAAGTGCCTGTAATTCATTACAGATATGAGTTCCACAGCCAGTGTCACAAACCCATGATTTACGCTTAGTAAAGGAAAATAATTCAGTAGTGAAGATACTTGAGTACTAGCACCGCTAGCTTGCTTCTTCTTCACATTCAACTCGGCAAGATACTTGGGACAGTTCCTCTTCCAGTACCCGACTTCATTACAATGATGACAGGTCTGGTCTTTAGCCGGATGCTCTTTCTTAGCTGGAGGGGTTTTCTTTGGTTTGGAGGCAATAGCAGATTGCTTACCCTTGCCTTTACCATCAAACTTGCCTTTAGCTTGGTGCGATTTTTAGCTTTCTGGATCCGACCCCCTTTTATCATAAGAACATTTGGGTCATTGGCCTTCTTTGGAATCGTATTCTAATATTCAATGAGCATGGCGTGAAGATTAGTGACACACTTTTTCATAGAGTGCATGGTATAGTTTTGCACAAAGCCCTCATATTCCTTAGTAAGGGATTTGAGAATCATGCCAACTTTTACCTCTTTATGATAAGCGTACTCCATCGAATCTGTGACATCCGTCAAATTTTCACTTTATTAATTTAACCTAATTATATGCAATTAGGGTTCGATTATATTAATTAGGGCATTTTAGGCTAAGATAGGGCATGATTAGTTATATGAGTATGTGCAAGGTTTTCTTATTTGATTGTGTGATTAATCAAACTACTAGTGAACTATCTTAACAAGTTTAAAAACCTTGATGATGATCAACTAGAAAATAAAAAGTTCAAATCTTCGGAAAATTCGTAAAACGCCTATTTTTCGCATAAGCTTTTCTTGTATGAACTTAAGACTTGGGGAAACATAATTTCTAGTATTTCTACACTCGATTATGATTTTTAATTCATAAAATAACACACTCGAAAAATCGGAAAATCTAAATAATTATAGTGAATAGTAAGGAGGTTAAAGATTTTTAACGAGTTATTTAAACTAGATATTTTGTTTTACCATGACTATTGAAAACATCACCTCTTTTCTTTTACCACCACCACTTTTCTACCACATCACCACCCTAGTAAAAAGTTGATGAATCACCTCCCCTAGCCCCCTAAACCCATGGCCAAAACCACCACCATTTTACCTTTCATTTGCAAATTCTTTTACTATAAATAGCCAGCTTATGTCTTCATTCCAATTTGCTAATTCACACAATCAAACTTCTTCTTCTTAAATCCCTATCATTCTAAGATCCATACTTGTTCAAGTTCAAGCATATCTCTCACAACCTTTCATCATCCCAAGCTTTCGATTCAACCAAAGTTATCTTGATTTCGTTGGTTTCGAAGTTGTAAACACGAAGTTGTTATCGGGAATTCTTACAAGATCATCAAAAAGTCTAGTTATAATGGCCAATTGGAGTTAGGATTTATTCATATTCTTCAAGTAAACAAGTCCAAGCTATATTCAATTTTCTCAAGATCTTCTTCGGAGCTCATTCCTATATCGTTACTTTGATCATAAAATTTTTAATTCTCCGAACTTGTAAGTGTTTTTATAAAACCTTACTATACTTTTCTCTTTGATTTTAGAACTATATGTTATCTATTAAAATGCTTGTCAACTTATTTATACTCATTTTAATACATACTTGCATTTAAATACGTTGAATATGTCTTTTATACGCATAATAAATTGTTGGTACTTTTATAGAATTGAAGTACATGATATTTACACTTAAATAAATCTCCTTATGTACTTCCAATGAAGTATAAATGAATATTTATATAATCGCTATTCACCATCTGTGAATTGTTTTCGTTTTCTCGAATTATCGGATTTATGGATAAAATATATCCTTGATAGCCTCTTAACCATACTATATTTCTAAATGTGATTGCCATTGACCTTGGGCATCTCTAGGGTATACCAACGGAGCGGATTGTAGTTCGCAAACGGTTTGCTTTCGCATTCTAAACGCAACTTGGTTCACCGTCGGGATACTACATGACCCACGTCAACCCTAACACAACTGGAAATATAATATTGGTTTTTCTTGCCATTTAAGGTATCTCTTCATCCTATGATTAATACATTTTGTATTAATTATAGTCCTACTATTTAAAGTATCTCTTCGATATATGTATATAAATATATACACACTCGTATTCGTTTTCGAATATATTTCATATCAATTCAAAGAAACACTTTCAAGTGTCTTCTTATTCTCATTCATATCTTAAGCTAAATGATAGCTTATAAATTGTATTTTTAACAAAAGCTTATGAAAGATTTTTATAAAGATAAAATGAGAAATCATTTATAAATATTTTAAAAATAAAGATTTTTAGAAAGAACCCAAAGTTTCTTACGTTGACAAGCGTATTGATAAATAACATTATTAAGTTTAAACCTAGACTATAAATCAAATCGTATTTTCTATTAGGATAATTTGCTCGTTTGCCATCATCGTCATCTACAACCTTTTTACGTTACTAATCAATTTTACCAATCTAAGGTGAGTTTCATGGATCCCTATTTACTATTTTTGGGACTAAGAATACACAACTATTTTGTTTTTATGGACACAATTGCTTAAAATGATCCATGCTTATATTTTTATTATTACAATGCTCTGGCTCGAAATCCCCTATATGGAACTTGGACCGATTAAAATTTACAACGCGAATATTATAAATAGTACTATTGGGTTGACACCCCTATCCTGGTTAGTTGCACTAACACATGCAAGGGATAATTAATATTTGAAATATATCGTAATTGTGTTGAGCATTTTAGCATCACAAGAGGGGTATTATTATTATATATACGTGAATCGTATGATGTTAAGGTATTCGGTTTCCAAGGTATAAGCATGTGATAGATATTATTGGTTTGAATAATCATGTTATCTTGATATTCGTAATGCATGCGATATCTTATATAAATCTTGTGATCCAAAGGTAAATTCTTATTATAAAAACTGTGAACTCACAAACTTTATGTTGACGTAATTTAAATGTGTATTCTCAGGTACTTGAGCTATTTGATGCATATACGTGATGCATGCTTTTGGAGTCACAACATATATTAGGAGAAAACATTTCGAGATGTCTTTAGCCTGTTAATATTCTCATGTTTTTAAAGAATCTCATTTGTACTTGTTGTATGCTCATTTCCATCTTTTGTAAGAACAAATGATTATTATTAATGAAAGTTTCTAAAACGTCTCATTATAGAGGTCGTTTATTATACTTTGTGTTGTGATTTCCTTTATTGTTCACTCCTTCTGTTTCTGCAAACTAAAATATTTTGGGGGTGTGACAGATTGGTATCAGAGCCACAGGTTATAGTGAACTAGGTTGCATTAGTGGGCCTGATATATATGAATTATTAGGTTGCATTAATAAACTTAGTCTATAACAGTTTTGTGACAATGTGCTCATACATGCTTAGAATATACATTTTCATGCCTTAGTTTACAAAAGCCTTAGTTCAATCATGCCTTAGATTTCTCATGCCTTAGTATTTTTGTAAATACAGAAATGGCTGATAATCACTATGATTCAGACTCTGATGATAGCATCAACCAAGTAGTCAAGATGAAATAAGTGATCTAGAAGATGCACCACTAGCTGATGATGAAACACCTCCTAAATCACCGATTTTGTTTGACCCTTATGTCAATCCAAATAATATTAGGGAATGGATAATGGATATGGGATGGCCTTTATTCGAGCAACCACCATTTGAGCCAAGGGATTTTCCCATAACTTGTGAACTACCTCATCACACTGTACCTATTCTAGTGGCAGGACTCCATGAGCTAGAAAGTAAGTTAGAAGCTGTTCGATATGAAATGCAAAGCCTAGCAAGTCAAAGGAGTGTATCTATTACTAGAGAAAGTGTTAGAAATGTGAGGGAAGATTTTGATAGATTCACCGATTTATACAACCATAACGCTGCCATCCTAGATCATCTAGACGAAGACCATCAAGGTTTGGTCCAACATCTAAGAGAAAATAATGTGATCAACACCAGCAATGAGAAATCATTAGCTACTAGGATGCAAGAGATGGAAAAGACAATAGCCAGTCTCAAAGCTCAGTTGCCCTCCACTTCTGGAAACAAGAGAAACCGAGCTACAACACCCTAAGAAAAGATGCTGAAGGAAGAGCAAGTTATTAGAAGCCTATATATATATATATATATAGTAGGAAATATATGTAAAAGATGTATTAGAATCACATATTAGGAAATACATATATTAGGATGACGTAATTTAAGTTCAAGAGTAGGCTAACTCTTCAGAAAGATACGGTTCTCTAAATTTTGATGTACTAGAGAACTCGTATATGTTTGATCAATGTACTATGTAAATTTTTCCAAATATAATGCATGAGTACTTTCTTATACAAATGTGTTATATACTTGCAAGTCTTTGCTTTATTTTAAGAATTCTATTATTTTGGAATTTACTTGGTTAAGTATTATTTAAGTTAAGATTTTAGTATATTTCTAACAAAGTTACTAACTCGAAACATTTTCTTTATCTAAGAAAATGGCGCCTCCTAAGAACGCGACTCTACTAAGAAGATCACCCCGAGCTAACCCAGATCCAACAAAAAGAAATTCGGAACCTGCTCAGAAAAAGAAACCTGAACCAGCCAAGAAAGTAACTCAACCTAAAACGACTAAGAAAACAAAGCCAATTGTTGAGCCGGAGAGTTCTAGTGATGAAGAGGAAGAAGAAATCATCCGCATAGCACAAAGTGAAATCGACAAACTAGTCGCCGAACAAGTTAAGGACATCATAGCGGCTGAAGCAAGTAAAAAATCTGGAAAGAAAGAAACTGCTAGTCAGACGAAAGGAAAGGGTATAGTTGCAAGTAAGACTAGTCAACAAGCAGGAGGAAATTCTAATAGGGTCGGTCTATACAAGGATTCCCTAAATTGCAAACCAACTTTCTTCCACGGCACTGAAGGGGCGGTAGGCCTATTACAATGGTTCGAGAAGACTGAGTCAGATTTCCGACTGAGACTCCTGATGAAAATTGAGTCAAGTATGCCACTGGTACTCTTCTGAGTGGTGCTCTCACTTGGTGGAATGCATATGCTGTTGATGTAGAAATCGATAATGTTAATGCAACTCCTTGGGACGAAGTTAAGGAAATGTTGAGGGAAGAATATTGTCCGAGGAATGAAATTCAGAAGTTAGAAATGGAGTTTTGGAGTTTGAAGATGAAAGGAAACAACATTGCTGCCTATACTAGGCGTTTTCACGAATTGTCGGTATTATGCCTTACAATGGTTAAGCCATTGTACAAACAAGTTGAGCGATACCTTTGGGGACTTCCTCAGTCTATCCAAGGGAATGTGTTAGCATCAAAACCCGTTACGCTTTCAAATGCTGTTCGTTTAACTCATGAGCTCATGGATCAAGCAATTCGTCACGGAGCAGTAATCAAGACTGCGGAAGTTAGGAACTTTGATAATAAGAGAAAATGGGATGGGAACCAAGGAAGAAACTTTACTCCTCGACCGTTCAGGAAGCCTGATAACATAAGAGCCTACAACGCGGGCCCGAGCAATAACATGCCAAACAAGGGAAACTCGCCAGTTTGTGGCCAGTGCAAGCGTAATCATCAAGGACCTTGCAAGTACTGTGAAAAGTGCAAAAGGTATGGCCATCTTACAAAAGATTGTAAGATTACCCCACCTACTAATATCAGAACCGCACCTGGAGGTTGTCACCATTGCGGAGATAAGGGCACTGGAGGCCAAATTGCCCAAAGCTGAATGTCATGAATGTCCAACCAGGTCGTGGGAGAGCATTTGTTATCACACCAGAACAAGCTCGGAATGACCCTAACCTCGTTACGGGTATGTTCCTTATTGACAATTTCTATGCATCTGTTTTATTTGATACTGGTGCTGAAAAATGCTTTGTATCTGAAGAATTCAACCCGTCACTTAATACAATTCCCGATAAATTAGATGCTAAGTATACAGTAGAAGTAGCTAACGGAAAACTCATGACTACCGACAAAATATTTCAAGAATGTACTCTAAATTTAGCCAATCACCCTTTTCCCATAGACTTAATGCCTGTGAAATTAGGAAGCTTCGACATAGTCATCGGTATGGATTTGTTGTCGAAACATCATGCCGAAATCTTGTGTCGCGATAAGGCAATCCAAATTCCTCTCCCGAATGGAGAAGTGATTATCATACAAGGAGAGAAAAGCACGTGAAAGAAAAGAATTCAGATGAGAAACGATTAGAAGAGGTGCCAGTAGTCAAAGAATTTCCCAATGTATTTCCAAAAGAATTATTAGGACTCCCACCATCTAGACAAGTAGACTTTCATGTTGATTTAGCACCTGGAGCGAAACCAGATCGATAAAGGTTTCATTAGACCAAGTTTCTCACCTTGGGGAGCTCTGGTCTTATTCGTTAAGAAAAAGGATGGATCCTTTAGAATGTGTTTCGACTATCGTGAGTTGAACAAACTAACGATTAAGAATAGATACCCTCTTCCGAGAATTGATGATTTATTCGATCAACTCCAAGGTTCTAAGTTCTATTCAAAGATAGACTTACGATCTGGTTATCATCAACTGAAAGTTAAGGAAGAAGACACACCTATAACAGCTTTCAGAACTCGTTATGGCCACTACGAATTTCTAGTGATGCCATTTGGCTTAACAAATGCACCAGCTGTTTTCATGGATCTGATGAACCGCGTATGCAAACCATACTTGGATCAATTCGTCATTGTATTCATCGATGACATTCTCATCTACTCGAAAAGCAAGGAGGAACACGAGCAACATTTGAGGAAAATCTTAGAACTGTTCAAGAAGGAGAAACTGTATGCCAAATTCTCAAAATGTGATTTCCGGATTGAGAAAGTACAGTTCTTAGGTCACGTTGTTACTAGCAAGGGTATTCACGTGGATCCCTACAAATGATTGTACTCAAAAGGTAAGTGACGACCAGTAATTGCATTACATGTGCAATTCCTAGTAAAAATGGGACCTACAAATGACACTTGATTCATCAAGTGATTTGTAGTCATGTTTTGTCCCATCTTTTGCCACGGGTTAAAGTCTCACCGCTTAACTCGCTTTAAGTCGTCCAACCAAGAACGCGCAAATTTGTCCACCACTGTGTACCAGTGAGTCGGATTTGCCATGCAACTGCCATTTCACCACTGTGTACCAGTGAGTAAAACAACAACCACAAGTATCCTTTACGAGTTGGATGGCAATGACTTAAGTTTATTGGGTCAATCAATTTGATGAGTGATCAAAAAGTTATGTTTGAAGATTCATGCATATCTTCTAAACATAATATGTTTATAAAACTCACTTTTATCGCCTTTGAATACAAAAGAGCTCGGTAGCTCCATTTGAACGCACAAAGAAGCGCAAGGGCAAAGGTTTGCGATGGACGCAATTAAAAACCCGCCCTTTTAGAAGGCTAACGCACTCCGACTTATACCTCTCTTAGAGTTTGTTCAAATGAGTGAGCCGGTGTATCTTTTGATTTTAGGGAACCAATTTTATAAACAAAATCATTATTTCAATATAGTTTAGTCAAGTTTAATTTTCGAAAAACAATTTTGCACGCAATTTTCTTAAAGGGCAAAACTAAACTTACTAAATATTAACACGTAACAATTAGGCATCCATCCTTGGTTAGGCCACTACGGTTTAAGATTTGCTCCCCTTTCTCAAGGAAAAGGACCACATACATCAAGTAAACTTGATTGCGTAAGCCAAAATTTAATAACAAATTTATCACATAAACACATAAAGTGCTGATTGGAAAATTCCATCAGCTTCACGACCTATTTAGACCTAGAGGATGGCAGAACTGGGCTTAGTACAGAACTACAAAGTTGTAGCTCTGTGAGTCAAGTATCTACAGTTCAAAGGACGACTTCTAACTCCTTATGGATTAAAAGATATGGTCGTTTTAATGGATTGGTGTCAAGTAGCAACATTAACATATGATTATCACATTGTCAAACAATTAATTATTTTAATTATCCACCTAAATAGACCTAGTGATCAAGTAATTTTATCATTATAACTAAGTAATAATCATGAATTAATTGCATGTAAAAACTCATGATTATTACTTCTATTTAACAATTAAAATAAAGGTAATCCATAAACGCATGCAATTAACACATTAATCATGCAATAAATCAAAACTTGCAATTAGGGTTAATACATAGGTGGCTTTGACTTTTAGGTAATTAAAAATCACATGGGAAAAATCGAACCTTGTTGAACATGGTAAAGATAAATGATGAACCTTAAGACTCTCCCATTTCATTTTGGGATTATGCTCTAGAGATTGCTACATGCATTCTCAATATAGTTCCAACCAAGAAGATTGACAAGACACCGCATGAATTGTGGTGTTAAGTGCATCTTTGTATGATACCCAAAGGAAACGATGTACCTTTTTAATTAATCAAATTAATTACCTAAAAATCAAAACTTGAAGGGGGAAACGTATATGTAAATAATTACCTAAAAACCCCTCTACTTGCAATAAATCAAAACGAGCACATAAACATATAACAATTCACGAGTACGCAGCAGAAAAAAGTGTATATGTAATCAAATTAATTAACAAAGAGAGAATTGAAACGTGTACCTTTTCGCAAAGCTTCCAATAATATTATTAATAAGATCATTATTATTATTTAGGGTTTAAAGTAAAACCCCCCTACGATCGCACACTAGACATCCCTTATACCGTATGCTAGTACCCCGATCACGAATCAAACAACCCTTTGTTTATAACCCTTATTTCGAAAACCCCATTAATCAAAAACCAAAGTTGACGACTAATAAAACCAATAACCCATAATTAATTCTAAGAATTAATTGTATGTATGTTGCATATGGATTTCGAATGTCACCATAACCGAACACCCTTGAAGGGTTTCGGTCGAATGGAATAAAAGAGGAAAAGAGAGGGTTTTTTTAATGTGAAGGAATGTTTAAAACCCTTTGATTAAGCCCTCTGTTTATAGGGTTAATTATGAGGTTTTTAAACTTGATGGGCAAGCAACTTCAAGGTTTTTCAAGCCTTAAAAAATTCGGCCCCCCATTAGGAATTAGAGCCCAACTCTAATTTCTTAATTTCACATTTAACATCCTTTTAATTAATTAAATACAATTAACCCTTTAATTTAGTTTAATTAATCATTTCGTGATCAAATTAATTATTATATTACATTAATATAATAACTAATAGTATAGAGTTACCGTGTCATTTCGTGTGACCCCGTAGGCTTAAATTATTTCCGGACATGCGTTTATTATTTAACATGATCACACTCCAACAGCTCCCACTTGAGCATGTTATTTATAAAAGCAATAACATTAGTTAGCATCTAGCAACACGCCAATGCTCCCGGAAGTATTAAGAATAGTTTCTTAAATTGCCAATTTGAATTGATTTAGTCTTTAATATCCCTTTGTTCAGATACCCTTGTTAATTATGATTATGGATCAATGTCATTTCATAAATTAACAATTATGTTTCTCATTTCTAAATTTAATCAACATTACCAAATTAGTCAAGACTTCCTCTTGAGTTCATTTGGGTATGGTCATACAAACATCTTAATTAATTAATGAGGGGCCCAAATGGTATCATACTTCAGTTGCAAACTGAAGGAACAAATTCTATATTGACTACAAGTGTCTGGCCATGTCATTTTTTAACATTTTTGAAAATAGCCCTTTATTATTACCTTATTCAGGACAGTTAGGAACTATATCTAACAATGCAATCTACACATGCATAACTCACTTGTATCTCAAGTCAAAGGATAAATAAAATAACCATTTTACGAATTTCATTTAATGACGTCGATTCATAAAATGATAATTTGTTATGTGGGGTAAGTCCCATATTCCTTTCGAATACATGTGAGTTTGGTACGATATCCACCATCTTCAAAGTATTCCCTTAAATATTTTTACCAATCTCTCACAATTGTCTTACTTTAATTATATTCCCATATAATTAATCGACAATGGACATTTAAAATATTCAACTAATATTTATGGATTTAAACATGCAAATATAGGACACAATTATTATAAAATGAAACCACTTATACCGTGTATAAAAATTCATTTATTGAAAATAATAATTGTTTAACATCCCATTATCCAAAAACCAATCACATATTTACATGATATAACTAGCTATAACCTATGCCACGACATATTTGTTGAACTTTCCTTTTGACAATACCTTTGTAAAAGGATCCGCTAAATTATAATCTGTGTGAACTTTGAGTAATTTGATTTCACGCGATTCGCTTTGCTCACAAACGTAGTGATATCTTCCAGTTAATGTCTGGCACCTTATTGAACCCCAGGTTTATTGGCAATGATAATTGCTCTTGAATTATCATAATACAAATCCATAGGGGTGTTATTTGAGGATTATCATGTTAAAATCCAAAAATAAACTTTCTAATCTAGACAACCTTCATGTCGTCTTCTCTGACACAACAGTATACTTAGACTCTGTCACATACATAGCAATTGTGGTTTGTTTTTAGCTTAAAGCATTCCACCGTGTCTTCATATAAAATGAAGATGTATCCCGACTGATATTTTTAAAACATCTTCATCAGTCATGAAATCCAATATCACAAATTCTTTTACCATTAGAATTTTGATCGGGATTTCAACCATACACCAAGAATAATTCTTTAGTAGCCCGCATGTACTTCAGAATATTTTTCACAACACTCCAATGATCCTCTCCAGGATTTGCTGATATCGGCTAACAATATTTTGAGCGAACACAACATCAGGTCTAGTGCATCTTACCGCATACATGATAGATCCCACCGCCGAAGCATAAGGAATTCTTTTCATACGCTCTACTTCTTGAGGTGTAGAAGCACCGTTTTGCTAGATAAATTAAGTTCTTCTTGCATAGGCAAATTCCCGCGCTTAGAATTTTCCATCTTGAATCTTCTCAAGATCTTATCTATATAAGCACTTTGACTTAATCCAATCAACCGTTTACTTCTATCTCTATAGATTTTGATTCCAAGATTGAATGCCACTTTAACCCAAGTAACATTACTCCCACTAGATTTGCGATATACACATGGCTCATCAGGATTTTGAGTAAAGCCAAACTTCTTGATTTCCTCATCAAACCTTTTATTCCAACTCTTTGATGTTTGCTTCAATCCATAAATGGACCTTTGAAGTTTGCACACTTTGTCGGGATGTTTTGGATCGACAAAACCTTCTGGTTGTACCATATAGACTTCCTCGTCTAGAAAACCTTTTAAGAAAGCGGTTTTGACATCCATTTGTCATATCTCATAGTCATAGTACGCTGCTATGGCTAAGATGATCCTAATAGCTCTAATGTTCGCAATGGGAGAAAAGGTTTCCTCATAATCAACTCCATAAAGTTGAGTATAACCTTTCGCCACAAGATGAGCTTTATAGGTGTGTACATTTTCATCCATGTCGATCTTCTTCTTGAAGATCCATTTACACCCAACGGTTCTACCATTTGGTGGAAGATCAACCAAGCTCCAGACTTGATTATCTTTCATGGATTTCATTTCCACATTCTCAACTTCAAGCTATTTGTCAGACTCCGGATCCGATAATGCAACTTTGAAATTAGGAGGTTCATTCAAATCTCCTAATACGTATTCTTCAAATTCAACCATAAGATTTAATCTTTTAGGAGCACGTATTATCCTTGAGGACCTACGAATTGGATCACTTCATTATGATCTTCAACTTATAGTTCATCTAGAGATTCATCTCTTTGAACATTCCCCCCCCCCCAAGTTGATGATTGCTAGTCTTTTCAGAAGTTGACACATCTTCTTGAGCCTCATCAAGTTCAACAATCCTCCCACTGTACTCTTGAGATATGAGTTTCCTTTCAAGGAACTCAGCAAATCAATGTACCTTGACAGTGTTTTCCGTAGGAAAGTATAAGTAGTAACCCCTCATTTCCTTTAGGTATCATACAAAGATGCACTTAACACCACAATTCATGCGGTGTCTTGTCAACCTTCTTGGTTGGAACCATATTGAGAATGCATGTAGCAATCTCTAGAGCATAATCCCAAAATGAAATGGGAGAGTCTTAAGGTTCATCATTTATCTTTACCATATTCAACAAGGTTCGATTTCTCCTTTCAGATATATCCTTATTTAGGAGTAAGCTCTTGGATAAATCCACAAGCTTTTAGATGATCCTCAAACTTTTGGCTTAAGTATTTCCCACCTCGATCCGAACGAAGAATCTTGATGGTTTTACTGAGTTGATTTCCTACTTCACTTTTAAATTCTTTGAATGTTTCAAACACTTCATGTTTATGTTTCAGCAAGTAAACATAACCATAATGACTGAAATCATCCATAAAAGTGATGAAGTAGCTAGTACCTTTCCTTGACACATGCCTAAATGGGCTACATACACCCGAATGTATTAGTCCAAGTAATTCCTTAACCCTCTCCGGTTTTATGCGGAAAAGGTATTCTAGTCATCTTGCCGAAAACACAAGACATGTATTTGTCAAATGTATCATCATTTAATTTAAAGATCTCTTTTCAAATGATTCATCATTTGGTTTTAAGATCCCTTCAATTTGAAGTTTGCATTTCTTGCTAACGAAAATTCTAAAACACGCATTTTATCAAATGGTTCATCATTTGATTGCAAGATCTCTTTATACCGAAGATTTCCAATGCGTTTCTTGTTAATGATAATGTCAAAACATGCATTTATCAAATGATTTATCACTTGATTGTAAGACACCGTCCCTTTGAAGTCTTTAAATGCCTTTCTTGACAAAATTAAACAAGATGACAATGTCAAAGATAGTTAGAGTCCAAGTTAAACTTGACTCTTTTGCTATTGAATTATTATTTGTATAACAACACATATAATTCAATTTTGAAGATACTTAAAGCACTGGCCGAACCAGCTTGCTTCTTTTTTGCATTCAACTCAGCTAGATACTTTAGCCATATGCTCTTTTTACCGAAAGGGTCTTTAAAGGTTTTGAGACTTAACACACTTGTTTTCTCTTAGCTAACTTCTTACCCTTAGCTTACGGTTGTCTTGCTTTCTGAACCATTACCCCCTTGATTATAAGAACTTGGGGTGTAGCAGATTTCTTTGGAAGCTCTTTCTCATACTCAATTAATATGGCATGAAGTTCAGCTTTGGTTTTACTCATGCTATGCATATTATAATTGCACACAAACTCCTCAAAATCCTTTGGAAAAGATTTTAGGATTTTGCCAATTGTAATAGCCGAATAAGCATAGTACAACCTTTCCAATTTCTCATGAGTATCTCTTCAACTAGAGTACATGAGGATTAACCGATGTTCCTTGCTCGTGTCACAAGTCATGAAGTTGATAAACTAGGTCAAACAACTCCACTCCGGCTTGCTTATGTACAAAGACTCGAGTTCGTTTCCCAACATAAAACAAGCAACCTCATTATGTCTATTGTACCGAGCATTGTTTGCACCCAACTCTTCAGTTGTAGCATTCGCTCCCGGAACAACGGTGTCTGCTCATCAATGACTTGAAACCAGTCATTAAAGTTTGGTTCCAGAAAGTCTTTCCCTTTCTAGCATCGACCTAAAAGCCGATTGGTGTATGTTTTGAGAAGGATTTGTTGTTGCCATCTTTAAAACAGACAAAAGTTCAATTATCGGTATTTTCGATAATTAATCCTTAAGAAATGTAATTTACCCTTGTTAAAGTCATCTAACAAATTACTTTCACTAAGGCTAGGATCCAACTTGACATACAATCATTTCATCTGTTGATCAGCTAGAAATGACGGTATTCAAAAGGTAATCGAGTATCGATAATTGCATTCATGCAACTCATAAAGTTATGGGACTTACAACAACACTGTAAAGGGGTATTAAGTGTTTTGTAAACATGTTTTGTCCCATCTTATGCCACGGGTCAAGGATCTCACCTCTTAACTCGTTTTAAGTCACCCAATTAAGAACATGTAGATAGTCCACCGCTGATCTCAGAACGGTGTGGTAATCTACCTTGAGGAGATACAATTCGCCTATGGTCTCACATAGGAGCGAAAAGCACTGGCAAGTGTTCTAAGCAAAGTGGGTGGCAATGACTTAACTTTAAATGGGTAATGCATTTGATGTGAATCAAAAGTTTATGTATGAAGACTCATGCATAATCTTCATAACATAATATTTAATAAAACCATTTTTATAGTCTTAACAACACAAGAGAGTCTGGTAGCTCCATTTGAACGCACAAAGAAGCGCAAGGGCAAAGGTTTGCGATGGACGCAATTAAAAACCCGCCCTTTTAGAAGGCTAGCGCACTCCGACTTATACCTCTCTTAGAGTTTGTTCAAATGGGTGAGCCGGTGTATCTCAAGGTTGTAAGACTCCAATTTTATTAATGAAATCTCTATTTCGATAGTTCTTAGTCAAATTTATATTTTCCGAGAAAACAATTTTATCACCTTTATACAACCTTATAAACAAGCAAAAATTAATAAACTTACTAATTACCGAACTACTTAATCATGTAACAAGTTAAGGTAGGCCACCTAAACATGGTCACTATGGTTCATGCATATGTTTAAAATCTGGCTCCCCCTTCCGAAGAAGAGGACCACATACATCAAGTTACCTTGATTGCGTAAGCCTTTAAACAACCTAATTACCAAGTAATAACACATAAACACATAAACATGCTGACTGGAAATTTCCAGTAGCTTGACGACCAGTTTAAGCCTGTTTCTGGTCCGAATCAGATTTCGACCAAAACTACAAAGTTGTAGCCCTATGAGTCGACAATCTACAGTCCGAATTTCGACTTCTAACTCATTACCGATTAAAAGATATGAATTTTTTAGTGAACTGTCGCAAATCAGAAAAATCTCACGAAAATTCATATAGTCACACAATTATCTAATAATTAACCCTAATTATTTTGATCATCATGCTTTACTAATTATATCTCTATATAATAGTAATAATCACAAGTAACCTTGCATGAATTCCTTGTGATTATACCTTTTATTTAACAACTTTAAATAAAAAAGATAAACAACATGCAATTTATAACACATAAATCATGTCAATTCACAATTCTAAACTTGCTTGAGGGTTTCAATCCATCATTGAATTAGGTCAAATTAATTAAACAAAACCCTAATTTTATTTAATTAAAAAACAAACCAACCCTTAACCCCCTTCAAGTTTTGATCTTTGTAACTAATAGATCACATATGTGGCTCTGATACCACTGTTATAATATGAGCACATAAATATATAACAATTCACGAGTACGCAGCGGAAAGAAACGTATATGTAATCAAATTAATTAACAAAGAGAGAATTGAAATGTGTACCTTTGCGCAAAGCTTCCAAAAATATTATTAATAAGATTATTATTATTATTTAGGGTTTAAAGTAAAACCCCTCTACGATCGCACATTAGACACCCCTTATAGCGTATGCTAGTATCCCGATTACGAATCAAATAACCCTTTGTTTATAACCCCTTATTTCGAAAACCCCATTAATTGAAAACCAAAGTTGACGACTAATAAAACCAAAAACCCATAATTAATTCTAAGAATTAATTATATGTATGTTGCATATGGATTTCGAATGTCACCAAAACCAAACAACCTTAAAGGGTTTCGGTCGAATGGAATAAAAGTGGAAAAGAGAGGGTTTTTTTTTAATGTGAAGGAATGTCTAAAACTTTTTGATTAAGCCCTCTATTTATAGGGCTAATTCTTAGGGTTTTAAACTTGATTGGCAAACAACTTCAAAGCTTTCCAAGCCTTAAAAAATTCGGCCCCCCATTAGGAATTAGAGCCCAACTCTAATTTCCTAATTTCACATTTAACCTCCTTTTAATTAATTAAATACAATTAACCCTTTAATTTAGTTTAATTAATCATTTCGTGATCAGATTAATTATTATATTACATTAATATAATAACTAATAGTATAGAGTTACCGTGTGACCCGTAGGCTTAAATTATTTTCGGACATGCATTTATTATTTAACATGATCACATTCCAACAATATGTAAGTAAACTATATAATACGTCTCCGCTTATACTATACTTTATATATTGTCGATCGGCAATAAATAGATTATTTTTGAATTTGTGTTGTTGTATTGATAAGATGTGGAAAGGGCCGGTCAAGAAAATTTGAAGTTATAAAGCTAGGAAAGTGACGTGGAAGATTGTTGTTCAACGCTCATGATTAATAACATACTTGTTTTTGGAATTCAAGGTTGCGTTGAATAATGATGTGCCCATTATCATATTTGAAAATCCTTAACTGAAAGACGACAGGCAGCTATATAGTTCAGAGTCTGGCTCGTTGGTTACCGGATAAGAATTATCGTGATGATAAAATGATCAACAATATCATCAATTGTTGGTGGTGGTTGTTTCAATAGATACGTTAGTTTTTGCTTGTTAATAATTTAATAAAATGATCAACCTTTGTTATATATAACACGATGACTAACTTCCTTTATACTTGATGAAAATATATAAATTGGTCATTTAAACAAATTTGAAATTGAAGTCAAAGTTAGAAGACGGCAGAGTTTAAGCGTATTAAAAACTTATGTGATCGGAACGAAAAACCTTGGTAATCATTATTTACTAACTAAAGATACTTACTCCGTAGAAGTATATCTTTGGCTATGACAATCAGTTTTGCCTATCAAGTAATTTACTGTCCTAGCAAATCAGCCTCCCAAAAAATACACTACATTGGTTTCTAAGGCTTTTTAATAGGTATACGGGTTTACATTAGTCTTCACTTGGATACAGCTTATACCTTACCAATTGTTATGTTACCACCCTGGATGTACGGATATCTTTTACTTTCTCCCGTTCCTTCAAATAGTGGTTCAATGCAACTATTTTACTAATTTTTCATTTAAGTTTTCCAGTTAAGTACTATAAAGATTATTTTGAAGCAAAACGATTTAAGACAACCTATGCATTTCAATAGTATTAACGCCAGTTTACATTCTTTTAACATGGTTAACCAAATTTATGCCAACCCATGTATAACGATCTTAGTCAAACCCAGACCTCCTATCAATTCAGCGCACGAATTACCCAGATTTCTAAACAAGCCCTACATTTTTTTTTTTGCCTGCTCATATTCTCGGTATTATTATCTGTATACTGTAGGATAAGGATGTAGGGATATCGGCTGTCAAAATCGATGATGCATTGGTGATCGAAGATGACAAAATATCTGAAGATAATGTATGTTGCATATCCTTCCTGTTATGCTCTTTTTCTTTATTTTACTCCCTTTTTGTAGTTTGAAGTTGGCGAAACAAAAAATATGTAATTGTCTTGAACTTTGGTAAGGTGAACCACAACCATTATAGTATATTGATCACAACTCACCCAAGGGGTGTTGTCAATTAGTTTAAAATGATACTTTTATCTTTAACTAGATGGTGATGTAAGGGATCATATCATTACAATTGTGTTAAACATCTGACAAGTTTTGATAGTTCATTGCGTATATAGGCCAATAAGCTGTGTACAAACTGAAAAGTACAACATTTCAGGCTTTTAACCCTTATAAATTCAATGATACGACACAGGTATCAAGTAAATTTCTTCTTAGTGGCCGTATAGCATCATTTCATATCTTTTGATTATCTTAAATACCCCTGTCATGCTCATGGTTTCTAATGTATGAATCTTTTTCTGTGTTATTAGATGTTAAGTGATGATTATGCACTTCCAGTATGCTTGCCAGATGCTCATGGTGTTAAGGTGGGTGATTCTAGCAGTAGAGGAACTCCATCTATGGACTCAGAGTGTAAGGGTGAAATGTCATTTGCTGATGCAAGCTCAAACATGCCTGCTGCAGCCATGTCTGGGCTTGCATCCGCAAACAGTACGTACGGGCATCAAAGGAGGTGGAGATCGTCATGGGCAACCCATCTCTGACTCTAGTGGTTCTCCTGAGCTCATGTTTACTTCAGGTGGTAAGCAACTTAGCCGAAATTTAACCATCTTTCGAGCTAGTCATCAACATATTGCTCTAGACAAGGCTGATGACGAAAGGTCCAGTGACTTCATATCTAGTGATGGTAGCAGATGGAGTGATATCTACACTCTGACTTACCAGAAAGCAGATAGCCAAGATCATATGAATATGGATTCGACAAGCCCTAAATCTTCAATAGCGGGGTCTATCTTGCAGTCTAACACTGATTCACTCAAGCATCAAATATCATTTTTTGATAGCCTTTTACAAAGAGAACTTCCTTGTGATTTGGAAAACACTAATCCTACTTATAATATTTTTGCTGTACTACGTGTGTTAGAGGGTCTAAATCAGCTTGCAGCTTGTTTACGTGTCCAATCAGTTATTGATAACTTTGCTGAAGGAAAAATCTCATGTCCAAATGACGTCAATGTAACTGGTCCTAGGGTTTCTGCTGATGAGTTTATTAATAGTAAATCAACTCCAAAATTGTCTAGGCATATTCAGGACGTGCTTGCACTATTTAGTGATAGTATTCCATCATGGTGCTATCAGCTGACAAAAGCATGCCCCTTCTTGTTTCCGTTTGAAACTAGAGTATATCTATTCAACTGCTTTTGGGCTGTCTTGTGCTTTGTATCGGCTTCAGCAGCAGCAGGGGGAAAGTGGAAATGGATCTATGGATGAGAGAGAGCTAAGAGTTGGACGATTACGTCGACAGAAAGTCCATGTTTCTTGAAATCTTGTTTTGGATTCTGCTCCAAAAGTCATGGAGATGTATTCAAGTCAAAAGGCTGTTTTAGAAGTAGAATATTTTGGTGAAGTTGGTACTGGGCTGGGTCCTACAATGGAGTTTTATACCCTTTTAAGCCATGATCTTCAAAGGGCGACCTGAAAATAAAATGAGATCTAACTCATTTGATGGAGGCAAAGCAATGGAAGTTAAATCTGGAGAGAAGAAAGACGGTAAAATAAGTGACATTATCATCGCGCCCCTTGGGCTGATTCCACGTCCTTGGCCTCTTGCTGCTGATACCTCTGATGGTAGCCAATTTGCAAAGAAATATAGTATTTTAGACTTCTTGGCTCTGTGATGGCAAAAGCTCTTCAAGATGGGAGGCTTTTGGATCTGGCGCTTTCAACACCGTTCTATAAAGCTTGTGCTTGGACAGGTAAGCTACTCGTTTAGTTTTTTTTTTTTTTTGACAAGTTTTTATATTACAGTCTTTTTAATGTAAGTAAGTCAATGGGTGGAAACTACGTTTCATTATGAGTTGGTTAGTTCAAGTTGTTTTATATTTAGCTAGTCAACAAAGAATCTTGGTTCAACAAGAAACAGGTCAAATGGACCAAAAGTAGGTTCTTAGTATAGAAAAGTTTTGTAAATCTCCTTAATGGATGAATGGTTATTGTATTTCAAAATATATTGACATAATGCCTGCTGATAGGAAATTTCAAACTTAGGGTAACCCAACCTGCTGGTCTGCCACCGGCATTTTACGATCTTTATATCTCACTCTTATCTTTCCAAAAGGGTACATATTACAAATCATGTTATATTCCCTACTAATACTGCTGTGTTTGCTGACATGTTCACCAATTTCTTGCAGGAACTTGATTTATATGATGTTGCTTTATTTGATGTTGCACTTGGCATGACATTGCGAGAGTTGCAAGCTCTTGTTTGTCGGAAAAAAAATCCTAGAGTTGACGCCTGTGCATGATCATGATGAAGCTTTTGACTTAAAATTTCGGGAGGCTTCAGTTGAAGATCTTTGTTTGGACTTCACACTTCCTGGTTATCTAGATTTCGTTCTCAAATCAAGCAACGAAGATGTAGTTATGCACCTGTTTACCACATTACTTTTGCGATTGATAGCATATCATCTGTCCTTTCTTTAAGTTTGTTTACTAATGTTTGGGAAGGTTTTAATTTTTTTTTCTTATTTTTTTTTGTAAGTACAGGTCAATATAGACAATCTGGAAGAGTACATTTCCCTTGTAGTTTCTGCTGTTGTCAAGACTGGTATTGCACGCCAAATGGAAGCATTTAGATTCGGTTCAATGAGGTCATCTTTGTTTCTCTTTTTTGTAAAGTTTCTGTTTTATCTTGCTTCTTCAAGTCTTATATAATAATACCAACATCGTTAGTCTTACAGTTTTAAAGCTCCTGTAATGGGTCAAAACAAGTAACTTTTGGTGCCCGGTTAAACTGGGACTTGACTACTGAGGTAATTTTGTCCCGTTTTAGAAAAAGATTTTTTTTCAGGAGGTTTGATGCTTAAAAAATTACTATTACGAGGACTGTCGATGTATTTAAGCTATTCAACTTATCTCACCTTTTCGTTTTGTAACCTTTTAATTTTACCTATTTAACCTGTTAGAGATATATGCAACTCGATTGACCCATTTAGAAATAAATGAATTGAAAATCACCGCCTCTTGTTTAATCCATGCATATAGCTCAGTGTTCTACAGATGTTAGTATTATTCATTTCAGTTATGGTATATTTTATTTTACTTTTTACACTTTCTTGTCTACTGTATATATTTATGCATACTTGTCAATGCCTAGAACAGTAATATCTGTATATAATATCTCCACATATTCAATTATTTATCTTCTAGCCCATCTAGGGATGAGATTTAAGCCCGGAAACCCGAGAACCGAACCTGACCACCCCGAACCGGACCGCCCGACCACCAAACGGGCATATGGAAAAAGAAAGATGATTGTTAATATGCCCTGATTTCTTTGCTTTGCTTTCTGAACATGTTTCAGTTTATGTAGTTTGGTGATAATATTTGAAGATCTTATTGCTGTAGAATGTAAATGCAACATATCCTTTTGTACACAGATGATACTTTTACCCATTTCTTAGATAGTCCAAAAGGATTCAATATTTTGCTTGTTCACTTAAACTAATTTGCATGTTGTCAACTACTAGGTATTTGACATAGCTCTGCAAATATTCTCCCCTTGGATTATTTACTATGTGGCCACAAAGAGTGTTGGGAGGTATATATTGTTCATTTGTAATGGGTAAATGTCAATGTTCCTTGGAAGAATGTATTCTTATAACTCTTCTACATCTGCAGGCTGACAAACTTGTGGAACACATAAAATTTGATCATGGATATACTTCAAAGAGCCCTACGGTAGTCTATGTATGTAAATTTCTTATGCAATTTGGAACCTTTACTTACTAGTTCTCAAGTTTTCTTTTTTTGTTGAAAATATAAGAAAGGAAGGGTAAGGAATAAAGGTGAAAAAGAAGAGATGGGCTGTACATTTTTTTCTTTTTTCCGTCGCTAAAGTCTTACGTACGTCTGGTGGAAATCATACTCATTCCGTTATCCCAACAATGGGGATGAAATTTATTTAGGGAAATGCATCAAACTCCGCCTTCCCTTCCTTTCACTTCATTTCCTTTCTTTCTTAAGAACTCAAGAAGACAATGTTTTTAAGCATAGTTCTCTTTTCTTTCTCTTCCAAAAAATATAGTATTGCATTGGCACATTCAGTGGAAGCAATTTTAATTAAAGTTTGTTGACTACTATTTAGCTAGTTGAGATAATGGGAGAATTCAGCTCGGAACAACAGAGAGCCTTCTGTCAGTTTGTGACTGGCGCTCCTCGGCTTCCACCAGGTGGTTTGGCAGTGTTGAATCCTAAGTTGACAATTGTTAGAAAGGTAACTGATGGTCTTGTTGTCTTGATAATGCATGTAATTTTCTGTTAAGGTGCTTATAATTTTAATTTACTTTTCCGATTTAGCATTCTTTAAAAGCCAGTAGTGTGATATGACATCCGATAAGAATGGTTCGTCGGATCCTGCTGAGGATGACTTGCCAAGTGTGATGACATGTGCTAATTACTTGAAGCTTCCTTCTTACTCCACCAAGGTAGAGATGTAGAGTAACCTATTACAGGCTAACCATTAGTAACATGTATTCCTGTTCGTTTCAATTTTTTCTTTCATATTACATCAAAAAGATCTCTTGTTGGTTTGTCTTAATCCAGTTTGGTAAAGGTTCAGCTATGTTTACTGTAGTTTCCCTTTAAGATACCAGTGCTAGAACTAGAGGTGGTTAATTGAGCAGGCTGGGTAAGGGGCCAAAACAGTTTCAAAATGAAATAACTGAGTTTGGGTAATCCACCAACAATATTTGTCGTCTATTTATTATCAATGTCCAACCCATTACTTATCGTGTGACGTGTGCAGGTTGTTCTTTTTGAAAACACTATTTAGATACTCTACTGTTCACGTGTTACAGTGACAAGATTCACAAGGGACTGGAGCGAGCTTCTGGGTTTTTAAGTGCAGGGATTGTAAGACGAGGGTTAATTATCCGCACACAAGGTATAGAGCCTTTACCGAGCGAATTATCTATTTAATACTCTACTGTATTTATGACATGCGATGTTGTATTTTAAAGAAGGTATCGTTTATTGTCTTGGTAGCGTAGACGCATTCTGATTTGTCATGATGAAATGCTTTATTCTTCTTTGGCAGGTTTAGGCTGGAAGTTGATGTTACTGATGGAATTATGAGTGCAGATGTGGTTATTTGTTTGACGAGACTGCCAAAAATTGGTAAAGCGAACAGCCAAGTCCCTGGTAGAGGAGCAACTCGTGGTATGTTTATGTGGCAGTTAGCTTATATACTGTTGGGTTATATAACTATTATCAAATCAAATCACAAAGCACGTAGCGGAATATAAAATCTATGTAGTTTATTAATTAACCAAGAGAGAATACGTGTACCATAAATTGGAGAGAGTAAAGCAAGAAACCTTTATAATAAGGTTTAAATTAAACCTCTCTACGATTGCACACTCAACGTTGGAATGTATGTATGCTAGTATTTGATCACGAACCCACAAACCCGTTGTGTATTTTCCTTAATTCGAAAACCCATGAACCAAAGCATATGTAGTCGACAAACTAGATCCATAATTAATGTGAACACTAATATATATATTTATATATATATATATATGTTGTTGCATGTGGTTTCGAACGGCACAAAACCAAAACCCTTTAAGGGTTTTGGTCGAACCAAAATAAGGAGAAGAGAGAGGAGAGAATTTCTTTTATGTTGGAATGAAAAACCCTTGAATTAACCCTTCTATATATAGAGAATAATTAGGGTTTAGTTACCTTGGAAAACAAGTCAAATCAAGGCTTAAAAGGCCCTTGATAGAACCGGCCCCCGATAGGAAAATTAGGGTCCAACACTAATTTCCTATTTTCACATTTAATCATCTTTTTTAATTAATTAAATACAATTAACCTTTTAACTTATTTAAATTAATCATTTAGTGATCAAACTAATTAATATATTACTTTAATATATTAATTAATAACATAAATTACATTCATGTTGAGGTGTGACCCCATAGGCTTAAATACTTCTCGGACATACGTTCATTTTACGTGATCATATTCTAACAGCTCCCACTTGAGCTCGTAATGAACGAAGGTAATAACATTGGTTAGCGTTTAGCAACACGCCAATGCTCCCGGAAAAATTTAAGTATAGTTTCTTAAAGTATGTTTAAATGGTTAAGGCATTTATTATCCCTTTGTTCAGATACCTTGTTAAATATGAGTATGGATCAAAGTCATTTCATAATTTAATGATTATGTTTCTCATTCAATAACTAATTAATGATTACCAAATATAATCGAGAACCATCTGGATTTATTTGGGCACAACCATGCAAACATCTTAATTAGTCAAATGAGGGCGCCAATGGTATCATGCTTCAACTTTTAAATTGAAGGAACAAATCATATATTTACTACACGTGTCAGTCATCATACTTCACGACGCTTTCTGAAAATAGCCCTCTATGTACCCCATTATTCAGGTGAGTTAGAACTACATCTAGTAAGTGCTATTCATACATGCTGACCTACTTGTATCTCAAGTCAAAGGATCAATAAAAGTAACCATTTATGAATTTCACTTAATGACGTCGATCCATAAAGTGATAATTCGTTAGTGGGGTAGTCCAATATGCATCAACTATGGATATTATGTGAGTTTGGTGGGACCATCCATTATACATTCCAAGAATATAACCAATCACTCAGATTTGTCTTAGTTTAATTATAATCCCATATAATTAATCGACAATGGACAATTTAGAATATTTAATAAAATATTTAACATTTAATTAAGTATTCAAGGATTAAACATGCAAATATAGGACACAATTTAATATTGAATGAAATCAAATATATCAAGTACTTTATTTCATTATAAAAAATATAAATTGCTTAACATCCTTTATCCAAATACCGAACAACAGATTTACATGAAATAACTAGCTAATTTAAGTTCTATGCCCTCGGCATGGCTTTCAAGCTTGGGCCTAGACAAAGCTTTTGTGAAAGGATCAACTAAGTTAAAATTTGTGTGAACTTTGAGTAATTTGATCTCCCCTAGTTCGATCTTCTCACGAACATAGTGATATCGTCTAGCATAAATGCATAATGTCTGGCGCCTTTCTGAACTCCGGGTTCGTTGGCAATGATTAATGCACTAGTATTATCACAAAATCAGTGGGTAAGTCATTTGAGGAGATCATGTTTAGCCCGCTAATGAACTTCTGTTGAGTCATGGATTCGCTGAGAGACTCAGTGAGTGACTCGTTCAGCGAGCTCTCAGCGAGCGCATGCATCTGCAAGCATGATCTATCTTCAAAGTCTAAAGGATATGTTCGATGACTCATCGCCCACTATTTGTAAGTCAAATATGAGCAGGAATTTGAAGAATAGAAGGATGGTCCCAAGGACACGTGTTGCAAGATCAAGATGAAGCCATGTGACCTTGTACTAATTCTGTGCAATGGAGTTTCCCTTTCATACCGTTTTTGGAAACAAACAAGATGAAGGAAAGAGACCTCTGCAGATCTGAATGATCCACCAATAGATAGTTGACAACCTTCATGTGTCAACATCTTGTCAACTATCTACTAGGGTTGTCATGTGATTCCTTATCTGCCTATAAAGGGAATCACTTGACCTAGCCACCATCTTGTTGGTGTGTTCCACAGTCTTTATTTTATTCTCTTTGCTTATTTGTTAAGTTTTTGTGTGTTCAAAAACTTAATGAATCTTTTCTGTTTATTGTTGTTGTAAAACAACCATCCATGTTTTCATCGTTTAGTTTGAAAATACATATAACTAAACTAATTCTTTACTTCTCGTCTCTATTCTTGTCATTTCATATTTACTTTATAAGTTAGTAAATCAAACACAAGTAGTGTATTCGTGGACCAATAAGTGGTATCAGAGCCACTGTTCCTAAATCATTGGAACAAGATTTGTTTGCCTCTTGTGGTTACATTATTTTCTTTACTGTTTAAATCTTATATTTTTTTTCTTCTTAAAGATGTTGTCTGTAACCACTCTGGTTAACACGCGTGACTTCGGTTACGTCTCTATTCCTCCAAAATTTGAGCCAAAAGACTTTGGCTCATGGAAGGAACGAATGTTACTACACATAGTGGGTGTAGAACCATACCTTATGACCATCTTAAATGAAGGTCCTTACATACCCATGTATGTCTAAAGGACACCAGGTGCTACACCTGATGCTCCTGAAATTGTGACTGATCTGGTAAAGCCAGAAGTCCAATGGACTGAAGAAGAGCGAAAGCTCGTCAATCTTGATTCAAGATTGAAAAATATGATCATCACCACTCTTCCCACTGAGGTGATGAAACTAGTCATTAAATTCTCCACTTCAAAAGAAGTTTGGGAAAGACTAGTGAGCACTTATGAAGGGTCAATTGACTTGATTAAAACCAAGAAAATTGACCTAAAACGTGCCTACGAAAATTTCTTTTCTCTTCCTGATGAAAGTCTCGAGGGCACATATACCCGGTTCAAAGGGTTGCTTAATGACATGACAAATGTTGGTATTACCCATGACAATTTTGAGGTATGCCACAATGTTAGAAATTCAAAATAGTGCTTAGTTGTATTTCTTTATCTTTGTTATTTTGGATATGTAATATAAGGTTGAGGGGTAGCTTATGTATTTACTTAGAGTATAAATACCCCTCAAGCCTTAACCTTTTAAAAACCTTTGATCATATTTTGATAATAATATTTTCAAGCTATCCACACACACTGCTCATCTCTCTCAATACACACACTAACACACAGACACCCACCATTGTTATTCACCTTACTTGCGCACCCTAACACGAACGATTTCTGCAATATTACATGTGGTATCAGAGAAAACAACAATCTGTTGATGATCCAGAACAAATTCAATACAGATTCGTTGAATTTTTGTTCAATTTCTTCGTCTTCGTGTTCAAAGAACTTTTGCCGCCATTTCTGTTCATCAACAATTTACATTCAATTTCTGTTCAATTTTCAAGTTTTTGTTCACAAATACATTCCAAATCATATTTCAAAACATCCTGTTAAGTTTCATAATCAAATTCAAAGTTTTGATTAAAAATCAAAATTTTAGAAAATTTGATCAAAGTTTGATTTTCACAATTAAGTTGATTTGAGATATGGAATTGTTTTTAGGGTTGTGCGCGAACATTTTCTGAGCATTTTGATGTTTGAATCAAATCCTAATTCTCAAAACTGAGTGAGAATTGACCAATTTTGTATCAAAAACCGACTGTTTTGTCTGTTCTGTTTGTATGTGCAGGTATACCAAAACGATCTCTGTTGGAGGAACTAAAACAATCTCTTTTAGATCGTTCTAGTTTTTGAGCCATTTTGAAGTTAAAACGATCTAATTTAGATCGTTCTAGCTTGTGTAATTCTGTGTGAATTGTGTGGTGTGTGGATCGTGGTACTGAAGTTGTTGTGATTGGGAATCACACTCTTCCTTGGGTAACTGATCTCCATGAGATTTGTTTTGCTCAAAAACTTCCAAATCATTGTATTACTCTGTCCAAAGTTTCAAAGTTTCATACTTAGAAATTTTTCACCCAAAATTGTTAAAACGATCTAAATTTAGATCGTTCTAACTCTTCTCGACAATTTCTCAAAACGATTTATTTTAGAACGATTTCATTTTCTTTACTTTCTTCTTTCATCTTTTCATCACTTAGAAAAAAAATTTTCCAGATTCTAAAACGATCTAATTTAGATCGTTCTTGTTTCATTTTTTAAATACTTAGAAATTTTTTTCAAAAATCTAAAACGATCTAAATTTTTAGTGTCATTTTCTAAATCAAGTTTTTTTAAGTTGTAATTCAATCATTTTAAATGACAACAATCAACATCAATTCAGACATTTCATCAAGAGAGGTACAAGTTTTTACTCAAACTGACTGCTTGTCTCTTCAAACAACTGCTGATACTTTGACAATGCAAAATCTTACTTTGAAAACAAATTTGAAAATAGCTAAACAAGAGTTTGATAAACTTAACGAAGATTTTTCTCAACTCTCAATAGCTCATGATGCTCTTAAAGTTAACTATGACTCTTTGAAAGAAATGCATTTGTCAAGTAACAGTTCTCAAGTTGTTTCACCCAATGCACATTTAACCAATGTCAAGACCTTGAAAAGACTGTTCATTCACTCAAGCAAACCATTGAGACCTTACAGCTTGAGAAAACCAATGAATTGATAAGAGCAAATGCAAGACAAGCAGATGTTGAGTTTCTCACAAACAAAATGAAAGATATGAGACCAAATTGTGAAAAACATGAAAGACAGATTTCTGACTTAAACAGTTCTTGTTTTCTCAAAGGAGTTGAAATTGAAACTCTTCAAAAACAAGTTGAGGATTTGAAAGCAAACATTATGTTCTACCAAGAGAAAACCTACAAAATAGAACAAAATCCTTTTTTGGATTTCACTGCTTATTACAATAAATCAAAAATTGATAAATCAGAACTTCTTTTTGGTTTAGGTTGTGAGAATCCAACACATTTAGAGAAAATTCAAAAAGAAGATTTTGGTGCTTTGTATGATGAAAAATTTCTTCGCCTTGGCATGATTCATGAATTCATCAGACCATCTGAGGATGATTTTGAGTCAGATGATGTTGAAATACCAAAACCAACTCAAATAAACTTTGATTATGTTGCTCTTAATGATACTTACAAGAAAACTCATAACAGATCAATTTATGAGTTAGAAGAAATAGACAACATTTAAATGAAACAAAATGAGTCTCAACAAGTGTCTTCACAATCAATTTCTCACAGAGCTTATATTCCAACTACCATATTGGAAAAAGAAATTGAAAACCTAAAACAAAAAGTTGAGTCTCAACAAAAGGTCATTGAACATCTGAAAACTCAAGATTATTCCCCAAAGGTAAGTGAGACTACCCCTACCCATATGATGATTAATCATAATTCTGATGATTGCTCCACTCCATCCAATGGGAGTGAGAATTCTACAAAAGTGCTGCAGGATGAAAGCTTCTCTTCTCAAGAAATTCAAGATATGTCCAAAACAATGTTATCTTCATTTTTCAAGATTGAAGAGAAAATTCAAGCTTTGAAGGCTAAACGTCTTGCTTCTGTCAAAAAGGTACTTTCTTTTGAAACCCCTGTGATCACACCTAATAACAAAAGTAAAGTGATTTTAGAGCATAAAATTGAGATTCCTGCAAATCTTAAGGCTAAAGCAAAAGCATTGATTGAAAAGATGACTATCAAAACTGGTTCTCAACCAAAAAGTCAATCAAAAATTGAAAAAGGAGTTAAACAACTTTCTTTCAAAAAGCCTAAAGTTGAATCAAAGAAGGAATCTAATTCTAAGATTGCTCCAACTTCATTTTACTCACCCAAAAGACAGCTTGCACCAACTGTCAAAGGCAAGAACACCATTAAGGTTCATGTTTCATCTGTTTCTACAACCTCTGCTCTTAAAACTATCTCTAAAAATAGTACAATATCCAAGATGTCAAAAACTAATCAAGTTTTCCTCACAAAAAAAACATCTAAGGGTATAACTATTTATAGGGATCAGTATGGTTGGTTCACTGTCAAAACTCCAAAGAAACAGAATCCCAAATATTCAAACAATACCATGACCAATTTTTCTAACCCAAAAGGACCCATTCAACAGTGGGTACCAAAAACAACTTAATTTTTTTTGTAGGCAATAAAGGTCTGTGTTACATATTTCCACTTTGGAAGATATCCAACACATGATCCTGGAATGAGTTTCTGATTAAGTGCTCATTTCCTTGCCTCTGCATGTTTAGTAAAAATCCTCTATCTTTCTAATTTCATTCATTATCTGTCAAACATTGATGCTATGCTTACGTGCAATATGTATTATATCATGCAATGTTTGAGGGGGAGAGAAAGGATAATTCATAAATCGAAGGGGAGTTTGTGTATTTGCACTATTTGATTAGAAACTCATTGTTATTTCAAAAAAACAAAATAGAAAAATAGAAAATTTAAAAACTCATAAAAATATTTTTGTTTGTTTTGTTTTGTTTGTTTATTATTGTTTTAAAAATTCTGTTATATGAAAAAGCCCAAAAACAAGTCAAGCCAATACCAATCAAGTCCATAACCGACCAAGATAACTAAATCCGATCAAGTCAGCCTAACCCGACCCATTTTTCTTTTCTTTCTCTTTAAGTGGGGAAAAATCATTTTTTTCTTATCTATTCACACTTACTTCCGTAAACAAACTAACACTCTCACCAAAAAATATTCATAAAAACTTTTTGTTACTGATCATCAAAAGAAGTTAAGGGTCTTGTTCCAAATCGTTTTGTGATCATTTCTTTCCATAACATCATCAAATTTCAATCACATCCACACGTACTATCTCGGTTTGAATGTAGATTTTATTTTTTCAATTTTTCTTGAATTTCTCATTTCTGTTAGTACTTCTGTGTTGACTGTGTGAATTAGAAGCATGTTTAGGATATGTGTAAATGATTACTACATGTTTAAATGCTTTGTTTGATGATTTTGATGCTTTGTTTGATAAATTGAATGTGAATATTGATGTATGTTTGGCTAACTGAAAAGTGTTTGGCAAAAATATTTTATTTTAGAGTTGTTTGATTCTAAAACGATCTAAATTTAGATCGTTTTGATTTCTAAACGACTTGAAAGTAAAATAAGTTTACCAATCACCTTTTCTGTTCATTTCATGATATTTCTTTGTTAATCCCTTGAGACTGAGACCAAAACGATCTAATTTGGATCGTTCTTGGGTCTGAATGCTGTGTGGTTTGAAAGAAAGTTTGGAATTCGATTGATGGGTAACTGGATTCTTATGAATTCGGTTCGCTCAAATCTGATACTTTTAAGTGTAAGGAGAAATCATGAATTTAATTTCACTTTATATTTTTAAGTGTTAGAAGATCTTTAAAGAAGAAGTGAAGTTTTTCTCAAAATTTTTCCAAAACGATCTAATTTAGATCGTTTCATTTTTCTTCACTTCAAAACTTTTCTCAAAACCTAAAACGATCTTTTTTGGATCGTTTTACCTTTTCTTACCCATACTTAAACATTTTTTTCTTTCTCACATGAGAAACTTAAAACGATCTCTTTTAGATCGTTTTACTTCCTTTTTCATACTTAAAACTTTTTCTCAAATAAAGGTTTAACACGATCTCTTTTAGATCGTTTCATCTTCAGTTTTCCATACTTCATTATTCTTTCTTTACTTCTTTCAAAACGATCTAAATTTAGATCGTTTCATTTCCTTTTAACTGAGTTTTACTCAGAACGATCTAAATTTAGATCATTTTGATTTTTATACTTAGAAATTTTTTTTCCTTTCAAAATTTTTATTTTTCTTCTTGTGTGGTGTGACAAACTGTTTTGTATGATCATATAATTGTCATATATTTTGGAATATGAGGAATCGAACGCCTTTGTGTACTTCCTTATTATTCTCAAATATATCATACTTATATGATTATATCTTATTTTCAAAGTTATATACATATAAAAGTATATAAGAGTACAAAGAATTGATCGCCTTTGTGAACTTCTTTGTAAACTTATATATGGAAAATATGTATTTAACTATTCTGTGTTTATTTTCTCATAACAAATGATTTATAAAGGATACACCGAGTTGATCGCCTTTGTAAACCTCTTTGTATCTTATATAAATTGTTTGTGTGAACCTTGTTATTTGTTATTCAAATATTATTTTTCTGTGTGTGTTAAAAGTTTTATGTCTTAAAACAGAAAATTATAAAAATAATGGATTAACAAGAAGAGGTTAGACATGATGAAGAGATTGCCATTAATGAATCAATAGAAGAAATTCTTACAGCCGGAAATTCCATCAATATGAGAAATAATTGATATCTGAATGATCCTTTCAATGCTCCCGGCTTCCCAATAATTTCAGCAATCTTCCAGAATCATCCTCTTACTCATGCTCTCACAGTACATGTTGATCTAGCTGAATCATATTTATTTAACATGTGGAGATCTATTATCTTTGTGCAACCACATGATCCATCTTCATCAAGGACTAAAGCCAAAGCTAAATCTCCAGAACTTCGTAGACAAGGCCATTTTCAATTTGAATTTCATTCTGGAGAGAATACATATGACTTCGAATTCAATTTAGATGATTTTAGAAGATATTTAAGGCTACCAGAAGCAAACTCAAATGGGAGAAATGATTATGATGTATTTGAGTCAAATGATGTGATGTTTGCTGCCTTGATATCACTTGGTTATGATGGTCCTCTGACAAAAACAATTGATTTCAAGCTGAAGAAGTTACCAAGAATTTGGTACTATGTGTTTTCTGTTCTCAGCAACTGTTTACATCCATATACAAGAGGAATGGATAACTTGACCCAGACAATGCTGTACATATTTTATGGGTTTGTTTTCAATCAGCACTACGACATTGCTCAACTTCTTTGTGATCAGCTGATAGTTGCAGTAAATGGAAAAATATCTGCTCCCAAGAAGTATATTCCTTTCATAAGATTTCTCTCAGCAATTGTCCGAAGTTTAATCAGGAACAAGAAGCATATTCCAAGACTTCTTGAAACAGGGAAAGTTGTTACTCATCCATTCAAGTTTGTTAGAGACTCTGGTATCCCTAACTATTCTTATCTGATTCCATCATTTTTACTTGATATGGTTCCCGATGCTGATGATGCCAAGAAGGCATATCCGGACTGGATTAGAACAACTCTGGGACCGGAAAGCCTCCCGGTTCCTACCCAAGTTGTGCATAGGTTTCCAAGTGAGGGGTCTAAGAGGAAAAGAAAAGAAAGTGAGGGTGAATCCAGTTCAGGTAGGCCAAAGAGTAAGAAACAAAGAGGTGAAATGTTTGTGATAAAGTTGAGTAAGAAAATGCATCAACAAAAGAAGAAGAAAGGAAGTTCTTTAAAGAAAAAGCAATTGAAAAGAAAACACCAGCTGAACCTTCTTCTCCAACATCTTCTAAGAATACTATCTCTGAGTCTGGGACTCCAAGACCTATTCGATCACCACCTCCTAAAACTTCAAATATCAGAAGATCACCATCACCAAGAACACCATCACCACAAAGACATTCTTCACCAATTCAAACAACTCCACTACCAGAAATTCTAACACCTGAACCCCCAGCAATGCCTCAATCACAATCAATACCAACTCAAATTCCTTCATCAACAATTTCTACAACTGTTTTCCTATCTCCTCCACCGACATACTTTCAAGGCCGCAGGAAGTCCATTCCTGTTAATATCAAAAAGAAAACATTCAAAAGATCTCGCTTTGAGTATAATCGTTTCTCCAGAGCTGAACTAGAAGATGTGGCTGATTCTGATATTGATTCATCTGATAATGAAGCCAATCAATTTGCTGATGATGTAATGGACATCCCGGAGGAACAAGGTGGAAATGAGGGAGGAGTCGAAAATGTTAGAGAGGATGAGAGGTCCGGGCTAGGTATAAGGCATAAAGAAAACGTTGGCCTTCCATTAGTCCAAACCACATATAATCGCCGAGTTCGACCTAGGATAGAAGACAAGAGCTCCCAACTCTTGCACGGTCAAACCTCCACTAGCCATTCAGAAGTCTCTCTACAGACTGACGTCTCATTTCTGCATGGGCAAAATCCACGTAATCCATCCCAGTCTCCTTCAGAGTCTGTGGATGTTGAAGATAAAGAGACATCTGCCCCTCTCTTGACTTTCGATTCTGCACGTTTGTCTAGTACCCCTAGGACACTTACACCGATTGTTGTACCATTTGCACATCTAGGTGATGCTGCCGGAACAAACATAGAGAGCTCGGCTTTAGTGCCCTCTCAAGGATTGTTTGGAAGTCCTTCCATTGCTAACATTATGCCAGCTTTGAACGAAGGCACCCGTGTAGCTGAATTGGCTCAGCGACAGTTTGAACTCTCTCGAGCTCGAGCAGTTGCTGCAGCTATTCGTGCTTTGGGTTTAACGGTTGATCTAAGTGACACCGGTGTTATGTTTTTCCACTTTCCAAAGGATTCTGGTTGTGAAGCCGAATCATCAACTGTTGTTCAAACTCTTGAACCAACAGGAAATCCTCTGACAGTCATGATGTCGTCAGGTCACTTAGTAGAACCACTTGGAACTACTGATGTGTCAGCTTCTGTTACTCCTGATACTCCAATTTCTGAATCTCCAGCTGTTGTAACATTATCTCCGATTGTTCGTAATCTTGTGACTCATTTGGTTGAAGGGATTGAGCAAGAACAAGAAAGTGTATTACGTGCTTCAAGATATACTATTACTGGTAAACTTCCAATGACTCAAACCAGTTCTTCACCACGTAGATTGCTTACTGGTGGAACACTTAGAATTGGTTCATCTGTTATTACTTCAATCTCAACACCCACTACACCTCATATTTCAACTGTTACAACTGTTATTCCTTTGTCATCTCAACCAATCATATCAACACCACCGATTACTCAATCATCTCCAATTTCATCACCAACACCCCTAGAAATTCCAACTTCATCAACTCAACAATCATTTCCTGATCCTGATTCTCCTGATTATTCTTCAAGTTCTTCATCTTCGTCGAAATCTGATCTTAGTGATACTTATTTGAATGACTATACTGCTAACAGGCTTCATGAAAGTGGTATATCCACTGATACTCTCATTATGGTAGTACTTCGTCGATTAAGATCTGAAGAGCCTGATCTCAACCCACCAAAGAAAGCTATCTGTCATTCAATTCTTTAATATCTACATTTCTTGGATAATGATACTACTCATAAGGCTGAATCTGAAGCTCTTCGAAAGAGATTAACTGAGCTTGAACAACAATGTCGACCGGCCACTATCTTAAGGAGTCGGGATGATCAAAATCTGGATGATCAACCCGAGGGGGAGAATGTTCAAGATAGTGGAGAAGGTCATAATACAACACAAGAAGCAAGTGTTCAAGATACAACAGAAGGAAATCAAGATCAAAGTCAAAGTGTGGATATTCCTTCATCATCTCAAGCTCATCAAGTTCATAATTCTGATTCAGATGATCTGCCTCCACTTGTTAAATACATCTCTCACTACTACTCAACTACATCAAGTTCTGATCAATCCAGTGATCCTGATCCGTTTCAACCAGGGAATAGGACTGATGATGACAGTGATTCTAATTCGGATGATTCTAATGATGCTCCACCAAGACCAGCTATGTCTCAAGAACAATTTGAGAAAGATATCTTTGAAGAATTTGTCTATGATCTGAGAGATACAGATAATCTTGACACTCCAAGAGAGCTTAGCATGGGTATTAGACATCCAAGAATCACTCGAGACAAAATTTGGCAAATCAATGAAGGGTTTTTTTATGAGAATTATGCACAAATGCTAGATTTGAACGTCATACCTGAAGAGTTAGTATGCAGGGCAAGATACATTGAAGAAAGAGCCTTCCCGATTTACTGCTCATCTGAGGAAAGACTCAACATGACCTTGAATAGGTTGAGAGCATTCTTTCTTTTCAGACATCAAAATCAAAGGGATGCATACTTAGAAATGATGAATGCTGAAAGCACAGTAAGAAGTGAAGAGTGGTATAATCAGTTCAAGAATCCAATCACAAGTGTGTTGACATTGATTGCTCCTATCAAGTATCAGAACCAAAGACTTGTCCGATTTAGAGTTCAAAGAGCTGATGGTCACATTTATGCTGTTCATGAAGAATCTTTCCAATACTTGCCAATCTCTGACATCCTCTTTCTCTACAACCAGTATGCTCATTTGATTACAAAGACTCCAGATCAACTCCTTGCTTATGAAGCTCTGAAGTGTCACATTCAGGCTTTAATCAGATATTATGAGTTTAATGATTTCCAGATTGGTCTAGAAAGGAGAACAAGAAGAATTAATCTCACGAGACCAGATCAGAGAGCAGGAGGTTATGAGTTGAATTCTTATCAGATTGGAGATCCAATAGAAGAATTGGATGGATTTGTTTTCATTAACAGCTTCAGAGGAAAAATCTTTGTCCGTGCATCTGATTTTCCCAAGTATTCAGATGGCACTTTGAAGTATTGCTTATTCTTCCTCAGAGCCATACATGATAATCCTGATCCTAGTGAAAATGAAAACATCCAGATTCAAAGAGAAAGACACATAAGAAGGATTCAAGAAACAATTGATATGCGTCAAAGAGTTAGAGATCTTATAGCTGCCAGAACTATTAGACCAAGAGAAGGAATCATTCATACTGAGACAGGTTCATAGGTTCTTTGGAATCCAAGTCATGAACGAGGTCCTCATAATATTCCTCCAGTTAACTTTCAAGATAATATCAGATTGCCCGATGAACGTCCAGAAGGTGCTAACTGGCATTTCATTCCCAAGAGGTATTGGAATGACTCTTGGAATAGTTACAAGAAAAGAGCTTTTTGGAATTCTATGAAAGATAAACCATCTACATCAAAAGCAGCTCAAGATTACAAAAAAAGAAAGAACAAGAAAAGACGAGCTGAGAAAAGAAGGAGGAGGAACAGGAGGAACAGATAAAAGACAACCAAGCACTAAGGGGGAGAATGTTAGAAATTCAAAATAGTGCTTAGTTGTATTTCTTTATCTTTGTTATTTTGTATATGTAATATAAGGTTGAGGGGGAGCTTATGTATTTACTTAGAGTATAAATACCCCTCAAGCCTTAACCTTTTAAAAACCTTTGATCATATTTTGATAATAATATTTTCAAGCTATCCACACACACTGCTCATCTCTCTCAATACACACACTAACACACACACATCCACCATTGTTATTCACCTTACTTCCGCACCCTAACACGAACGATTTCTGCAATATTACACACAAGTTTATCGACTCTCTTCCCCTTAAATGGCAGAATTTAAGACAAATCCTCCGTACCACTAAAAAGATTCAAGAACTGGATCTTGAGGAATTGTTTAGCACTCTTCAATTTGAAGAGAAAGCCTTGGCTCAAAATATTAGAGCCTCTGCAGAATCTAGGAGACATGCTGGCTCCTTTTCCGCAACTAGCACTTCTGCAAATCCTTTAACTGACCCTCTTGCTCTCATCTCTACTGAGCCCATCTACCCCAATGATGGTGCCAGCACCTCTACTCTTCCAGCATCCGTTCAAGCTCTTGTTGATGAGCTTGATGCTGAAGAGAAACAAGGAATGTTCAGTGATTTTGTGGAATTTGCCTTAATCGCTGGAAAGAAATACTCCAAAAAATGGAACAACCGTAAGTCGGTTGCTCCATATAAGCCTCCTGTGGATAAATCACAGGAAGAATGCTGGAAATGTGGCAGAAAAGGCCATTATCAAAAGGAGTGCAGGGTTTCTATCCCAACTCCTGCTGCTCCAAAAACTAATTCATCTAAATCTGCTGATGAATACAGGAACAAGTATTATCAGCTCAAAGCCAAAATGGCTGAAACTGAAGAAGCCAAAACACCAGGCAAAGGTCTGGTTGCTGAAGAGCATGATTGGGCAGATTCAGATGACTCTGATGACGAGGAGTATGTTGACACCATATGTCTCATGGCTCTGGCTGATAGTGATGCGCTGACAAAAGACCAAGTCTCAACAAGTCAGTGGGTCAACGTCACTGTCAAAAAGGTACATGCTCTTCTCTCATCTGCTGACGAGGACAAGACCAAAATTCTTGAATCCTTGTCATGTGATCTTCAGTCCGTAGAAACTCTGCGCGCTGAAGCTCACTCAAAACTCCTTTCAGTGAGTTCTGAATTGAGTGAAAAATCTGAAAAACTCAACAGACTAAAGAATGTTCATGTAGAACTTCAGTCACATGAGTTGCTGACACAAAAGCTTCAGCTTGAGAATGAAAAACTTAAGCTTGAAGTCCTCAATCTCAAGAAGATTGTGACCTCTTGGTCAAAAGCTTCTAAGTTTCACCATCAATGTCTCAGAGAACAAGTCCCTGCACAAGTTCAGGCAGTGATAGGTGGAGATTTTGAATCTGCTACCTGTCTCGCTGACATGTTTAAAGATGATGTGAAACCTGAAATCTCAATTCCCCCATCTGGTATTAATTCTCCTGAGGAAATGAATAAGTGGTATTTCGTTAAAGGAAATGATTATCACACTGAAATGGACGCTGGATCCTCCTCATCTCTATCCAGCGACCCTTCAAATTCTTCTGAAGCTAAAAGCGCTAGATCATCTTCATCCTCTAACAATATGTTTTCCCATCTACCTATTGTTGGCATGATGCCACATGAAGGTAAAATCCAATACTCTCCTAATGAAACATTTCATGGAGACATCTCAAGTGATGGGTACAAATCCATTGCTCCTCAGAAACTTACCTTGAAAAGGGCTGAGACTTTCAAGAGAAGTACCGTTGCTGTGCCTTATGATTATAGCACGCCTCAGCGAGCTGATCATCCTAAACAACAACCTCAGTCCATCTTGTCTGATCCTTTTCCTTCTAAAGTCTCAAATGCTGAGGAACCTCAGCATGAACGTCTTATGGTGAGACGTGTAAAGTTTGGAGATGCTAGGATTCAACATGGAAGCTCATCTCAAGCTAAACCTGTTATCCATCAGCAGGGTGCTCAATCATCTCCACCTCGATCAATTCTGAGACACTCAACTCCTCAAAGAGGTAAGATGCCTCAGTCAGTTAATAGACCAACCACTCCTCATCGAGGGTGCATTCCTCAGCAACAAATGAGGAATGTAACTCCTCAGCGAGGAAACATTCCTCAGCAACGAATGAGGAGTGTAACTCCTCAGCAAGGAAATGTTCCTCAGCAACAAATAAGGAGTGTGACTCCCCAAAAAGGACATTTGCCTCATCAGCAAGTAAGATCCTCCACTCCTAACAAAGGACAACTGTCCTCTCAACAAGTACAATCTTCTGTTCCTATTGGAGAATACCTCCCTCACAGACAAGGGAGGTCTGCTACTCCAAATCGTCAATCTAGGTCCACCACTCCCAGCAGAGTGCATCAACCTAGGACTTCCTCCTCTCAATCAAATTTGAAACAAGCCTGGAGTCTTTTAAGAGGATCACAAGTTGCTTCCTCTTCCACTCCTCGTCTAAATGACCCCACTGGACAATCTCTCTTGGGTCCTCCTCCACTTTCAAGGAATTTTCGCAAGCAGAAATCAAAGCAATCAACAAGTCCAAAGCAAAGACCAAGGCTTCAACCTCTTCAGACCCTAAAATTGTTGAACTTGCTCAACAAGTCAATGACTTGTCTTCTCAACTCAAGGAATTCCTTCTTAACAATCAACAAAACAACTCCTCAAATAGAAAATGCTATCTATGTGGCATTAGATGACATGTTGCAATTGACTGCAGTGGCTCAAGAGATGCTCCTGAAGTGGTTGTGCAAACAAGTGCTTCCACTTCAGCATGTGTCCCATCACCTGACCCTGTCAATGAAACCATCTCATCTACTAGGATAAGCGAAAGCCCTCCTGATGAATCTATCATCATTGACACTGGCTCTGTCACTGGCCCATATGGCACTCATCAAACTAACCTAGCTGATTATGTTGCCTCTCAACGTATTGAGATTCCTCATTCTCAGAGTGTAATCTCCAATTCTTGGGGATGACCAGCGATGCTGGTTGAATTTAGTGCTCCCAGTGTTGTCAGCAACTTTGTTGTTCTTCAAGAAAACGGGAATAACACTATGCCCACTGATGAGAATGATAGAACTCATATGCTTGCTGACTTGGGAAACCATCCCACTCTCGAGGAAGCTCTTTCAACTGAGCCAACCACTACCTCTGATGCACCCATCCTTAATCCTGCTGACATGCCAGTCAGCGAATTTGAAAGTGGACCAATCTAAAACCTTCTATTTTATCCTTGCAGGGTTCACTGGGAAAAGGAGTATGGTATTTGGACAGTGGATGTTCAAAACACATGACTGGCTCAAAGACCTTGCTGGATAACTACGTAGACCCTGCTGGCCCTACTGTAGTGTTTGGTGATAATTCCACCGGACAAACTGAAGGTTATGGTCTCCTCTCAAATGGGTTAATCAAATTCTCAAAAGTTACCTATGTAAACGGATTAAAACACAATCTTATAAGCATTAGTCAACTTTGTGACGCTGACTACAAAGTCATTCTTGATAAACATCAAGGGACTGTTGTAAATATTAACAAGGAAGTCGTATTGGTAGCTCCCAAAAAACGAGATGTATATCTCGTTGACTTCACTCCTATCAAAATTGATAGCGAGACTTGTTTCTTTGCCAAGTCAGCAGCTGAACTAAATTGGTTATGGCACAAGCGTATGTCGCATGTGAACTTCAAAACCATAAATTCACTAGCTAAGAAAAACTTGGTTCGTGGTCTTCCTCATCTATCCTTTGAAAAAGACAGACTTTGCAGCACCTGTGAAAAAGGTAAAGGCTATAGAGCTATCTTTAAAACTAAGCAAGCCAACTCTGTCAAAGGATGCTTTCATCTTCTTCTCATGGACTCTTTGGTCCTGTGAATGTCCAAAGCCTAAGAGGTAGCAAGTACACCCTACTTATTGTGGATGAATATTCACGATACACTTGGACTATCTTCCTTCACTCCAAGAGTGATGCTGCTGATGAGATCATAAATTTTATTAAAAAAATGGAAAATCTCAATGGCATAAGGGTTAAAGATCTCAGAAGCGATCATGGCACTGAGTTCAGAAACCACACTCTTAAATCCTTTTGTGATGATCAAGGGATCTCACAAAATTTCTCGTCTGTTAGAACTCCTGAGCAAAATGGTGTCGCTGAAAGAAGAAATAGAACACTTATCGAGACAGCGAGAACAATGCTCAGTAAGTCCTCCCTTCCAAACAAATTTTGGGCTGAAGCTGTCAACACAGCTTGTCACACCCAGAATCGCTGTCTAATTGTCAAGAGACATGATAAGACAGCATATGAAATTTTAAGAGGTAAGAAACCTCAAATTAAATACTTTCATGTGTTTGGATGCCCTGTATTCATTCTGAATAATAGGGATCACCTAGGCAAATTTGATCCCAAAGCTGATGATGGTTACTTTGTAGGATATTCATCTATAAGCAAAGCATTTAGGGTATTTAATATTCGCCTTCAAAAAGTAGATGAATCCATTCATGTCACTTTTGATGAAAGCTCATTTGCTTTAAAAGACATACAATCCTCTTCTTATGAAGAAGTATTTATTGAGTTCACTAATCCTTCAAATGAGGAAGCTGACACATTTTCTGATGCACCTTGTACCTTACTTGAATCAGGATACATCAGTAAGTACTGATGAGGAACAAGTTGTTGCTCATATTTACTCTATTGAGCCAGTTGAGCCTATTTTGAGATCAATCCAGGCTGCCTCAGCCAACAATAGATCGTTGACTAAGGATGTTCATGATCTCGCTGAGGATGAGTTTCATGATGCCTCAGTAAATGCTGAGGATATGGAGTCTGCTGATGACTCTAACATCAATGATAACTCAGTTCAGTCAAATGACTCAACTGATCATCCGGTGGCTGAACCCACTGTCATCATTGACTTCTCTCCATACAATCCTCTCCCTGCTGTCCCCATCACTCAATCCTCCGCTGATACTCAATTAGGCTCTCCAAGTGTTCCTGCACTTAGGTGGACAGCGAGTCACCCCGCTCACCAAGTCATTGGTGATCCTCAGCAGGGTATTGTCACTCGATCAGCGACAAGAAACACATGTCTTTATGTAAACTTCTTGTCAATGATCACTCCCAAAAATATTGGTGAAGCAATGGTTGATCCCTCTTGGGTTGCTGCCATGCAAGAGGAATTAATCCAATTTCAACGACAACATGTCTGGTTTTTGGTTCCTTTAACACCTGGTAAGGAACCTATTGGTACCAAATGGGTGTATAGAAATAAAATGGACGAAGACGGTGTTGTTATACGTAATAAGGCTAGGCTGGTTGCACAAGGTTATCTTCAAGAAGAAGGAGTCGACTTTGATGAAACCTTTGCTCCAGTGGCCAGATTAGAAGCTATACGCTTATTCTTGGCACATGTTGCCTATCGAGACTTCAAAGTCTATCAAATGGATGTTAAGAGTGCCTTCCTCGATGGAAAACTCGATGAAGAAGTCTATGTCGAACAGCCACCTGGTTTTGAAGATCCAGCCAAGCCACATCATGTCTATCGTCTTCATAAGGCTTTATATGGTCTTAAACAAGCTCCTAGAGTTTGGTACAACACCCTCTCTGAATTTCTCCTCTCTAACAACTTTCAGCGAGGATCTATTGACAGCACTCTTTTCATCTTTCGAAAAGGCGCTCATATACTATATGTCCAAATTTATGTTGATGACATTATCTTTGGATCCTCAAGCACTAAACTATGCAAAAAGTTTAGCTCCCTTATGTCATCTCACTTTGAAATGAGTATGATGGGAGAATTAACCTTCTTTCTTGGTTTGCAAATACGTCAGCTTGCTGATGGTATTTTCATCAATCAAGAAAAGTATATTCGAGACATGTTGGCTAAATTTGATATGTCTGATATTTCTCCCAAGCCAACTCCCATGTCTCCTCCCAATAATCTCCATGTTGATCCTGACGGTAAGCATGTGAACCCCACTCACTATCGTGGGATGATTGGCTCGCTAATGTATCTCACAGCGAGTCGTCCTGATATCATGTTTGCCACTTGCCTATGTGCAAGATATCAAGCGTCTCCAAGAGAATCTCATCTTCTCGCTGTCAAGCGAATCTTCAAATACCTGAAAGGTACTATGACCTTAGGTCTTTGGTATCCCAAGGAGTCCAACTTTGATCTTGTTGCTTACTCCGATTCTGACTATGCTGGCTGCATGTTAGATCGAAAGAGTACCAGTGGAGGATGTCAACTGTTGGGGGGAGGTTAACTAGTTGGTCTAGTAAGAAACAGCATACAGTGTCCATCTCCACTGCTAAAGCAGAATATGTGTCGGCAGCGAGTTGTTGTGCACAAGTCCTCTGGATGAAACACCAACTCGCTGACTATGACTTAGATTACACTAAGATTCCCATTATGTGTGACAATACAAGTGCAATTGCTATCACACATAATCCCGTTCAACATTCCAAGACCAAACACATAGACATTAGGTATCATTTCATACGTGACCATGTCATGAAAGGGGATGTTGAAATTTATTTCATTCCCACTGAGGATCAACTCGCTGACATTTTCACAAAACCCTTAGATGAAAAGAGATTTAAAGATCTTGTTAGTAGGTTGGGAATGTTGAATGGTGACTCAGCTACTTAACTTACATATCATTTGTAAGCTAAGATTTTGTCAGCAAGTTTAAGTATGTCTTGCTTGCTAAACAAAATAAAGGCAATGGAAAGCCAAAAGTTTCCATCTAGTCCAATAGCAAACGGTTATTGGTAAAGACTTCTAAAATCCGTTAATCCCTGTTGCTTTGGGAAAAAGCAAAATAAAGGCAATGGAAAGCCAAAAGTTTTCATCTAGTCCAATAGCAAACGGTTATTGGTAAAGACTTCTAAAATCCGTTGATCCCTATTGCTTTGGGAAAAAGCAAAATAAAGGCAATGGAAAGCTAAAAGTTTCCATCTAGTCCATCAGCAAACGGCTAATGGTAAAGACTTATAAAATCCGTTGATGGCTGACAATTTGCCAAAAATTGTATCTCAGCGACCATATGTGTGTCATATGCTCGCTAACATCTAATAGAAAACGTGGCCTTATCAATGTGTTTGTAGAGACATGATCTATTAAAATAATAGTTATTGGATTTTAACATATTAAATAAAACATAGGATTAGATCTGAAACTAATTATTTCGGATGTAACTATGTTGGCAACGTGGCAGTCTTTTGAGCCATATGATATATATTTTACAAAAAGTTACCCACTTGTTTACTTGAGTACGTCACATGTCCACTTGAGACTGTAACTGTGCCTCTGACGGTCTGGCCATGTCAGAGGCATACGGCGCACACTCAAGTATTTGTAAATATTCTTTTTAAAACGTTACTCACAAAGTTTATATATATATATATAGTTTAACAGTTGTTAAAAACAACTGTACATGTTGAAAATGAGGAGAAAGAGAGAGAAAAAACTTCTTTGTCTTTTCATTTGACCAATCATGTTCCATCAACATACCCTATATATACAAACTCATACTCATATTTTCATTTTCACGCTTTCTTTCAACTATTCATCTTCTCTCTAATCTCTAAAAATCTCTCAAACTGTTCATCTTTGTCTAATCTCTAAATCATCCTACCTATTTCCTTTGATCTTTACATCTTCTAATCTTCTTCCAAACTTCATAAATGGCATCATCATCTGAAACTCCATCCGCTTCCGCCGCCACTCAACAAACTAAAAAATCCTATCTAAATTCCTCTTCTTTCTCTCCATCCTCTAATATTGTCAAATCTTCTAAGATCTCCTTTACTGCTTCTGAGATGGCTGTTAAACCTAATAACCATCTCGGCTCGTCTGACGTACCTAAAGGTACAAAAGGATATAAGCCTATGTTGGATTTCATCCATGCTTCCCCTGCCAGTCATTGTATAATGGCAGATCCGGAGAAGATTTATGTTCATCTTCTTCGTGAGTTCTGGTGGACATGTAACTATGAGGAGTCCACCCAGTCGATCGTTGGCACTGTTCGAGAAGGAACAAAGTCCATCACCATCACTCCAGCATCATTACGCCATACTCTTCGCTTCCCACAAGAAAACAATGACAATACTTTTGTAGAAGCTGCTGGAGATGATGAATGGAAGGCATGGTTGCCTTCCATCGGGTATAATCACAACCTGAGGAACCCTCCGGTGATCCCAAGCAATCCCCTGAAATAAAATCTCCCCGGGATCTGGAGAGTTCTATTCACTCATGTGATCCAGTGTATAGGTGGTAACTCTGGATCTTATAATCAGGCATCTTCAACTTCGATGCCTATTATCCACGCTCTGGCTGAAGGAAGATTCGTGGACTTCGCCTTGATGATCTTCAATGATATGAAGAACAGGGTCTCTCTGAACAACAGATCTCACACAGTGCCTTTTGTGAGAATTTTCTCTCTTATCTTCAAAGAGGCGCTGGGTGATGAATATGATCTACCAAATGCTGCCACAATTCAAGTTGCAAGGGTCGGCAGCAATATCTATAAGCAACCTGCTAAACATTTGGTTGCTCGCCTCACTGCACATATGAAAGAGGTACTCTTCTCTCTAAACTCTTCTTTATACCCTAAAGACAGCGACTGGGAGGTAGCACTTCTTTCTGATGAAGTGGCTGATACAGTCGTTGTGGACGCCGAAATGCCTTCTGAGGCTGGTTCGTTGATAAACCCCCCAGCGACCTCCAAAGCCTCTAAAAAGACCAAAATTAATCCTAAGGCAGCGTCCCTAACACAAAATTTACAATTTTCACCCTCCGCTGTCGTCCCAAAACGAAAGTGGAGTGATTCAAAGGGCAAACCAAAGGTTAGGAAGTCCTCTACGCCCAAGGACACTAGTACCCAAGCCACCCCATCAGCAGCCTCCCAACAGGCTGTTGACGAGTTAAATGGGAACAGCAGGCAGCCACCTCAAATTTCTGTAGGAAAAGTTGGTAAAGAAACTGGGTCACCCCAACCCACTAGAGGTCAAAGTCCAACTCCGCCCCAAATAAATATTCCCCCTTCTTCTTCTCAAATACCTTCTGAGTCGTTGATAGCAGCCAGATCACAGGTGATGCTAGAGTCAACTCCCTCTACGGCCGATGATACCTTAGTGCAACAACACACTGAGGTTGAGGCACCAGGTTCCCTTTCCCCAAATTCTATAAATGTCTCGGAAAGTGTTTGTGCAGGGACCGAGACTAACATTTTTGCAGATCTTGAGATGGAAGATGACAATGGCAGCGAGTTTGATCCACAAGATTCACATGCTGAAGTTACACTCGCTGCCGCTGAAGAAAGTGAAAAAGAAGTGGTTGTTGGTGAGTTTTTGGAAGGTGACATGGGCTACATCATGGTTGCTGAACCACAAAATGATGAAGAAATGCCTGAGATGTTAGCTGACATGCCCCCTCCTCCTTCTTATTCTCCAAGGCCCACAGCAATTTTTGAACCTGTGGGACACTTTGGAAAGTTTCAAACTGAGCTTAATAAAGAAAAATTGCATAGAAGAAGAAGCTATGCAAAAATAAACGCATCAGGCCAGGAGTGTATTTTGAAGTTGAAGAACTGGATGATGAAGTGATAATGGAAGTGCCCCCTACGCATCATCCAGATTTCTTTGGCACTCCCTGCTCCAAGTACCCAGTTTCACTAAGAACTTTAAGGATGCCAGAGCTTGACGATGCTGAAAGAATGTACACCGCAGTTGATTTGCCTAGGCTTGATTATGTTGAAACATATCAATTGCAAGAACTGTTGAGAAGAATACAGGTGTGTCAAAGTCAAGGGAATAGGCATGGGTACTTATTTGCATGGTTGGTTGATCAGGTTGCCCAAGTACACTTAGAAGCTCATACAAACTTTCAATACTTGGTGCATAGCAGTGACAACCTTAATGATGTGCTAGCTGAGCAAAAAGATGTTATTATCAGAATGATTAAGGCTCAGCAGCAACAGACTACCTCAAATGAAAGACTCTTCAAGCAACATCAAACTCTTCTTAATGCAAGCATGAATCGGGTTAGTGTCTCAAACTACTCTATCTCTGCCTCGCTGAACAAACTCAAAGAACAAATAGCCAAGTCAGCGACGGCCACTGAAAGCACTACCCTCCTCTCTTCTCTTCAACAACTCTCCCAATCCAACATTCTCTTCACTGCTCATCTTAACCATCTTCAAAATTCTATAAACTCCTTCTCTCGAAGTCAGAACAATTTCCTCTCCACTCTCACCAACGAGATAGCTTCTCTTAAATCTTCTCTGAACTTCTCCTCTTCGGCTGCTGATAAGCTAAGGATAGATGAATCCATCAGCAGCCAACGCAAGCTTGAAAAGGAGGTCTATGACCTTAAAGAAATGATGAAGGAAATGATGGGTCTCCTCAAAAAGGAAAAAGTGGAAGTAGCAAGTACTCCAACTACTTCCAAGGGGGAGAAAACTGTTGTCAATGAGGAGACCCCAATTGCTGAAAGTGTCCCCCTCGCTGAGAAGGTCAATGAACCGGCAGCAAGTGTTGAGGGGGAGCAAGCTGAGAAGGTTGTTAAACCGGCAGCTGAAAAAGAAATAGAGAAGCCCGCTGAAAATGTGCCAGCGAGGCCGATAAATGTGTCCACTTTCAAGCCAACTGCTGAGTTTCATGCTGCCCTTGTAAAGAAATATGCTGATAAGGGAAAAGCAGCAGCAGTGAGTCAAAGCAAACCTCCTAAGGTTCCCATCTCAGCAACAGGACAGAAAGACAAGCTCATGTCTGGTGCTCTTCCCAAGTCTTCTTCAAAAGCATCTGCTGAACTCACTCCCACTGAGATAGTCATTCAAGAAGAGTTGAAGAAAAAGCAAATTCAAGAAGAACTGTCTCAGAAACTGATAAGTGAATTGATTGTAAATGAGGAACTTGAGGATGCTGATGATGAGACCAAGAGGTTAGCCGAGCAGTCTGGTGGCTTGGAAGCTTTAAAAAAGAAAGAACTTGAATTCTTTGCGAATAAGGAGAAGAAGCTTGAAGAAGCACGCCAAGCCTATCTTACTTCAAGAGATGTAAGGCAGAGAAAAGAAGAGATTATGTGGATCAAGCCTGCTCTTACTCAGCAAGGAATGAACCTTCAAGTTCAGAGGAAAGGTGTGCCCAGGATGTTCACTCTTAAGAATGTCAAATCTGACACTCTTGGGCCCACCGAGTGGATCGAGATCTATAAGCTCATCAAAGACAACAAAACACTGGTCTTTGATCCACTTCTTAAGATGGCTGGTGACTCAATCAAGAATACAAGGAGGATGGAGAAAAAGTACAATGTCGAGGATTCGTTGCTCAGCAAAGCAAGACATCCATATCTTCCTCCTCCACCTCAACAACCCAGAAGTGGTGTCAAGAGGACAGCTTCTGGTCAGGCTACTTCCTCCTTCCCTACTATGCTTAAAGATCTACCAAAATCTGACATTGGGGAGGAATCATCGCTGAATCTTCGCATGCCTTCAAGAATGTTGTTTGTGGAAGGATTTTACAGTGAAGATCTAGGAGGTTTTTGCTTCTCAAATGTTCATGGTCATGAACTCTTCTTCAGGACCAGTGAAATTTCCATCGCTCCCTCTGGATTTCTTGTTAAATTAAGAAAGTATTGTTCAAGGACTTCAAACAATCCAAGATTCATCAAGCTAATTGATAAAGAACTAATGAAGTCCGAAAGACAAAAGGATAAGGCATTCATAGAAGCAAAACAAGAATCTGTGTGGGAGTAGATTAATACTTGTAATTTTTACTTTGTTGTATTTGTAAATTGTTCGTCATATATAAAATCAGCATTGTACCAAAGACCTCTTGTCAAATATCTGTTAATGCAAACCTTCTACTCAGCTAAGTCTCCTCAGCGAATAGGGGGAGATTGTTGAGTCATGGATTCGCTGAGAGACTCAGCGAGTGACTCGTTCAGCGAGCTCTCAGCGAGCGCATGCATCTGCAAGCATGATCTATCTTTAAAGTCTAAAGGATATGTTCGATGACTCATCGCCCAGTATTTGTAAGTCAAATATGAGCGGGAATTTGAAGAATAAGAGGATGGTCCCAAGGACACGTGTTGCAAGATCAAGATGAAGCCATGTGACCTTGTATTATTTCTTTGCAATGGAGTTTCTCTTTCATACCATTTTTGGAAACAAACAAGATGAAGGAAAGAGACCTCTGCAGATCTGAATGATCCACCAATAGATAGTTGACAACCTTCATGTGTCAACATCTACTAAGGTTGTCATGTGATTCCTTATCTGCCTATAAAGGGAATCACTTGACCTAGCCACCATCTTGTTGGTGTGTTCCACAGCCTTTACTTTATTCTCTTTGCTTATTTGTTAAGTTTTTGTGTGTTCAAAAACTTAATGAATCTTTTCTGTTTATTGTTGTTGTAAAACAACCATCCATGTTTTCATCGCTTAGTTTGAAATGTATATAACTAAACAAATTCTTTACTTCTCGTCTCTATTCTTGTTATTTCATATTTACTTTATAAGTTAGTAAATCAAACACAAGTAGTGCATTCGTGGACCAATAACTTCCTTATCCAGACTGCTTCCATTGCGGCTTCTGAGGCGGCAATGTACACAGACTCTGTTGCAGATATGGCAACTGTGGTTTTTAGCTCATAGCATTCCACCGTGCCTTCATTTAAATAATGAAGACATATCCCAACTGATAATTTGAATCATATTTATCAGTCTGAAATCCAACATCATAAATTCTATTACCATTTGAATTTTTGATCGAGATTTCAACCATACACCAAGAATAATTCTTTAGTAGCACACATGTACTTAAGAATGTTCTTTACAACAATTCAATGATCCTATCTAGGATTTTGCTGATAGTGGCTAACTATATTTTGCACGAACGCAATATCAGGTCTAGTGCATCTTTCTGTATACATAATAGATCCTACAGCCGAAGCATAAGGGATTTTTCGCATACGCTCCACCTCATTAGGTGTAGAAGCACTGTTCTTGCTAGATAAGTTAAGTCCTTGCATGAGTGTAAACCCACACTTAGAATTCTCTATCTTGAAACGCTTCAAGATTCTTATCAATATAAGCACTTTGACTTAAACTAAACAACCGCTTTAATATATCTCGGTAAATCTTGATTCCAAGAATAAATGCTGCTTCACCTAAATCTTTCATGGCAAAACACTTTCCAAGATGGGATTTAACATCTTGCAACATTGGAACGTGTTTTCCTATGATCAATATGTCATCGACATATAAGACAAGGAAAGTAACATTACTCCTACTAGCTTTGCGATATACACATGGCTCATCGGGATTTTGATCAAAACTAAACTTTTTTATTTCTTCATCAAACCGTTTATTCCAACTTCTTGATGCTTGCCTTAGTCCATAAATGGACCTTTGAAGCTTGCACACTTTTTTGGGATGTTTTGGATCAATAAAACCTTCTGGTTGATCCATATAGACTTCTTCATCCAAGTAACCATTTAAGAAGGCAGTCTTAACATCTATTTGCCATATCTCAAAGTCATAGTACGCTGCTATAGCTAAGAGAATCCTAATAGCTCTAATGTCCGCAATCGGAGAAAAGGTTTCATCAACACCGAAATGTTGAGTATAACCTTTCGCCACGAGACGAGCTTTATAGGTGTGTACATTTCCATCCATGTCCGTCTTCTTTTTGAAGATCCACTTACACCCAACAGTTTGAGCATTTTGTGGAAGATCAACCAAGCTCCAGGCTTGATTGTCTTTCATGGATTTCATTTCCACCTTTGTAGCTTCAAGCCATTTGTCAGATTCTGGATCTGATAATACAGCTTTGAAATTCGGAGGCTCATCGAGATCTCCAACAACGTCTTCTTCTACCATCAGACATAGTCTTTCGGTAGGACGTCTTGTCCTTTCGGACCTACGAAGTGGAATCGCTTCATTATCATTGACTTGAGGTTCATCACTTTGAACATTTTCCCCCCTAAGTTGATGATTGCTGGGAGTTTCAGAAGGTGACACATCTTCCTCTTGAGTCTCATCAAGTTCTACAACCCTCCCACTGTTCTCTTGAATTAATTTCTTTTCAAAGAATTCAGCATATCGAGCAACACGAACAGTGTTTTTGGCAGGATCATAGAAGTCAAATTACGGACATCACCATGCCATAATTCGTACGGCGTCTTGTCAACCTTCTTGGTTGGAACCATATTGAGAATGCGTACAGCAGTCTCTAGAGCATAATCCCAAAACGAAAATGGGAGAGTTGTACGGGTCATCATTGATCTTACCATGTCTAGCAAGCTTCGATTTCTCCTTTCAGACACTCCATTATGCTGAGGAGTATATGGAGGAGTAAGCTGTTGGACAATTCCACATACTTTAAGATAATCCTTAAACTCTTTGCTTAAGTATTCACCACCTCGATCCGAACGAAGAATCTTGATGGTTTTACCGAGTTGATTCTCTATTTCATTTTTAAACTCTTTGAATGTTTCAAAGACTTCATGTTTATGTTTAAGCAAGTAAACATAACTATAACGACTAAAATTACTCATAGAATAATAAAGTAACTAGCATTTTTCCTTGACATATGTCTAAAAGGGCTACATACATCAATATGTATTAGTCCAAGTAGTTCCTTAGCCCTCTCCGGTTTTATGCGGAAAGGGTATTCTTGTCATCTTGCAGAAAACACAAGACATGCATTTGTCAAATGATTAATCATAATCATTTGATTGTAAGATCCCCTTAAGTTGAAGTTTTTCAATGCTTTTCTTGCTAACGGTAATTCGAAAGACACACATTTATCAAACGATTCATCATTTGATTTGTAAGATCTCTTCACATTGAAGACTTTTAATGCGTTTCTTGCTAATGATAATGCCGAAGACACGCATTTATCAAATGATTAATCATTTGATTTGTATAATATCTTCACATGGAAGTCTTTAAATGCATTTCTTGACAAAAATTAAATAAGATGACAATGTCAAAGATAGAGTCCAAGTTAACCTGACTCTTTTGCTATTGAATTATCATTTGAATCTCATCAACACTTATAATTCAGTTAAGAAGATACTTGAAGAACTAGTTAAACTAACTTGCTTCTTCTTCTTGTTCAACTCAGCTAGATACTTAGGACAATTCCTCTTCCAGTGTCTCACCTTAGCATAGTGATGACAAGACTGGTCTTTAGCCGTATGCTTCTTTTTCCAAAGGGTCTTTTAAGGTTTTGAGACTAAACACTTTGTTTTCTCTTACCTAAGTTCTTGCCTTTAGCTTTACGGTTGTTTTGTTTTCTAAACCATTCCCCCCTTGATCATAAGAACTTGGGGTATCTCATATTTCTTGAAAGGTTTTCTTCATACTCAATCAACTTGATATGAAGTCCAACTATGCTATGCAAATTTGTAATTGTCTCTTATGTCCATAAGAATCGGCAGAAGAAATGCATAGTTTTAACCTTTCCATAATTGCTCAAAGTGACTCTTCATCTTGAGTACATGAGCACTTACCGATTTCCCATACTCGTCTTCAAGTTATGGAGTGACTCAATTAACTCAAGTAATTCAACTCCAACTTGTTTTCCGTACATAGACTTGAGTTATTTGATCATATCACACGGATTTTGCAATCCGAATTGCTTTTTGAAGCTCATGAGACATGCTTCTAGCATCAAATAAGCAACCTCAATATGTCTATTGTACCGAGTATTTTATGCTTCTAACTACAAAGCAGTGGCATTCGCATCAGGAATAGCGGTATCTAAGTTTCAATGACATCGGTTTTCTTTTCAACTCTTAGAACAATTCTTTATTGACAAAACAGTCATTGAAATTGGTTTCAGAAAGTTTTCTCTTTCTAGCATCGACCTGAAAGCCGATTGGTGTATGTTTTGTGAAGGATTTGTTGCCATTTACAAAACAGATTTAAGTTCAATTATCGGTATTTTCGATAATAAATCCTTAAGAAATTAATTACCCAATGTTTATAAAATAAACAATTAATTTCATTAAGGCTAGGATCCAATTGACATGCAACCATTTCATCAGTTGATCTGCTAGAAATGATTGAACTCAAAAGATAAATGACGATCAGTAATTGCATTACAAGTGCAATTCCTAGTAAATATGGGACCTACGTAAGACACTCGATTCATCAAGTGTTCTTTTGTAGTCATGTTTTGTCCCATCTTTTGCCACGGGTCAAGGTTTCACCGCTTAACTCGCTTTAAGTCGTCCAACTAAGAACGCGCAAAATTGACCTCCACTGTGTACCAGTGAATGGGTTTCGCCATGCAATCGCCATTTCACCACTGTGTACCAATGAGTTAAACAACGACCCCATGTGTCCTTAACAAATTGGATGGCAAATGACTTAAATTTATTGGGTCTTTCAATTTGATATGTGATCAAAAAGTTATATTTGAAGATTCATGCATATCTTCTAAACATAACATTTAATAAAATCATTTTTATAGTCTTAGCAACACAAGAGAGCTCGGTAGCTCCATTTGAACGCACAAAGAAGCGCAAGGGCAAAGGTTTGCGATAGACGCAATTAAAAACCCGCCCTTTTAGAAGGCTAGCGCACTCTCACTTATACCACTCTTAGAGTTTGTTCAAATGGGTGAGCCGGTGTATCTCAAGGTTGTAAGACTCCAATTTTATTAAAAAATCTTTTTATCGATATTGCTTAGTCAAGTTTATATTTTCTCAAAAACTTACATCACAATTTATATCACAATAAATATGCAAAATCATAAACTATTAACTATTGAGCATGCAACGAGTTATGGTAGGCCACCTAAACATGTCACTATGGTTTAATTATGTCTAAATCAGCTCCCCATTCAAAGAAGAGGACCACATACATCAAGTTGCCTTGATTGCGTAAGCCTTAAACATATACAAAACAATCAATTATCATATAAGCACATAGTTGTTTACTGGAAATTTCCAGTAGCTTCACGACCTGTTTAGACCTGTTTCTGGTCTGATTTAGACTTCGACCAGAACTACAAAGTTTTAGCCCTATGTGTTGAGCATCTACAGTTCAAAGCACGACCTCTAACTCATTACGGATTAAAAGATATGAATTTTTTAGTGAACTGTCGCAAAGCAGAAAAATCACACGAAAAATTCACATAGTCACAAATTTATTATCCAATTATCTAGCATAATTAACCCTAATGATCAAGATTTCATATCAATATATCTAAGTAATAATCATGAATGATTTGCATGAAAAATTCATGATTTTTACTTCTTTTTAACCATTTAAAATAAAGGTACACATATAAATACATGCAATTAATCAAAACTTGGATTAGGAACCCTAAAAAAAACTTTTTTTTTATATTTTCTGGAAAAATCGAACCACATATATATATATATTAAATAAAACATTTTTCTTATTTAAATAATGTAATTAAATTACAAAATCAATTTAAATATATATATAGCCGAAAATTTTGAAGATCAAGAACCCTAACCCCCCTTCAAGTTTTGATTTATTGGTAATGAAAAACATACATAGTAGGCTCGTGATATCACTGTTGGGTTATATAACTATTATCAAATCAAATCACAAAGCACGCAGCGGAATATAAAATTTATGTAGTTTATTAATTAACCAAGAGAGAATACGTGCACCTTAAATTAGGGAGAATAAAGCAAGAAACCTTTATAATAAGGTTTAAATTAAACCTCTCTACGATTGCACACTCAACATTGGAATGTATGTATGCTAGTACTTGATCACGAACCCACAAACCCGTTATGTATTTCCCTTAATTTGAAAACCCATGAACCAAAGCATATGTAGTCGACAAACTAGATCCATAATTAATGTGAACGCTAATTAATATATATATATATATATATATATATATATGTTGTTATGTGGTTTCGAACGGCACAAAACCAAGGGTTTTGGTCGAACCAAAATTAAGGAGAAGAGAGAGGAGAGAATTTTTTGTGTGTTGGAATGAAAAACCCTTGAATTAACCCTTCTATATATAGGGAATAATTAAGGTTTAATTACCTTGGAAAACAAGTCAAATCAAGGCTTAAAAGGCCCTTGATAGAACCGGCGCCCGATAGAAAAATTAGGGTCCAACACTAATTTCCTATTTTTACAATTAATCCTTCTCTTTAATTAATTAAATACAATTAACCCTTTAAGTTATTTAAATTAATCATTTAGTGATCAAACTAATTAATATATTACTTTAATATATTAATTAATAATATAAATTACATTCATATTGAGGTATGACCCCGTAGACTTAAATACTTCCCGGACATATGTTCATTTTACGTGATCATATTCTAACATATACAACGCATGAGTGTTGAAAGACGATAACTCAAGCTGCAGAACAATCCATCCATGCAAATACAGTCGGCCTAAATAATGCGTCCACACCTTTATTTTATCACCAGGAGGTTCCATTACACCACAACGTTATGCTTTTGGGTTTTGATATTGTTATCCTGCATGCTTGAATATGTTTCCAGGCGCTTGTACCCTTCTTTTGAAACTTGAAACTCTTTCAAATTACGTTGTGGTTTCCTTTGCTTTGAATTTCGTGACACTCCAGTTAAATTTAAGGGTTTAGTGCGTCGAAATGAAACAAACTATGCCTAAAAAGTTATAGCGTGCATGAACTAACATTTTTGTTTATTATATGCATAAACTTAGTAAAAATGTTTAAATTATGCAATGTACGTGAATACGTGGCAGCCGATATGAGCTGTCACGTGTAAAATTATTTTTTTTAAACCGGCCACGTGTAAAGTTTTGATTGGTCGGTCACAAAAAGTTACATAATATAAACATTTTTACTAAGTTTATGCATACAATAAACAAAAACGTTAGTTGTGCACACTATAACTTTTTGGGCATAGTTAATTGCATTCCGTGACACTAAACCCTAAATTTAAAGTTATAGGCATTGTGCTTCGGTAATTTGAGAACTTTTTAACCCCAACTCATGGTATCATATTTAAAACCCATACTACATGACCATTAATGTTTAACAACGCTTCATACTTTTTGCCTTAGAACTTCATAGTTTGAAATTGTAAAAGTTCTCTTTTATTTGAGTTTTCTGCAACTTTCAATCTTTCATAATCAAGATAGTTAAGTAATATTATCTAATATTATTGTATAGCTAAAAAACATTGCCAAATAAAGGATGGTTGATTCAATTTATTCACAAACACACCAATATTCAAGATATGCATAATTATTTGCTAGTAATTTTAATTAACTTATTTATATAGGTCATCTCCATATTCTTTATTCAAGTTATGTTTACCGTTGATTAGTTGAATTAAGCTAAATTTAACAAGTGGTTAATTTTTTGTTGTTTTATTCTATTTTTGTTATTGTTTGTGTATTTATCAAATTCTTCGTCAACACGCATTAGGTTAAAAACCCATTGCTCTACCACCTATATATATATATATATATATATTGGGGACTGAATTATTTTTGTGTTCATTTGTACATTTTTGATGTAGTGGCGTAGAGGTGGTGGATACCGGGCTGTTAATAATACAGGTTTGACCAAAGCTTGAGGCTATTTGACAACTCTTGAAATAGGGTCGCGAGAAGAAAAGAACATGAGGTGGCTCCCGTTTAACGCTATGAAACATTTTTCTCATTGATCTCAAGTGATCGTCACTATATTACGCCTCATTACTAAACAGGTGGTAGCGTTGAGAAACGAAAGAAAAATCATTAATGTCGAAACCAAAATTGTTTGAGCTTTACTTATACGGGTGACAAATGCAGAGAGCGTCTCTTGCCTAAACGGAACTTTAGGTGTGACGCCATGCAAACCGCCCCAAAATAATAATTATTATTTATTATAATAATTTTTTTAAATTTAATTATTATTTATTATTTTTAAAAAGATTAGAAAAAATATAAAAAAATCCAAAAACAAAAATAATAAAAACACATTCATGTCTCCGTCGGTCCGTCTATATATAGACCCAAACACTATTTTACCTTAACACAAACCCCGCCCTTTTCAGAATCAAATTTTAAAAAAACCCAATTGTCTGAAAAAACCCTAATTAATTGTTGTTGTTGTAGTTGTGGTGTCCAGAAATGGTTAAAGGGGTGCCTGGTTAAGGGTATTAGGGGGTAAGGAATGGTAAAAGAATGAAAAAAAGTGCTTGATTTTGTCAAGCAAAGGTAATCAATGTTTAGTACTGGGTAATGGGGAATTACCCAACAAATTAGGGACTAAGATAATCAATTCTCCAAAATATTACTCTTCCTTTCTTCTTCTCCTTTCCCTGTCAAGGATCATTAGAATTCAACACCGACATCCGAACATCACCTCTCACAGCGACCATCGGACATTACCTCAAACAACCACCACCGGACATCACCTCTAACAACCACCACCGGACATCACCTCCAACAACCACCACCGGACATCACCTCTAATAAGCACCACTGGACATCACCTCCAACGACAGCCATCCACCGCTACCACCAAGAACCACCATCCGACATCCTTCGGAAACAAGAACCACCGCTGCTCTTGGGGCGTGATTTATATATAATATATTCTACTATATATATATATACTAAAGAGACTGATAAAGAAAGGATGGAGATACAGTATAGTTGAGAGGATGGAGATAAAAATATGGGGGATAGTTATGTATTGTTGTCATTGAAGATGTCAGGATGAATTATTAAAGGAGGAATCATCGGTAGTTGTGTTTTTTTTATTATTTATTATTATATAATAATATTTTATAATGATAGTATTCCCTACCATTTCCCTTTCATTTACCCTTTCCCTTTCCCCTTTGTGAACCAAGCACCCCCTAAGATTGAATTGATAGACGACGGTGATACTTCTCCGGTTAGCTCCCTATTCACGAATCCAAGGAGTTCAATGTTGTCGCCGATTTTATCTGGCTTGGGTTCTGGTTTTCACAGATCTTCCACTTTCTCATTTCAGACTTCTTCAATGGTCTCAAGTTCATACCCACTATCTTCTAGTATCTCTAGTTGTACACCACGTGAGAGGGATTTTTATGTATCAGTGGAGATGGTTTCGTTCCCTTCTTCTGGCTCATTGGCGTATTCCGAAAATTCAGGAACTAATGGTGCTCCTGCTGCTGCTCAACAGTACACACACACACACATATATATATATTATAATTAGTAATATTATTATATTAATTAATTTTCCCTTTTCTTTTTTTCCCTTTTTTTTCCTTCCTATTTTTAGGGTGGCTAGTGTGCTAAAGTATGTTAGGTTGCATGCTTACTACTCCCCCTACGCTAACAGACATGTATTTTCTCCTTTGCTATCGTCAGCCGTCAGGTTCAGGTATGATAACTAAACTCTTTTCACTTTTCGACTTTCACCTTTTTGTGGTCGAAGGTCCTTATGGAAGCAGCCTCTCTACCTTTGGGTAGAGGTAAGATTGTCTATTGCTCACATCCCCCATTTAGGGATTGGGCCGTTGTTGTTTTATATTATATTAATTAATTAAGTATATTTTTTTTATTGATTAAGTAATTAATATGCTGCTGTACGTGATTATATTAATTATATGATGATTACTTGTACATTTTATATATTTTTTATTTTTATTTATATATTATTTAATAATTAATACATATTTAATTTGAGTTAATTAATTTTTTATTTTTTTGAAAATTAATTTGAGTTAATTAGTTACTTTTATATATCAATCCAAAACCTAGGATTTGAGAATGTATCAACCTGCTTGAATAGATATAATTCCTGAGTTTGTACACTAATATATAGAATGTTATAGACTTATAGGGAAATATCCAAACCAAATCAAATAAAATCAGATCAGATTATTCATAGCTAATAATTAGGTTTAAGTGTAACCTGGTGGTCTTCTTGTTTTTATTTAACTTGAGTTGATTAATTACTTGTACATTTTATATATTTTAATAAAAAACCCTAGAAGTTGATTATTTCCTTTAAAACAGTGCTAGATTGCCTCCCACTTATTACGCGATAGCAGGAAGTGTAGTAGTCATTGATTCCGTGCTGTGTGGAATCGGGGCATTGATTAAGTTTAAGAAGAATATTAATGACCTAATTCAGCTTTTTGGTTATCTTGGCGTCGCTGTCTCCCTGATCACTTTGCTATGCCGTCGCATGGCTGCTACATCTGCTCAGACCCCCACATCGCTTGGTCAAACTGTTGTTTTACTTTATGGGGACCAGTTCTGTTGTGCATCCGGCTCTTTGTGAGTGGAAATATTTCCCAAGTTGAAGCATATCTCATTACCTCTGCGATCCTGTTCATTGCGCTGCTATCGTGTTCTTGCTGCAAGATCACTAAAAGGAATTGAAGTGTTGCAAACCTAGAGGATTTCAAGATTTCTGCTTTTAGACACTTCTGATTATAACTGATAACATCTGTTTAGAATTTGTGTTAATAGTACGTGAAAATTTCTGTTTCGGTAGTGTGTTAATACTAGTGATGACGTACCATCCTATAGGCTCCGGACTCTCCGGCAATGACAGTTCGGAGACTGAAACGAGACTAGCAACAGGCTCCGAACCCTACGACAGCCTAGCCGACAAACAGTACGATGAATCACGTGCACTGGTACGCACGACTTGTGCTCGTGTCTCCAAGCCAACGATTTCCACACAGCTGTCTAACGATAACGACCTCCTATCGGAGGCTGCCGTTAAGTCGACTGTTAGGCCCAACTTCTTGACATTTCGGCCCATCTCATGAAACCCTTCGTGGGAGGCTTATAAATACCCCCTCACAACAACTTTAAGAGGGCAATGCATTCACACCCACACTTAGCATATTTACTCCAACACTTGGTGGCGTGAGGCTAATCCTTCACACCATTAGGGAACCGCCAGCAAGTACAAAACCCTCTATTTTCACCCTCCAACCACTTATTATCATTCTCTCACACAAGATTAACCCCTTATTAACTTAAGAGTAACATTACCCTTAAACAACTAGTATCGAGCCTTTGGTGATTGCTTTAAAACTTGTTGTTTTTCGTATTCATCTTCATTAGTTGAGAACTTGTTTAGACATTTGCAGCATCTCTTTATTTTGTCAAACTGTGTGTGTCTGTGTCTTGACCTTTTAGCTGAAAAGTTTGTAGTTGCAATGTTCACATTATGGGGAAATGATTTTGGTGGTTTGGTTTTAGCTTGTATAGTGGTTTTAATGAGTATTCCATATTTGCTTCCTCAATCTCATTTTAAGCATTCGTAATTAAGTGCTTCTCGCGCTTCTTTTGAGATAAGGGTATGTGTGGCAGCCTCTTCTCTGCTACAGATAAGGACACTTTGATGAAGTCTATGGAGAATCGTCATCTGAGGTATGCCTCTCTACATTCATGATGCACCAGTGTTATTAGTCTATTTCATGGTAGCTGTGGATAATTTTTCTTTGCCTTGCCGTGTATTTTTCCTTTTTTTTTGGCTATAAGATCCGGTAGATCACCATCCAGTTAAAGATAAATTATCATTTTAAACCACTTGACAACACCCTTGGGTGAGTTATGTGATCAATATACTATAACGTTTGTGGTTCAACTTACCAAAGTTCAAGACAATTACGTATTTTTTGTTGCACCAACTTCATAGTAGTTTTTAGTTTAGTATTAGTGCATTAATATATATTTAATTTCCCTACTGATGTTTCTATTGGTGTCATTGTTAATTCACATTGACTATTTCAGCCCTAGATTTAGATTATTATCTCAAAACAACTTTTTCTTTAATGATAAATTTCGCTAGAAATTTCGTATCGTCGACAACAGAAGGTCTAGCATATACGTTGTCTTAACCGGTCCGGACTAGAGAGCTCTCTTAAAGTAGAATTGTCTATTTCAAAAACCTAATAGGAAAAACCTCTTATTAATCTGTCCAAATACATGACAATTACATAGAGATGCAATACATATACACTCTATCCAACATTCTAAAACAAGTATATACATTTATACATTACTTTATATATTGTCGGCAATATATATTTTTTTTGGATTTGTACATTGTTAACGTTGTCGTAGTGATAAGATGTAGGAAAGGGTCAAGAAAATTCGAAGTTGTAAAGGTAGGAAAGTGACGTGGAAGATAGTTGTTCACAAATCACACCACGCACGATTAATAACATACTTGTGTTTTTAGAATTCAAAGTACTAAGTCACTACTAACTATAACAAGGTTGCGTTGAATAATGATGATGTAGCCATCATATTTGAAAATCCTTAATTGAAAGACAGACGGCTATGGATTTCAGTGTCTGGCTCGTTGATTGCCGGTTTATAATTATTGTGATGATATAAATACTGATTTGTTGGTAATGGACTAATGGTTTTGTTTCAATTATTCAATAAATAATGGTTGTTTTTTTTTTTTCTTGATAAGAATTTACCAAAATGATCAACCTTTCTATATATATCACAATGATGAAATTTTTTTATAGAGTTAAATTACACTTTTCGTCCTTAAAGTTGGCACGTTTTTCACTTTTGATCCCTAAACTTAAAAAATACAATTTTGACCCTAAAGTTGGCCAATTTTTTCAATAATCGTCTTTTGGCCTTACGGCGTTAAAAAATGGTCGTTAACGTATGCACGTGCTAGACACGTGAGGGCACCAATGTCATTTTACCTTACACCGAGGGACGAAAAGTGAAAAAATAGCTACATGAGGGACGAAAAGTGAAAAAATAGCTACTTGAGGGACGAAAAATGAAAATCATACAAATAAATTTATTCTTCCATTCTTTCTTTTCCGATCAACTTTTCAATCATCTTTTCCGATGAAATTTTCCGACTAGACATTTATTTCCCCTTTACCCCCCAAGCCTCTCTAATCACCATCACCTAATAACCACCAACAACAGCCGCCGCTACCAACCACCGCCATCTATAACCAACACCAGCCACCGTCGTCTATACCCACCACGAGCCACTGCCACCCACCGCCTCCTTCGGCCACCGCCACCTATAATTACCACCAGCCACCGCCACTACAATCAACACCGACCACCACCGCCTACAATCACCACCAGCCACGCTGCCTACAATTACCATCAAACACCGTCGTCTACAGTCATCTCCAACCACCGTTGTCTACATTCACCACCAACCAATCTACCGTCAGCGACTAGAATCACCACCACCCAACTGCCGCCACCTAGAATCACCACCATCCACCGTCCTCCTTTCAATTAAATTCAAAATTTAGAAAAGAAAAAAAAATGACTGACAATTTTGACCTATAATTTGTTTGATTGGTTGTGTTTTGAATTTCATGAATTTGAGTAAATGATTTTGTTTGTGGTTTAAATTTGGATTCAAAGTCGAGTTTTTATTAGGTATCATCGAAAAATAAAAGTCTAGTTGGAAAATTCCATTGGTAAAAATGATCGGAGAAGATGATCGGAAAAGAAAGAATGGAGAAATAAATTTATTTGTATGATTTTCATTTTTCGTCCCTCAAGTATCTATTTTTTCACTTTTCGTCCCTCAGTGTAAGGTGAAATGACATTAGTGTCCTCACGTGTCTAGCACATGTGTACGTTAACGGCCATTTTTTAACGCCGTAAGGCCAAAGGACAATTATTGAAAAAAAATTGACCAACTTTAGGGTCAAAATTGTAATATTTAAAGTTTAGGGATTAAAAGTGAAAAACGTGTCAACTTTATGGACGAAAAGTGTAATTTACTCTTTTCTATATTTGTAGAAGATATAATAGATTGGTCATATTTGAAATTGAAGTCAAATTAAGTTATAAGACGGCAGAGACTATGTGTATTGAAAACTTACGTGATCGGTAACAAAAAACCTTGGTAATCGTTAGTTACTGACTGAAGATATTTACTCCGTAAAAAATTTCCCAAATTGGCGGCCTTCTTGGTCTCTTTCGTAATAAGTTTAATTAAATCAATTGGAAACATCAAAGTAGACAGCCACCCAACCAATCACTTGATTTTGATATATAACTCGACTCGTGTATCACACAAAGAGCTTAAAAATAAGAACCGAATTTTGATCTTTGCTTTTATTATTAAAGATTTTTCAACCGAACTTAAGCTTGTTTGTTTTTGCTATAACAAGATTTATTTAGATTAGCAGTTTTGTTATAATTCTTGATAATACGATATATTATGTTCCATGAATTGAAAAGACGTTTCACAATAACATAGTTTATCACACATTATGTTTTATATTTGTATGCGTAAGAAAATGGAAACATATATATAAGTTTGAATGTATACAAGAAGCAAATTTGATATTTTTGTTGAAAAGTCGATACCGTACCAATGGCAAACAAAATGAAATATATAGCCATTTCGTTTGTTTGAAATCAAACCAGTTTTCTTAACATGGCCACATGATCATATCAAGCATGTTTTTTCTTTCATTGAAACCATGTCTTTCGCTTGTTAAGGAGATATATCGATGGTTTTGTCGTTGAAACAAACAAATAAATCATGCGGGAATAATTAAAGTAAGCATAAGCTCAATATTTAAATTAACAAACAAATACATCATTGTAACTGTAAGCTAGAGCAATTAGTCGTACACATTAAGCACAAACCCATTTAGCTATTAAACTCTGACATACACTTAGGGGATATACTAAGAATGGCTGGACAAAACCATTGTGGAAGTGGATTTGAGAGAGAAAATTGTAAGAAAACTAGTCGCATTTGTTTCACAGAATATGATGGAATTGGATGAAAAAAATGAATTTCGTTTCGTGAAGCAAATGCTGGAAGTAAAAATAATCGTGAATGAAAAACTTAATTGATGCATTTAATATGTTTGAAATAAGATGACTTATGAGAGATACAGAAAAAACAATCGTAAATCCGTAATAGAGCAATTAAAAAAATGATTCATGAAAATACAATGAAAAGTTTGAGGTTGCCGTGAACTAGATTTAATATTGTCGTGAATAATTATGAAATTGTTCAACTACTAAGCACAAATATTGCTATGAGCAATTTTTTCAAATCTCAATCTGGTTTTAATATCTTTATCAAAAAATAATATTTAATTTCAAGTAAGACCATAATCACTATCTATTTTTGATCATTTTTAACACCGTTATCGGTATGGTATCTGAAAAATACCGAAACAACATGAAATATTGATAGTGGCTCGTGTTAGTACCGGTTCATATGAAACCGAGATCGATACCAGAAGGACCGGTAACAACCCCCCCCCCCCCCCTCCTTCTAAAATTAGTGTGTTACCTTGAAATCGAATCCTGATATTGCCTTAAAGGGTTTATTTTCTCATGTTTTGCATTTGTATAACTTTATTGATGCATACTCTTTCAAATGTTTTTGATAAGATTTAAACCCCCGGATTTATAAAGTTTAATCAGTTTATAGTATAGATATGGTTAAAAAAAAATTAACCAAGTAAAGGTAGTGTAATGCAATCCACGTTGAGATAATTGATGGGGGACTAAAGTAGTTTAAGATTTATATTTCTATCAAAATCTATCCATCTATCCAATCCCCATAAACAAAAACAAAAAAAATCCACCCAACCCACTTCCCTCTGTTCCCACCCACCCCGGTGTCACATTTTGTATCTCTCACACAAACCCACCACCGAGGCGTCCGTCACCACCGGCAGCAGACACGACGGCGCCACCACCACCATGGATAAGCTTATCTACAATCCCACCAACCACCATCTCCACCTAAAACCACGCCCATTTCTCCCTCAACTCGTTCCACGATTCCAACCCACCACCTCCACCAAACTCATTAATCTAACTCACTTCAAAACCCTCCGAGTTAACTCATCCAAACAAAACCCCCCATCTTCTTTTCATAATTCTAATTATCCTGTTATCTTATCTTCTTCATCCACAGATTTAAATTTTAATAATAATAATAATGATAATAATTCTCCGGAAAACAAGGATTCTGTTACACCTAAAAATTCCAATTTTATCCATCAATTTTCTCACCAGCAAAAGGTAATTTAAATTCAAATTAATGAATTTTGAATCTGCTTTTTATAACTGTATATATATTTGTGCTTTTAGATTCAAATTCTGATTCCTTTTAATTATTTGTTTATTATTATTATTATGTTTTGTGGCTGAGGCAGTTAACTTTGTACGGAATTAATACATAAAAGTAGTATTAGAAATATAGAGTTTTATTGACATTGGGAGTATATTTACATCTGACTTTTGCAGTGTCAAATGAGTGATTTTTTTTTTACATATCAAGATATTATAAAAACAAAAAAGAAAATAAATATCAGTTTACTCGTTCTTTAAACGAAGAATGAAAAGTATTCGGGTGATTACTAATTAGTTTGAAAAGTATTCGGGTGATTACCAATTAGTTTGAAAAGTAGAAGCATATGCTCACAGTAATGTGAAGCATGAATGTGTGCTAAAATATTAACGATTACGCCAATTCTGATTGTCTTATGTATAGATTATTTGATGGTTTTAATTAAGAGCGACTCACACGATTCATGTGCCATTATCTCTTTTTCCCTCATTTGAATCTAGGTTGCGTAAAAAACTACAAATTCGATAAAATTAGTTAGGAAGCTTTTATGCGCGCGCACACACACACATATGTATGTAGGTATATCCGGATATATGTATATATATATCAGGCTTATACATGATATAACTAGAAATTTGGTTGTGGGTGCTAATTAATGACTGAATTATATGAATGAAAATAGTTTTGTTTATATGCTTTAGCAGATGTATTCCCAATTCTGTTAATAGGCTGCTATTAATTTGAGCAATTAAATATCTTGTTTTTTCTTATAAGGGTTATTTTTTATATCTTGTTTGGCGTCTGTACGTGTTGATATTTGTAAGTTTCTTTTATCTTTGAGGTATTGTTGTAACAAACATTTGTGTCATATTAGGGTCTATTCCTTCAAAGAGCTGACATTCACAACTGTTGCAGCTTTTAGTAATCAGCTACCAAATACGTTACAAACCCTGAGAGTTTTCTTTCCATCCGTTTCTTGTCTCATTTACTTCCGATGACATGCTATCGGTTTATCATGACTGATGTTGCAAACCTGGAATATCATTTGAAGTTTTTACTTGGCACATAGTATTAGTAAAAGATTCGACTGTATATGCTACATAGATGAAAATAACCATGGCTAACGGCAAAATTAGGGAATCTTATGTACCTAAAAAAAGTCAGCATCATTTTTTTCTATGATAAATTTCCAAAAAGGGGGACCAAAAATGGAGAAGATTATAATGTTACAAGGCTATTGTGGTTCAGTATCATCCCTACTGGATCATATGTTAGAATAATGCTACTATGTCAATCTATGTGTAGCACCCTCCTTATTTAATGATTTGGAATGTTTAATGAACAGAAGGTAGCTGGTATAACTGTAACGTTGACCTTGAACCTTTGCTTAGCTACATCAAACATTGCTTATCTCTGCTGAATCCTCATATTAGGTCCTTATGGGTGTAGTTAATTTTGTTATGGTTTTCTATGTAGTTGCCTAGTTGGACCGTATATCTAAATTGTTGACCTTTATGGAGGAGTAGTTTGATTATTTAATTAAAACTTGTGAATTATATTGATATTCAAACTTTGTACAATAAAATATAAAAAGACTTGGCCATAATCAAGTCTTATACAAACAGACATGCACCTTCCATCAAGTAATATTAAAACTAAACTGAGCAATCCTTCTCCAATGCAAAACATTCCTATATGCAGACCAAATACTCCAACTCAAGATACACAACAAACTCAAAATATGCTAGAAAAGGACCAAGTAGCTTCATCTTTCACAGCTCATTCCAATTCGCATGCATACTCAAAATTGCAATTGACCCATTTCATCGTCCACTGAGCACCTATAGTGATTATATTGCTGGTCTTCCTTACTCTTATTGAAAGAAGTTTGGTTCTTACACTATCTTTAATGATATTACAATAACCTCCTCATTCCTTTCCTTCTTTCTGAACACTCTCATATTTCTTTCTTGCCATATGTAATAGACTGCAGCAGCAAGAATGAGTTTATTCACCACATTTGCAATATTATTCTTTCCTTATCTCTAGCAATCTCCTGCAATATCTCTTGTAAAGACATTTCTGCTCCCATTCTCCATCTAACATTCCTTAATCTGTTCCAAATTTCCTCAGTATACTTGCATTTAAAAAATAAGTGTTCATGACTATCTCTTCTAGTTTTGCAAAAAACACAGTGTAAAGAATCATTATATGTCCACTTAGCAATCCTATTCTGTGTCATCAATTTACCCTGCACTGCAAGCCATCAAAAAAAAGGCATGCCTTGGGTTAAACTGCTTGAACCAGACCACATCTTTCCACCCAACTTTTGGCCATTCAGTCCTCATATCCTGCCAAGCTTGTTTAGTAGAAAAATCCACTTTCTGGTTATTTCTTGTAACCCATACTATTTTATCTTCCATATTCAACTGCAAAACAGGAGTATTAATACTTCCCAAAATATTAAATCTCTCCTCCCAGTCTTCAAGCCACATCCACTTTCTATCCTTAATCATACTATTCAATCTTGTGTCCACATCCATTCTGGCATCATATAATACTCTCTTAGTAATGAAATTGCTAAGTGGTCCTTCATGACACCATTTATCATACCACATAGAGATTTTCCTGCCATCACCAATCTGGTAGCTCACATTTTGTTTCACCATGTCTCTAATATTCAGCATAACTTTCCAACACCAGCTATCATTTTTATCTTATCCTTCTTCTTCACCTTTCCAAAAAACATAACACTCTTTCCTAGATTAGGTGCAAGACCAGAGACTTTAGCAAACTCTTCGAAAGTATCCTTTATCACTCTAATAGACCCCACATTCCCTTTACAAAACACCAATAATTCATCAGCAAAACACATATGTGAGAGCTTAAGTTCCTTGCACCCAAAATGATACCCATAATCTCTGGAGTTCTGAATATTCTTGCACACAATGAGTAGTTTGATTATTTCTTTTTACAGTTTCGAAGAATCTGTTATATTTCCATGTTGTACAACTTTGACCATCAATGTCAAATTTGTGCTTACAGTTTCGAAGAAGCTGTCATATTTCAATGCTGTACAAGTACAACTTTGACCGTCAATGTCAAATTTGTACTTCAAAAGTTATAAGTTTAATTTATATTATGTAGTCTGTCAATATTATTGCTTTTTTTTGTTGAGTCTTTAATTTTTTTCTAGAAACTAAATTTGCTGACAAAAGTTTTAAGTCAAAACTAGTTGGATGAACTTTTAAAGTGAAAATAAAACCAATCAAATGATCAATAGACTACAAAAGAGTTATATACAATGTTTTGTCCTTTGCTAACCGTGCAATGTAACTTGACGGTATAACATGGTTCCCAATGATGCAGGGATCAGATTTCATTATACTTTCTCTCATTTTAATATAGTTGATATGTTCATTTTCTCATCTCAGTTGTAGCGTTTGATAAATAACTTCTCTTGTTTGTGCTATTCACAATATTGGAGCACGTTTAAGTTTTGGCTCTATAAAATTTGTATATACTTGTTTATCAATTTTCTGTTTATATTGCTTGTGGCATTGAACGGTATCATATTGACATTGATAAATCTTCAGGCAGCTGCTGCTGGAACAGTAGTTCTTCTTTCAGCACTCCTTGTTTTTGTGCTCCAGCCAGTTTTCGTCGCACCAGCATTTGCTTCATTTCAAACCGCTACCAAAACAGGTTCAGCACCATTTGTCCGAAGTGAGCTGCTAAGTAGTGCATGGACGGGTTTCTTCGCTGGTTGCTTGCACACATTATCCGGACCTGACCACCTTGCTGCCTTGGCCCCGCTCTCAATTGGACGGTCTCGAGTAGAAAGTGCTCTCGTTGGAGCACTATGGGGATGTGGTCACGATGCCGGGCAGGTAATTTTTGGTTTACTTTTTTTACTTTTGAAAGACCGGCTCCATATCGAGATTATAAGGACATGGGGCACGCGAGTTGTTGGCTTTACACTCCTTGTAATTGGAGCCATGGGAATTCGTGAAGCCTCTGAAGTCCCAACTCCTTGTGTTGCGCTAGAGAACGGGGAGTGTGATGTCAGTGTTTATGAGGCTTCGTTAGCAGACCCTACTGTAGGAAAGAAGAAGAAAATTGGGTTCGCAACGTTTGCCACAGGTATAATCCATGGGTTACAGCCCGATGCACTTATGATGGTCCTGCCTGCACTTGCACTACCATCTCGCTTGGCTGGTGCAGCATTTTTAGGTATGTTTTTGGTTGGGACGGTTATTGCAATGGGGAGCTATACAGTTTTTATTGGCTCATGTAGCCAGGCATTGAAAGACCGGATCCCAAGAATTACTGAGAAGCTCACTTGGATCTCGTCAATGGTCGCAATCGCACTAGGGCTCGGGATTATCATTAGTCAGTTTTTTGGGTTTAGTTTGTATTGATTTTAAATTTTTTTTGAGCTTAGGGGGGGATTATATACCTATTTTATCAGCAGCAGAAAGTTATTGGAGTGTATTATTTGATATATTGCAATAGTACCTCGTGCATTGAAGTTTTTTACTTTGTTCATATGTGATTGTACATCGTGTAGCAACTATACTACTGCTTATTTGGTCATGTCTCTTTACGCCGTATTTGATCAACTATGGTTGGTACCTGGCTTCAACCTGTGGAACCCTTGGACTCCTGGAGAGTTGTGAAATGAAAGATTGTAATAAGGTACAGTTTTCAGAACTTGAGTCATGGTGTCCTTTTGGGCTAAATCAGATCGAATGACAACCTAACAGTAGCTAGAACCACAATCTAACAGAAACTAGAACCACAACCTTTTGGACATGCCAAATCCCGGCCCAATAGCCGATCATGATCCAAGTACATCTCATCTGATGAGTTAGGGATTGTATGAATAATGTGAATAAAAACATGTCCTTTTAATCTGACTGGTATGATTTAGATTCTGGACAGGACTAAACCAACTTATTAGCAACTTCTGAAAGAACTAACGGTATAACTGAATTCCACTTTTATTTTTTCTTTCTTGCTTTGTTGATCTGTCAAGGTAGACTTTTCACATCTTTTAGGTTCCTGCAACTGAAATTGGTTGCACAATGACATGTAATGTTTCATGTGTAGACATCGCAGCTAAAGGTCCATATGCGACTCGAGCGTTAACCAAGTCTTGGTAAATAGAGTATAGACTAGATTGTGATACTGGGAGAGATATCTTTTCTCTTGAAAGATCATTCATGTATCACTAGGGTGTTCAAGCCCGCAAAGGGTGTGCTAAACCAGGAATAGAGATGATTAGATTAGCACAAGGAAAGCCAACAATCTTTGGTTGTGGGATGGCACTAGAGCCATCCCCCCCAATCCTTAAAGTGTGTATCCAGTAAGCCTGTGGCTGCAACAATTTTCTGAGATTGATAAGAACTTTTTACAACTTTGTAACGAGAGTTTTATTTATTTATTTATTGTTTTAAATATACTAATACTAAATACTACTATACTGATAAATATAAGGGGAAGGGGAGTGTGTGATATATGTGTGTAGTATGTGCATATATTCTTAGGGGAAAAAAAAAGATTCATACCTTGAATTTTTTGTGGGGAATGATTAATTTTTTTTTTTCATAAGACGAAATTTTTTTTTCTCTATATAACTAAGACAGAATAATAAATTGATTATGTGTTTATGTTAATCTTGTGTCACATAAGCTTTTTCCTTAAGTTTTTCATGTATTTGTGTGATATATATCGCCATGTAGACGTAGTAACATGATTATCATTAAACCTCATGAACTAACATTTAGGAAATATAAAATATAATATATTCCAGTATGTTTTGAATGTTTCGATTTTTAAGGAATATATTTCATTTAATATAACGAAACAAAGTATTCGCGCATTGTGGCAGTTAGATGGTGGGGTGATAGGTCATATAGTGTGATAATCAAATGCCTTAGCTGTTTAGGCTCCGCCCTCGGATTTAAAAATTTGTTAAAAGTATATTGAATGACATTTCTAATGAAAAAATATAAAATGCTAAGAACACTCATATAATTATAATTTATCGATGTACGGTTTTTGAGATAAAATATTTTGAATGAATTAGAGGAATAAAGTGATTTATGCAAGAGAGAAAAAAAATAAGTGGTTGAGATTTGAATAGAGAAAAAAAAATAGTTGAGATTTAATATTAATGCTAAATGTTGAAAGTTCAAAAGTGGATTTAGTTTAGAATATAGTATAGAAATTTTGAATCAACGTAGTCATTTTGTTAATATTTATTAGGTCTTTCACTAAGCTAAACTCATCAACACCTCTTCTACACTGCCACATCAGCTTTTCACTCAATCCATCCACCTCTTCCACACTCATTTTCTATAACACCTCTTCCACAACTTTTATTTATTTTATTTTATATTTACATAAAAAATAAACTAAACTTAATTTAATTTATAATAAAACATTACAACTAAATTAAAAAAAAAACATTATAATTAAACAGTAACTAAAAAAGCACACACATAATACACTTAAAAATAAAACAGTACAATGAAAAATAAACATTACGATTATTAAAAAAAAATGTTGGGATGAGTTAATTTGATTGTAATAAGGTTGAGAAAATGGGTTAACGAGGCAAGAGGGCGAAGGACCCATTGGGGGCGGGTTGGATGAGGTTGAAGCGTGGCTTGTTTGGCCTTGTTAGTTGACGACATAGCCGACATTGGGTTTTCAAGAAAGGCATTCCAAATATCGTTAATTTGATTTTGGTTTTCGTTGTTTGACATGATTTAGAGATGGAGTTTGTGGAAGAAAATGGAATTAGTTGTGAAAAAAATGGAACGAATTATGAAGAAAATAGAATGAGTTGTGAAGAATGAAATGTGAAAGGTAGTATATATAGATGGAAAGTTAGAAAAAGTTAAATATATATATATATAGCCGTTTGTTTTAAAAAGATTTGAAAAAAAAGTTTTTTTTTTGGTTTACGTTGAAACTAGCCCCACACACGCTCCTTCTGCCTCGTCTTTACTCTTCGATGGACTGAAGCCAGTGGACGAATAACATGGTCAACGAGATGCTCCCTATTGCTTCTTCATCAATGAGTGGTCGAAGGATGGTCGACGAACTCCTTAATGACCGGCCTTACTCATTCTATGTTTTTCTTCATTTTCATTATTTCAAATTGCAAAAGAGGTTACAAAATAATTACATCTCGTCATAAGGAATAATTTTAAGCTTATACGATATATTTTTTATCTTTTGTCAAAAAAAGGTTTTTTTTCTCAGCTAAGAAAATAAAAGTCTTTACTAGTGCTTATGGAGTTATGTTTAGTGGTTGTTTTACATGTAAATGGAAGGGTTAGACAATGAAGTCTGTGTTTATTATTATTACCGCCCAACAGACGGGTTTAATCTAGTAATTTATAAAATGATAACATATGAAAATTTAACGATAAGATTAGGAAAGAGATTGAATGAAATCTTGTCATATTGAACTTTGAATTTTTTTATAAGCAGAATAATTAATCCTTTTAATTCATAAGACTAAAAATCCTTCTGATTTATAGAATGACAGAATATGGAAATTTAATGGGTAAAATTAACTAAGAGATTGAGTGGAATCTTGTCACATTATATATAACAATTCAAAAGGGGCGGTCATGTGAGGAGAGCTACAGTAACAGCTCCCCCAATCATGGCCAGCGACCCTCTGCTTTCTTAATATTTAGTTACATTTATCCTTCGGGTGCTACAGTAGCGGGTCGGGTCACCGGTACTGTAGCAACTCGCTACTGTTTCAACTCAAAGCTGGCTTTCTAGCAACTCGACCCGGTACTGTATCAACTCAATCCGGTACTCTAGCAACTCGACCCGGTACAGTGCGAGTCGCTACTGTTTCAACTCAAAGTTGGCACTGTAGCAAGTCGAATTTGTAGCAACAAACAAATATGCAGGATGAACAACAAGATATGTACTTACAAAAACAATACTTCCGTAACCACCACCGGTAAGAAAGGGAAAAAAAAAGGGATTCCGTGAAGCCTCCAATGTCCCAACTCCTTGTGTTGCTCTAGAGAACGGGGAGTGTCATGTCCGCGTTTATGAGGCTTCGTTAGCAGACCCTACTGTAGGAAAGAAGAAAATTGTGTTTGCAACTTTTGCCCAGGTATAATCCATGGGTTACAGCCCGATGCACTTATGATGGTCTTGCCTGCACTTGCATTACCATCTCGCTTGGCTGGTGCAGCATTTTTAGGTATGTTTTTGGTTGGAACTGTTATTGCAATGGGGAACTATACAGTTTTTATTGGCTGATGTAGCCATGCATTGAAAGACCGGATTCCAAGAATTACTGAGAAGCTCACTTGGATCACGTCAATGGTGGCAATCGCAGTAGGGCCCGGGATTATTATTAGGGTGGGATTATATACCTATTATCAGCAGCAGCAGAAAGTTATTGGAGTGTGATATCGGGATATATCTTTTCTCTCTCGTGGTCATTTAAATATGACCTGAGGGTTGAAGCCCACAGAGGGGTTACTAAACCAGGTATAGAGAGAGGTGATTAGATTAGCATGAGGAAGGGAAGATTTTTGTTTGTGGGATTAGCATGAGGAAGGGGTTACTAAGCTAGGTATATAGCCATAACCTCAAGTCTGTAACCACTAACCAGTAAGCCTGAGGCTGCAACAATTTTTTTGAGATTGATCAAGCCTTTCACAATTTACTTGGCTTTGTAACAAGAGGATTTTGTAAAATAATACATGTTTAGGCCTATCAATTTTACTAATATCCATTTTTAATCCATAGGCCAATCAATTTTACCAATATGGACCATCTTTAATCCATAATAGGTGTTGCAAAGAATTAAATTCACTATAGTGTTATATGACACTTCTCTTGTAACAAAGACCCAATCTCTCACCATTTTTATCGTTGACTCCAACTCTTTGCCAAAGGGCTCCCAAATGAGCCTAGAAATCGTCACTAGCTCTTGGTTTTGAATTTTGTCCCCCCTTCATTCTCCAACCACTTCCCTCATATGTGGGTTTGATTTTCTCTGTAAGAACCAAAAGATTGGCAGCCAAACCTGTTTTGTCCTCGCAGTTCCTCCCTTGAGGTCTTTCTCGTAGACTAATATCTTGTTCGTAGTTTTTTAATTTCTGGTTTGTGATTTGTTGTTCAAGGTTTGTACTTCTTTCTTCATAGTGCTTCAATTGGATTCTTGGTGCGTGGTTTTCGTTAACCCCATTTTAACACTTTGTCGAGGATGTTTTGGTGTAATTTGGTTGATTGGTTCTTCTTCATAGGCTTCTTCCCTCTATTCAAAGCTGGTTTGAGTGGAAAAATTGACATAAACAAGATTAGTTTGTGGTTCAGGTAGTCATGATGATACAGCCTATGGGTGGTTTGTGGTTCAGGTGATTCATGTTAGTTGGTTGTTAGTGGGTCGTTGGATTGTATTTCGTTCAGTCATGGAGCATATTTTTCATATTGATAAAGAATCAAGATGTGTGTTTTCTAATATGATGTATTGATGTCGAAGTATATCAACCAGAGTTTTTTTATTTAATTTTGTCATTATCACCTGAAAACTAAATAGCTTGTGCAGAGTAAAAATAAAGAACACTTCGAAATTTCGTGTTTCCACTGAAACATCAAATACCTGTTTTCAAGTGTTTTGTTTCATTAACTGTTAAATGATATTGTCAATGGAGATTAATTTTTGCGTACCTTGATACATTATGTTAGATCATGAAGTGGATCATGATCTTTAAGTTGGATCACTAATTGATGAAATCATGATCGAATCCCTCAACTGTTCAAATTATTTTAAATCTTTCGAACTCTTTGTAATTTTATGATCAACAATATCAACTTTTCGGTGAATTTAATCTCATCTGTTCACTAGTTTCAACATTTAAGTTGTATATATTCAATAAACAGTAATAATAAATATAATATATGTTTAGTTAGAGTATTAGATTTACCTTAAATTTTTAATCACACATCAAATCGGCACTTGTAACTTGTAAGCATAGTAGATGACGGCAAATAGCTTTGTAATTTCAGATCATAAACTTAAATTTTGAAGTCTTCATGTTAATAACTTATTATAAGTAATATAAGTAACAGAAGTTGAAGAATTGAGGGGGAAAAATGACAATTTATTAATGAGAAAACGATTAATCAAATAATGTTATAATGTCTGTTGTATTGACGAGCAATAGTATCCGCGCAATGCGGCGGTGAGATGGTGGGGGTAATGTGATAAGTCATATAGTGTGATAGCCAAATGCCTTAGTCGTACGGGCTACGTATTCGGATTTAAAAATTCGTCGAAAGTATATATCGAATGACATCTCTAATGAAAGAGCATGAAATTTTAAGAACACCCATACAATTTTTATAATTTACCGATATACGATTTTTGAGATAAAAGATTTTGAATAAATTAGATGAATAAAATGATTTATGGATGAGAGAAAAAAAAATGAGTGGTTGAGATTTGAGAATAGAGAAAAAAAATTAGTGGTTGGGATTCAAGGGTATTATAGGTATATTAGGTAGAGATGTTTAAATTAGTGAATAAAGGAGGATGGTAAAAAGGTAGTTCAAATCATCTTTTGAGATTTTAAAAATGAGCAAAATGCTTTATAAGATAGTATAAATAAGTCAAGAGTTAGAGTTTAATTTTTAATCTAATAAGAAAATTGAATCTATATACAATTAAAAATGTTAATTTAAAAAAATAAACTAGATTATTGTCCCGCGTAATATGCTAGAAAATATATTTTTATATTTATATATACAAAATACAAGTTTTCTAACTAATTATTAACTAATTAAAATATTCAATTTAATATTTACTTATGTCGTTAATTTTATTAAATTAAAAACGTATAACTTGACTTTTTTAATTGAATAATTTATTAACTATATGCTTTTTTATTAATAAATCTACATGTTGATATTTATATATTTTATGAAAAGATAAAATGTGCTATCTATCGTCAATAAGCTACGCATATAGTCTTAAAAATAATTTATGGTCTTGAAAGTTTATTCACATTAAAAGTTACTAACTGAGGAGTACAAGATAACTGATATCTAAATTTAAGTTTAAAAATTAATTAATTTAAATTTAATAATAAAAGACACATTAGAAAAAAATATTTAAAAATTAATTAATTCAAAAGTATTAGAAAAGTATTTAAAATTAATTTTTAATTAATTAATTTAACCTTAAAAAAATAATCTAAACTTAACGTTAAAAGTTAGTTAATTTAAATTAAATTTATTAATAAAAAACACATTAGAAATTTTCTAACCGAGATAGCTTTTAATTTAAAAATATCTTTTTCTCTTTAAACAAATAGTAAAAACACAGTAACAATATGATCCAAACCTAAGTCAAATATGGTTGGTGGGCATTGTTAAGGTCTTTGACCTTGTAGGATCCACTTCGGTATGAGTCTCAATACCCACAGTTATGGGGTAGATTAATAAGGTTTTTCAAAAGCCATGAATTTATCTCAAGAATTCGTGTAACTGTAATAGTAGAATAATATGCCGCTTAAAAATAAATAAATATATAATAATAATAGTAATAATAATAATAATAATAATAATACATATTTTAAAAATGTAAGCAAGTTATTATTATTGAAAATGTAGATATATTAAAAGGGTCAGAAATTGGAATTGTGTACGTAAGCAAGTTATTATTTTTTTCAAACTTCCTTTAACATATTTCTTAAAATCAACTATTTTCAAACTTATATGTAATTCTATTAAATACATATTGTTGTATTTGACTAATTATATAAAACAAAAGGACTAATGTTATATAAATTTAATAATACATTTAATAATGATATAATTATTTTAATCTAAAGGTTATAATTAAAAGTTGGTTAATAATAATATTAGATAAAATATAACTTGATTTTTATAAATAGTATTGATACATAATAATAAAAATATTAATAAAAAATAAAAGATATCACTTTGGTTAACATAATAAACCTAAGAAAACTAAAATTTAAAATATACAAATGGTAAAGCCAAAGACAATATTAATTCACGTAAGAAGTATCAAGATTATTTATGGTTTGTAATAAAAAGGGTTTTTTTTTTTTTTGTTTAATCATATAAAGTAAAAAATTTAATATTAATATTGTCATTTAACAAAGATAAAATAATTAAATTTGATCTAATGGTTTTAAATCATAGATGGAATTCATCCAAGGGTTCCTATTTATTTAAGAATGAATTCAGGACCTTGTTATATATATTGGTAGATAAATTAAAAGGACATGTGTCGATCAAGGATTACGTCACATATCGTTTCAATAATATCTCAATCCCGTTTTAGTTTATTGGTAGATTTATTGAAGGTTTGTATTTGTGAAAGTTTAACTAATCTTGTTGGTAGTGGTATTTTATCATATATGTTCTTTTAGTGTTTCTGATGGTAAGTAGTTCCTACCAAATTTTGTTCTTAAAATAATAATTCAAGGGAAGGTCAAATGCTTACGTGAATAAAAGTCAACTTTTAAAAAGAAAAAAGAAGAAAAAAAAAGTAGCTATGCATAATGTGTACATAAACTATATGGATAATCAGCTCATTGTTCATTGTTGGTCTTGGCAAGTGCGTTCGTATTAAGATCATTCTCAACAAGACAGCAACAAAATCCTTAATTACCAATCCCATCTCTTAAATCAATCATAATTCATATCTATATTCTAAAACTTATATTGTTGCCGAAAATATATACCCTATTATTACTTCACCGTCGAAATTCTACCCAAACAGATTATATCATGAATAATAATTAAAAGACAAGTTCTTGATGGTTCAACCTTGGACATTGTAGGTAATGGATATTTTGGATTGCAAACACACCATGAAAAAAGACAAATATTTGCATGGGCTAATTATAAATTGAGCCCCAACAACAATTGAACAAATCATCATAGATTTGGTCACAAGTGACCCGTGAATGTACAGAAACCCAGTTTACTATAAATATTTATTATATCCATTGTAAAGACTCTCCAACTTTAGCAACTAATTACAGTATTTGTAAGGAGATATGTCACATGAGTGTTGTCCATAAAACAATTTGTTTATTGTGTTGTAGTATAATACATATGAAATTTCTTTTTGGTAAGTAAACCCGAAAGTATATTTTGAAATTTCTTTTTGGGAAGTAAACCCGAAAGTATATTTTGAAATTTCTTTTTGGTAAGTAAACCCGAAAGTATATTTAATGGGAACAAAGGAAACAAAGGAAACAAAAGGAAAATTAGATCAAACCCATAAAAAAAATATCAAACAACTTTGGGCAAGTCCAAAATCATAAGCTCTTTTATTGGGTTTGCCCAGACATAATTCCATTGCTGGTCAGGCCCAAAATTATGAGTCCGTTACAATTCTTTGCATTCCTGGCTAGTCATAAAAACATGGATAAAGATCTTCTAAAGTTACTTCTAACTTTATAGGTAAAGTTAGAAGCATCTTGACTCTTGAATTAAAATCAAGGGTCAAGATCCAAAGATGCTCTTTGAATATTGACCCTTGATTTTAATTTAAGGTTAAGATTACTAACTTTACCAATATAGCATGTTACTATTCTTTAAATGCACAACGAGACCTTTGTTTTTATTATTTATACTAATTTCTCAATACTGTACACACCATGTTATTGTATTGCTAGTTGCTACTAAGCTTTTATTTAAGATAAAAATTGAATTTAATAAAATACATATTAGACAGAACATATGAGGAGAAAAAACAAAAAAAAATCATCACATATAAAAGCTTTATTTTGATGAAATTATTTTATTTTGTAACAAAAATATATAAATTAAACGCTAGTCTAGTTCTAAAACTTGTAAGAACTTTTAACATTAAAAATTACACAAGTATCCCTTTCCTAATGAAGTATAGGTTAAAAAGAAAGTTGTACACGAAGATACGCATCATGATTTATTTTGTACATATATTTTTTTTAATAAAAAGGTTAGCTAGATGTTTTTGGAAACTTATATTAAAGGAAATTACATTTTGGTAACAAATCAAATATGCTTAAAGATACTCCGTACTTGCACGATAATTCCTTGAAAATCTCACAATTATTTAGCGACAATATAAAAGGAAAAAGTGCAAATACCCCGTATATTTAATATTGTTACTATTTTATTGATACATACCCCGTTTATTTATCTCTTTTGAATGCATTTATTTGCTTGCTTCCCAAGGAAAAGAAAACCATATACTTTGGTAAATGTATAATTGAATCAAGACACTAAAAACGGCCACCAAGTTATGATCCACAATTTCAAACAAATTTAAACGTCTAATTGACTAATTTCTCGTAACACAGGAAGCCATAAATTAAATCAAAAGTTACACATGGAAATTTATATGTTTCATTTTGAAAGCCTACAACAATATTAATAGTCGTGGACCAAGAACCATTCTCCTTTCATAAACTTATCATCAAGAATATGTTAGTATAACTTTGATTTTCAGTAATTCATGTACATTTTAGCTAGTTTTTCCCTAATCTTTCTAACGAGATTTTGCCGTTTAAAATAATAGTATAAAAATCCTCTAATGTTATAGGTAAAATGAGAGTACCTTAACAATTGTATTAAAACTTAAAACTAATAGTCAAGATTCAAATTTAAATTTTTAATTTATAACCATTGATTTAATCCAATAAGTATCTTAATCAATCTGAAATAATATCAATAACCACAAAACATGAACTTTCATGCATCAAAATCAATATAATAAACAAATAATTTCCCAAAACTAAAAGAGTACGAATAAAAAATTTCATTTATTCTCATATATCCCAAAAATATAAATAAAAGAATGAATATTCCAAAAGGAAATATACTTGCAAAAATTAAAAATCAAGAAAAAGAAAGTTGTATGGTAGATTTTTTTACCATATTGCAGACTGGACATGTATTAAGAAAAGCATCACATGATTTACATGAACAAAGATGTCTACATGGAAGCATTACCACACATGAATCTTTTCTATAGCAGCTTTTGCATATATTTTTCTTCTTGTTTTCACCACCATTACTATTTGCATTGTTAGCATTTTCATTGCAACATGAACCTTCATCTTCAACTTGATCTCTAGTCAATTCTTCAATTTTGTTGTTTAAATTTATCACCATTGCTTCGGTTTGGTTTGCAACCATTTGCCATTGTTGTCGCTCTATATCGGTTTTTCTAAGAATTTCTTCTAGCTGGATTCTTCTGTTTGTTGCTTGTTTGATCTCTTCGTCTTTTTGTCTTAACAATAGCTCGGATTTTGATTCACAATTCTTCAAGATTGTTAAGAATTGTTGCTTTCTATGTGCTTGCAAAGCTAATTTTAATCTTTCATGCTGTAAAAAAATTATACACAGAAATTAGCTTAGATAACAATGCTAATTATCAACATATAAATTAGATAAAGATTTCAAGTCCAACGTTTTTTAACAAATAAAGATGTGTTTATCATAACTTGGCAATCTAGTTTCGGGTAGAGCTATGACTGTCTACATCTGACCTCTAGCATTCAGTATTGTTGTTATTTTTGTTTCTCATGACAAATTTTTTTCAAGTTAACTCACTAAATAATGTGTACACACAAACTTTTTTTATATATTTTGGATTACAAATCTTAGGTACAAACATGTGCATGCATATACTCTATAAAAACTTATACAATGTTGCTAGCTAAAAAAAAACTAGGAAAACAATTAGGGCTATTAACTACACGTTATTAAAAGATATGTAACGAAAATTAGAAATTGTAATGGTGACATGAGATGGATTAATTAATTACCTGTAAACTAATGAACCTTTCAGTTTCTTGATTTTCTTTTTGAATTTGAGCTGCAACAGATCGAGAATGTGTCAAACTTGGTTTGTTAAGCCCATTATCATCTAAACAAAAAACTTGATTCTTGACGAATGGTTGTGACGACTGTTGATCATATTGAAGATTGTATAGATATATATCATTGACGCCAAAACCATTTCCCATCAAATCATGTGACGAATTTTCACCAACAATACCATCTTGATCACCAGCGAACGGATACACAAGATTATTCTCCGAATATAATCGGGCTTGAATCGCCATTAAAAAACAATTAGCACTTTCTTTGGTGAATAAACAAGAACTAAATTTGTTTTTGTAACGAAAGAGAGATTGTTTTGTTATGTAAGGTGGTGTGTTTTTGGTTTTGTATATAGAAGAGGGTGACCTCTAGTTATCACCAAAACAAAAAAAAAAAAACAAACAAACAAATAATGGGAAGGAGAGGTGGTAGGGTTGTTATATATATACATGACACAATTGAATTTATATTTATATCAATTTATATAGGAAAAGAAAAATTTATGTTTGGATATATCAATATGCTTTTGCCAAGTTTCTTAATTCCTTGAACGATTTTCCAAATATTTTGTTCTTCTATAGAGATTGATTTATTTTTGGTTTATTCTTTCATATTAAGTCTCAAAATAATTGTAATTGTAGTTCTATACATATGGATATATATACATTGTGTATCATATATATCTTTCGACAAAAGTAGAATCAATAATTAAGGAGAGAAAAATGGAAATATAGTGGAATTGTTTGTTAAACTTGAAATGTATAAGGAAATGGTAAACTTGTTGAATAAGAAAATCCGAATCATAAAACATATAAAGTTACTTGTTTGTTTTAACAATAATAAATAATAATATTAATAACAATATTCCAAAAATATATAATGCATTAAATTTAGATAAAATTAAATATGTAACGTGGCCGGTGTGGGGACGTGTGTTGATTTTAAGCAAATGAAGTGGACGTGTACATGCAGATTTCGTGATGGCGTCTATAATTTTCAGGGAGTTGTTTTGAATGGAATAAATAAATTCAAATTTGGTGATTAATGTGTCATGTAATGGTCTCCTTTTTATTATTATTTTTCGTATTTTTTTATATATTTTTTTTCTTGAAATAAGTAGAAGAATTGGAAAAATACAAAAGTGTCATTTTCTTTGTCTTTTTCAAAGATTGGTGAGATTAATAGGTGGACGGTTTGATATCCTATTTATAATTCATGATTATATAATTACTTATCGATATTGATATTCATATTAAAACGTGTTAATGATAGTTAATTTACGATCTTATAACTTATCATGGTATGAAGTATATTGAATATCCGATATCATTATAATCAAATAGTTTTATTTACATCTCATATATTATATCCATTTATTTTTGATAGCTAGATGATTGTCCCCTTATTTTATTTTATTTTATTATTTTTTTTTTTTGCCGCCTTAAAGTTCCTTAATTCATGGATTATGCACGGTCATTATATATGTGTCCTATTTAATAGAAAAACAGCTAAGATTGACGTGTTTTGACCTAAAATAATGGGTCAAAATCCTTTGGTTTTGAAGACTGTGATCTCTTTATATGATGATAAAATAAATAAAATTGTGGCGCAAACTTTTTGGCTCCATAGTGGAATCTATCTATAGTTTACGGGAATGTAAATTTTCTAATCACATTATCTCTGGTTTAAGTTTTCGCTGATCCTTTTTTCTTTTATCTTGATGCAACACTTTGATGTACCTAGGATGGAGCCAGTAATTTTATCGTAGGGACAAATTTAAAATATTATATAGGTAAATTTTTTTTTGAATATAACGTTCAAATTCCGATAGATTCATATACCAGCAAAATAATAACCATCCAACTACAACCAAAATGCAAGCCCAAAAGACGACATAACGAACCAACTACAACTTAGTCGTATAATCAAAAGCACAAACTATTCACTAAACTTAACGACCCATATAGTGCTATATTATTTCTACTCATCTTGATAATACATAAATACAAGATAACAAATAATATGTTGTCTAATGATATGTGTGAGATTCTCCAAAACAAAACCCCGCTTCGGCCTTTTCAATCTTTCATCTTTCAATTCAAGCCAAAAGAAAATAAAACAACCCTAATAATTAGAGAATGTATATATAGATAATTTTATTTAGATCAATAAATGAAAGTATTACCTATTGAAAAAGAAAATATATATGGAGAAGGAGAATGGAGATTATCTGCTTATAGCTACTAATCATTTAAAATTTGAGATTTGAAAGTTGGGATTGAAATTGTATGTCACTAATTGCATACTTATTTTTCTTTTTATTTTTTTGGTGTGGGCAAATTTCCAAATATACTATTAAATAAATAAAAAATTACATTGTGAAAAAATTAGGGTGGGGGCAATTGCCCCCATGTTGGAGTCATGCCTGATGTACCCTTTCATGTCACTATACGATAATCATCTAATACAAAACATTCTTATAAAAGGCTAAAATCCGGAGGTGCTTAATTAATTAAATCCCTAAAAAGGTTAACATAAATCCATTTCAAAGATAAATGGATATTCATCAAATATTTATACCAATCCGATTCCATTCAAACTTATCGTTTAAGGAAAGAGAATCGGATAAAAATGGAAAGAGTATATTGAATCTAACAAGGAAGAAAAAACCATAACCTTCTACTCCAAGAAACCCTCTTTTTCTCCTAAGACACGATCGCCAATCGGCCAAACTTTAATAAATATATCTTGGCGTCAAACAACCTTTAGAGAATCGCCGATAAACCATAAACCCTTTTCCAACCATCTTCCAAGATCAAGAAGTCTCCATCGTTCACGAAATATTAGGCATGATTTGGAACACAATCATTATGTTAATCGACTTTCATCAATCTACTAGAGCTTTGAGTATTCTTCATATGTAAAATATAATTCTAGAAATTAGTAGTTAACAAAGTTGGTTTGGGTAAAGATAAATTATTTACCAAAATACAAACTTTGACCATAATTTCATACTATGATTTTACGAGGGACGTTGTAAAAAGAGTAAATAGGTAACACCTCACGTATATTTTAATGAGTACCTTATGTTTTGACGGTATATGAACAACGTTACAACCTTATCTCTATTCAGATAAAATGACTATTTCCAGTTATATCTAAATATTAGCTTAAGCACCCGGGTAATATTAAGATAACTTATTATATATAGTTATAGATATAATGATGTAATTATTAAATATGAAAGCTTGACATAAAATATAAATAGAAAAGTTAAAAAAAAATATATTGATAATAAATTCAAAATATGGGAAAGTTTTTGACATTGGACGTATAATTTTTTTAAGACATAATAATTTATTTGAAAATGTTAAATACATCCCTAAGACTTTAATTAACGTTTATAAAAAACTAAATCTTTCATACCAAAAGCACATCCTAAATTTTATGTTAAGTGACTATTTTATACACCTTATCTTAATACCCGAATAATATTTAAATAATATTTAGACAACATATTGTAGTAATCGATATTGTGATAGATGTAAATGTTTAATATGAAAACTTGACAATATGGTTAAAATTACTCATAGTTTACCATTCTATTAAACAGTTAATGACCAAATTTCTTACCCTTTAGGTTTTTTTTATTAATAAGTTAGCATGTATTAGTAATTTTTTTTTCTTAATATGTCTTGAATATGACATCAATTTAATAAATTGCGGTTTCTTTAGATTAATCTTCTTTTTTTTAGTTCTTAATAATTTAAAATTTTGTGTATACATATACCTCTATAGGGTTGTATTAACATATAAATGTGTGTAGTTTAACAAAGTGTAATAGTCCTTGAGCTTTATCTCAATGGTTGAATGACCATCCCTTTGCATGAGATTTTGTGTTCAAGCCTTGGGGTGGACATAAGAATTAAGTCCCTTTATGAGGGCTTGACTTGGGTATACCCAGGTACAAGTCTGAGGGGACAAGGTATACCCCTATTTATCTTCGTGTCTTCGGGCGAATTAGTAGGGTTTTGTCTCCTATCGGGTATTTGAAATATACATTTCTACTTCGAGAAAGCTCTCTAGCGGACCCGGTTAAGACAACATATGCTAAACCTCTTGTTGTCGAATCGCGACACAAAGTTTTCAACGAAATTCACCTTTCAAATAAGACAAAGTGCTACGGTATAACTATTGACCATTGGATGCAATAGAATAGGTTTTTAGAAGATCACGTATTTACTGCTATGAGTTTCTAAGGCTAAATTGTAAATTCAATAAATAATAATTGTAACTGTCGAAGTGCAACTGTGCAAGAATCACTCCAAAATTGTTTTTCAAAATTTGATTGTGGAATCCGGTAATTCACGACATTTCGATGTAGACAATGCATATTTGTTACTGCATTATTTTATTAAGGGAAATGCATGCATTGCATCAACAAAAACATTTTAGTTTATAATGTATATAGATAATTAATAAATATGATATGATATAATGTTGGAGTAAAGAAGGCACTATAGTCGGCGGAAAGTAACAAACCTCTAGTTAGTTGGTTACTTAGTTTTAGTTAATATATCTAAATATTTGTTTATGACATCATAATTAATAATTTTAAAAATTAATTAGAGAATGTAGAGATTTTAGATGTGCCACCTAAGCTTTTTTTTTACTAAATTTTAGGATTGGACTTTAGCTTTATATATATAGAAGAGATTGAAAAATGACTTTTATTTAGGGAAACCCTTTAAGGCGTAATCAAGATTCAATTTTGAGGTAGGCTCACCAAAATTGAAGGATTTAACCATTCATCATTTGTGTTTTTTGAAAATAAAAATTAAATTAGAAAAGTTGTGGGAATAGAAGATTAACACATATTTAATACTAGTTGAATTAATAGATGAAAAAATAATGCTAGTACTCCTTATTTCTTCACGCTGACTTAGGACCTGTTCTTTTTTTCAATCATTAAGTGCTGAAAGTATTAAATCGTTGAATGTATAAATAATGTCTAAATGTATTAAGTAAAAAATAGGTAATTGACAGTTATTTTTGTTTATTAAATAAAAAAAAACATAAAATTTGACTGAATGCATTAAGTTCTTAATTATTAAGTCTATTAAGCAAAAAAAAGAACGGGGCCTTAGTTGAGGTACATGAGTATGCGGGAGAGTAGAAAAGGGAAAAAGGAAAGAAAAGAATATCGTAACCATGTGGCTTCTTGGTATATTTAAAAATCGAGAAACAATATCAAGCAGAGCCGGCTAAATAGCTTTACGGGTTTAGGCATGGGCCTAAGGCACACCAATAACAAAGACCCCTAAATTTTCAAGTACAACTAGATTTTTCATAAAGGTTAATAATTTTTATAGTGAGGGCTTGAAAACGTCTCCTTTGTCTATGAACAACCATCAACACTTTTCTTGGAAATCAAAGTTCTATTACTATCCTAGAAAAATTTGAATATAGATATGTTGATTATTGCATTCAAGTTTATAAAAGGCTCTCAAAATTGATCTCGCTTAAGGCCCTCAAAAACCTTAAGCCGACACTGATATCAAGTAGTAAGTTAGTTAGTATATGATCCATTATTCATAATGTTAACTCATGGGATTTTTTGAATACAAAAGTGAAGGTAAAATTTTTTTTGACTTCCGACTTATTGAAAAGACTTCAAGTTTTTATGTAATAAACCGTATGTAATTTGTTCTCGTCCCATCACCACAGGTCGGAGTTGTGAATAATAAGACCGTCTTTAACGGTCAGGGTGTTTCTGGCGTATTTAGTCTAAAACACCGATTTTTCGGCGCAGAGGGCCAACGCCTCCAACATATTTGTCAGCGTATTCCCCAAAGTGTTGGTCACCGCGCCGTCACTTTGGGTGTATTGGTGTTGATTTATTTTAATTTTTTAAAATCAAATTGTGCGTATGTCTGGTTTTTTCATTTAGAGCATCCCCAATGGTAATAATCTATTAATAGCTTTTTTTCTCTATCACACCATTATTAAAACAATATAATTTTCAAAACTCTTTCCCTCCACTTTCCTTAATTACATTGTGTAGGAAAAAAAGTTTTTGCTTTAATAGGTTGAAGATTGTCAACCTTTTGAAGAAAATAGTCATTACTCCCCGGTGATAAAAACCTTATAAAAAAAAGGCATCCATTAACCTACCATTTTGGATGCCTTTATAAACAAAAAAAAACTATTATTTTCAAAAAGATAAAATTCTATTACTATCCTAGAAAAATTTGAATATAGATTTGTTGATTATTGCATTCAAGTTTATAAAAGGCTCTCAAAAATAATTTCGATTAAGGCCCTCAAAAACCTTAAGCCGGCACTGATATCAAGTAGTAAGTTAGTTAGTATATGATCCATTATTCATAAAGTTAACTCATGGGATTTTTTGAATACAAAAGTGAGGGTAAAATTTTTTTTGACTTCCAACTTTTTGAAAAGACTTCAAGTTTTTATGTAATGAACCGTATGTAATTTGTTCTCGTCCCATCACCACAGGTCGGAGTTGTGAATAATAAGACCGTCTTTAACGGTCAGGGTGTTTCTGGCGTATTTAGTCTAAAACGCCGATTTTTCGGCGCAGAGGGTCAACGCCTCCAACATATTTGTTAGCGTATTCCCCAAAGTGTTGGTCACCGCGCCGTCACTTTGGGTGTATTGGTGTTGATTTATTTTAATTTTTTAAAATCAAATTGTGCGTATGTCTGGTTTTTTCATTTAGAGCATCCCCAATGGTAATAATCTATTAATAGCTTTTTTTCTTTATCACCCCATTATTAAAACAATATAATTTTCAAAACCTCTTTCCCTCCGCTTTCCTTAATTACATTGAGTGTGTAAGAAAAAAAGTTTTTATTTCAATAGGTTGAAGAATGTTAACCTTTTGAAGAAAATAGTCATTACTCCCCGGTGATAAAAACCTTATAAAAAAAGTCATCTATTAACCTATCATTGTGGATGCTTTATAAACTAAAAAAAACTATTATTTTCAAAAAGATAAAGTGAGCAGTCCAGTAGAACACTATATTTTACAGGTGTGGATGCACACCAAAAATATTGCCGTCCCATTCTGAGTTTGGTTCCCAATTAATTTTCCAGTCTCTAATAATATTATTTCCTTTTTGCCTTTTTCCCCGTTAGACATCATTATCGATTTTTTCAAAACTACAAAGGAACATCTTCATTAAATCCAAATCCAAAAGTAAATAGTCTCGATCAGGTCCCTACACCAGTCCCACGTCTCTTTTCAATAAACAATAAGTTATAAAGATAATTATAGTGAAATTGATATAGATATATTGATATGTATCCATACATATGATAATGATTAATGAGCTTGCAACAGGACCACACTAAACCAACTTATTGTGCTTAGGGCTCACACCGGCGAGACGAATTATTTTTGTAAAGCTTGGTATCTTATGAGTTCGTTGTCACTTGATTTAGATGGCCAAGTGATTACAGAAAACGGGCAATCCAAATTAGATATCGACCATGAAACGTTAAACGGTCTAAAAATTGCCAACAAGTTTGTATGTCGACACTTCAATGCGTTCAATGTTTGACGAAATACGCATGTATAGTGAGATTTTACTAAGCGTGAACGGTGTTTTAAATGTTACAATTGACTAGCCGTTTATGTCAAAATAATCTTTTATCATAAGGTACATTGCATAGTATATGAGACTATCTAGTCATTTAGCGCATACATTGATTGACCGGAAATATTTGATAAGAAAGATATTTCAACATTATTAGATCAATTATATTTCTATTAAGAGGAATGAAATCATAAACACGGAAACAAACGAGCAGGTAGCTGCGTAGCTGCCTGCTAGCTTGCTTATTTATTTTTTTGTTTATTTATTTTTTTTAAAACGTATATATTTATTATGTCAAACCTTTTAGCATGTTTATCATAATGTTTTTATTTAAGGTTTTCTTTAATTTTGTCTCTCTTTATTTTAAAAAAAAATAAATAAACATTTAATATGATGGTTTTATTTGTTTTGTTTTTAAATTCCTTTAAAATATATAGGGTAAGGTTCAATTAAGAATCATTTAAATTGGAAGAACCATGAGAACCACTATATTATAACTTGATGTTCATATGTGATAGGTATATGTGAAGATATTCGTTCACATAGGTTCATTTGAAAACCATTCATATATGAACATAAGTAATATTAGTTATAACTTGACATGTTCAAATGTGCATGAATTTGTTCACATAGACTATTCACATATGAACCCTAAGTTATAATTAAAAGGTTCTCATGATTATTCCAATTCAAATAGTTCTCATTTGAACATTTACCTATATATATATATATAGGGTGACTATCAAATGAGAATGAAATTAAAATGAGAACAAATGAGAACACTTAAAAACTACATTTTGATGCATTAAAAGTCCATAAAACTAACATAGTGTTTAACTAATTATCATTATTTAAGTGTTTAACAACACATTGATCCGTCAAAATCGAAAAAAATCACGTTTTTTGTTGGATGCATCATTTTGATGAATATGCATCCAAGATGGATGCACAAAACAAAAAACGTGATTTTTTTCAATTTTGACGGATCAATATGTTGTTAAACACTTGAATAATGATAATTAGTTAAGCACTATGTTAGTTTTATGGACTTTTAATGTATCAAAATGATGTTTTTAAGTGTTCTCACCGTTCTTATTTTAAAAGTGTTCTCACCGTAGTGCTACTCTATATATATATATATATATATATGTATTTTATATGACAAAGTTTTAAGCGGGGTTATCTTAGTGTCTTTTATGGGTTTTTTTTTACATTTCATTTTTTACGTCTCAACTTGTATTACCTTTCGGATTTTACCACGTTGCAAAACTTATTGTTTTTTCTTGCGCAACTGCCTGTCTGTTTGCCTTTTTTTAACTAAATAAAACATATGTGTTTATGCAAACTTTTAACCAGGTTTATTATATTTATTTACGTTTGATATAACAAACGTAAACATAGATTTATGTTCTTTTTTATATTTTTAGTTGTATGTTAACATGTTTGGTTTTTGTATGGTATATCGCAAACATTTGAACGTAATTGTGCACGTAAATACGATCGTTGAAGCCGGCCCGTGACTCAGGCTTATAGACCCACTAGTTTAGATTTAAAGGGATAATCGAACCATAGAGGGATCGGAAGCCACCTAAAAATGTACTCCGTAATTCTTTTCCTTTAGGCCAGTCAATTATCAAAAGAGATTTTAAAGCCATCTAAATTTATTTATGCTTTCAAATATATATTTTTTTTTGAACGGTTACACCAATTAATACTAAACTATCTCATTGTCAATAATTGAATCTTGGTTTTTACCTTAAAATGCAAGAGCCTTTACCAAGAAGCTAGGCTGACACCACATAGGCAAAAACCAATTCATGATAACTACTTTATGTGAGACCTCAGATCAGATGTTTGATGTTGTGATTAGTCTTCTATTTTTAGTTTTTTACAAGTTACTGTCTTTGTTGTAAACTGAATTATATTGTAAGGTTTAATATTAGATTATTTTGATTTAAAAAAGATTTGTAATTGTTTTATAAACATAAAATTTTTACTTGTGTAGTGTTTTTGCCGGAAAGTTGACCAAAAATATGTCAGAGAATACAACCGGAAGTTGACCGGAGAATATGACATGAATTTGCCCGGAAAAGAGGAGCAGTGGATGGAAGTAGGTTAATTTGCAACTAGAATGGATCATTCAGGGTGTTGGTCATCAGTTTTTAGTCGTTTTCTATATAATTAACATATTTTAATATATTGTACTCTATAATAATGTATGGCATAAGTGACATCCTATGTAACTCTTACGAGGATGATGAATACATATTAATACGAGAAGGCTACTCGTGCAATGCGGCAGCGGTGGTTGTTAAGGCGGTTTAATGGTGTCGGTGATAGTATTATTATTGGTGGTGACGGTGTCAAGTGATGTAGGTTAATATAATTGTGATAGTGGAAATTTTTATAAGATAAGAGCTTAAAGTGTTAATTATTAAAATAAAGGTTTAGAGTGTAAATTAAATAATTAATGGCAAATTTGGTATTTTATAAAAAACTCTTTCCATAGTGAGTGTTTATTAAGATTAATTTAGTAATTTTTTATGTAACTATTGTCTAACTAGCTTTTAATTAATTATCACTAATAACGATATGATGACAAAAAATTATCTTGAGCTTGAAGCTAAGCTTGAGCTTCGAACATGTATCAAAGAATGTTATATTGTTGGGTTATATAACTATTATCAAATCAAATTACAAAGCACACAACGGAAGACAAAATCTATATAGTTTAATTAATTAACCAAGATAGAAAATGTGTACCTTAAATTGAAGAAAATAAGCAAGAAACCTTTATGATAAGTTTTGAATTAAACCTCTCTACGATTGCACATACAACGTTGGAATGTATGTATGCTAGTACTTGATCACGAACCGAACAACCCTTTGCTTAAACCCGAAAACCCTTTTTCCTAGCTAAGAACCAAAAATCAAAACCCTTTGGGGTTTGAGATTCGGCCGAGAGAGAGAGAAAGCAAGAGAGGAGAGAAAACCCTATTCTATTCAATTGTATATCAAACAACTAAGAATAGGTTTATATTTATAGGATTAGGAAACTTAATGACCAAGCAAAGGGTTTGTGAAACCCTTCACACGACCGGCCCCTCTAGGAACATTCTAGAGGGCCTCCTAATTGTTTCCTAATTCCAACTCTCCTTCGTTAAGTCCGTTAAGTACCATTAACTATTAACTCTTTTAACGGACCTCCGTTAGTTTTTCGTGATCAAATTAATTAATAAATTACATTTAGTATATTAATTAATTTATAGTTACATTCACGTTGAGGTGTGACCCCGTAGGCTTAAATACTTTTCGGACATACATTCTGTTAGAATATTAACACCTAAACAAACATAATCACGAGTATGCGCAACGGAAGAAATCGAAACATATATGCAATCAAATTAATTAACAAAGACTAGAATTGAGTCGTGTACCTTATGCAAGCTCCAATAAAAATAATAATAACAAGATTATTAATAATGCTTAGGGTTTAAAGCAAAACCCCTCTACGATCGCACACTAGACACCCTGAATAAAGTATGCTAGTACACGATCACAAACCAAACAACCTTTTGCTTGAACCTTAAACTTCAAAGTCGAAACCCCTCAAGAAGAAGGAATTTCGGCCACTTCAAAGCAAGGAAGAAAAAGGAGAGAATTTGCTTATGTGAAAAAGTATATAAAAAACCAAGAATTAAGCCTCTATTTATAGGGCTTAATTAGGGTTAACATATCTTGGAAAATAAGCAACATAAAAGCTTAAAAAGGCCTCCATATTGCCGTCCCCCTACATGGACTTTAGGTCCAAGTCCATTTTTCGATTTTCACATTTTAATCCTCCTCTTTAATCAATTAAATATAACTAACCCTTTAATTATGTTTAATTAATCATTTCGTGATCAAACTAATCAATATATTACTTTAATATATCAATTAATATTATCGAGTTACCGTGTCATTTCGTGTGACCCCGTAGGCTCAAATTATTTCAGGACATGCGATTTATAATAAAATGATCACACTCCAACAGCTCCCACTTGAGCATGTTATTATAAAGGCAATAACATTGGTTGGCGTCTAGCAACACTCCAATGCTCCCGGAAATATTTAAGAATAGATTCTTAAATCGCCAAGTTGAAATGATTTAATCTTTAATATCCCTTTGTTCAGATACCCTTGTTAATTATGAATATGGATCAATGTCATTTCATAATTTAACGATTTTGTTTCTCATTTCTATAATTAATTAAGATTGCCAAATTAGTCAAGACAACTTCTTGAGTTCATTTGGGTGTGGCCACACAAACATCTTCAATTAATTAATGAGGGCGCCAAATGGTATCATACTTCAGTTGCAAATTGAAGGAACAAATCCTGTATTGACTACAAGTGTCTGGCCATGTCGTTTCTTAACATTTCTGAAAATAGCCCTTTATTACTACCTTGTTCTAGACAGTTAGGAACTATATCAAGAAATGCAATCCACACATGCATAACTCACTTGTATCTCAAGTCAAAGGATAAATAAAGTAACCATTTCACGAATTTCATTTAATGACGCCGATCCATAAAATGATAATTCGTTATGTGGGGTAAGTCCAATATTCACCTTTTGAATATCATGTGAGTTTGGTACGATCCACCATCTTCAAAATATTCCCTTAAATATTTTCACCAATCTCTCACAATTGTCTTACTTTAATTATATTCCCATATAATTAATCGACAATAGACATTTAGAATATTCAACTAATATTCATGGATTTAAACATGCAAATATAGGACAATTATTATAAAAATGAAACCACTTATACCGCGTTTAAAAATTCATTTATTGAAAATAACAATTGTTTAACATCCCATTATCCAAATACCAATCACAGATTTACATGATATAACTTAGCAATATCTAAGACCTAAGCCTTCTGCATGCTTGTTGAGCTTTCCCTTTGACAATGCCTTTGTAAAAGAATCCGCCAAGTTATAATCTGTGTGAACTTTGAGTAAATTGATTTCACGTGATTCAATTTGCTCTCAAACATAGTGATATCTTCTTTGGTAATGTCTGGCACCCTTTTGAACCCCAGGTTCATTAGCAATGACAATTGCTCCAGAATTGTCACAGTACAAATCCATAGGTGTATTATTTGATGTCATCACATCAAGCCCAGAATTAAACTTTCTGATCCAGACAGCTTCCATTGCTGCATCCGAAGCAGCTATATACTCAGACTCCGTAGCAGACATAGCAACAGTAGATTGCTTCTTGCTCTTCCAATCTACTGCTCCTCCATTCAAAATGAAGACATACCCTGACTGAGACTTGGTATCATCCTTATCAGTCTGAAATCCAGCATCACAGTATCCAGTGACTTTAAGCTCTTGATCTGGATTTTCTCCATACACCAAAAACAATTCTTTAGTAGCACGCATGTACTTAAGAATGTTTTTCACGGCAGTCCAATGATTCTCTCCGGGATTTTGCTGATATCGGCTTACTATATTTTGCGCGAACGCAACATCAGGTCTAGTGCATCTAACCGCATACATGATAGATCCCACCGCCAAAGCATAAGGGACTCTCTTCATACACTCCACCTCTTCAGGTGTAGAAGCACCATTCTTGTTGGATAAATTAAGTCCTTCTTGCATAGGCAAGTTCCCGCGCTTAGAATTTTCCATCTTGAATCTCTTCAAGATCTTATCTATATACGCACTTTGACTTAATCCGATCAACCGTTTACTTCTATCTCTATAGATTTTGATTCCAAGTATGAATGTTGCTTCACCCAAGTCTTTCATAGCGAAACACTTTCCAAGATAAGATTTAACGTCCTTCAACATTGGAATGTGCTTTCCTATTATCAATATGTCATCGACATACAAGACAAGGAAAGTAACATTACTCCCACTAGCTTTGCGATATACACATGGCTCATCAGGATTCTGAACAAAATCAAACTTTTTGATCTCTTCATCAAACCTTTTATTCGAACTCCTTGATGCTTGCTTTAGTCCATAAATGGACCTTTGAAGCTTGCATACTTTGTTGGGATATTTAGGATCGACAAAACCTTCTGGTTGTACCATATAGACTTCATCGTCTTTAAAACCATTCAAGAAATCGGTTTTGACATCCATTTGCCATATCTCAAAGTCATAGTACGCTGCTATGGCTAAGATGATCCTAATAGCTCTAATGTCCGCAACCGGAGAAAAGGTTTCCTCATAATTAACTCCAAAGAGTTGAGTATAACCTTTCGCCACAAGACGAGCTTTATAGGTGTGTATATTTCCATCCATGTCCGTCTTCTTCTTGAAGATCCACTTGCACCCAACGGTTCTACCATTTGGTGGAAGGTCAACCAAGCTCCAGACTTGATTGTTTTTCATGGATTTCATTTCCACATTCGCAGCTTGAAGCCATTTGTTAGATTCCGGATCTGATAATGCAGCATTGAAATTAGGAGGTTCATTCAAATCTCCTACTACGTGTTCTTCAGACTCAATCATAAGATTTAATCTATCACGAGCACGTATTGTCCTTGAGGACCTACGAAATGGAATCGCTTCATCTTCAACTTGAAGTTCATCTTGAGATTCATCTCTTTGAACATTTTCCCCCCCAAGTTGAAGATTGCTAGTATCTTTAGAAGTTGACACATCTTCTTGATGCTCATCAAGTTCAACAATCCTCCCACTGTCTTCTTGTAATATGAGTTTCTCCTCAAAGAACTCAGCATATCGATGGACCTTGACAGTGTTTTCCGTAGGAAAGTAGAAGTAGTAACCCATCGTTTCCTTTGGGTATCCTACAAAGATGCACTTGACAAATCTAGGTGCAAGCTTGTCAGGCGTATCTCGTTTCACAAGTGCCTCACATCCCCAGACCTTTAAGTAAGACAAATGAGGAACACTTCCATGCCACAATTCATGCGGTGTCTTATCAACTTTCTTAGTTGGAACCAGATTGAGAATGCGAACAGCAGTCTCAAGGGCATAATCCCAAAACGAAAAAGGAAGAGTCGTATGATTCATCATTGATCGAACCATTTCCAACAAGGTTCGATTCCTCCTCTCCGAAACACCATTGTGTTGAGGAGTATATGGAGAAGTAAGTTGTTGAACTATTTCACAAGCTTTAAGATAACTTTTAAACTCTTGACTTAAGTATTCACCACCTCGATCCGAACGAAGGATCTTGATGGTTCTACCGAGTTGATTCTCCACTTCACTTTTAAATTCCTTGAATGTTTCAAGGACTTCATGTTTATGCTTAATCAAGTAAACATAACCATAACGACTGAAATCATCCGTAAAAGTGACAAAATAGCTAGCACCTTTCCTTGACACATGTCTAAATGGGCCACATACATCTGAATGTATTAGTCCAAGTAGCTCTTTAGCCCTTTCTGGTTTATTTTGAAAAGGTTTCCTTGTCATTTTGCTAGAAACACAAGATACACATTTTTCAAATGATTCATCATTTGTTTGCAAGACACCATCCCTTTGAAGTCTTTCAATGCGTTTCTTGCCAACATGAGCAAGTCGACAATGCCAAAGATAAGTCGAGTCCGAATTGGGCTTGACTCGTTTGCTAACATTATACATTGAATTATCCTTTGAATCACAACCACGCATATCAATTTCATAAATACCATCACAAGCAATAGCATCAAAATAATGAACATTATTTCGAGAAACTGAAATACCAATATCATTAAAGATATTAACGAATCCGTTGTTTTTCAACAAAGAAGCTGAAATAACACCTCTAGTAATAGAAGGTGCATAATGACAATCGTTCAAAACAATTATTAAACCACTAGGTAAAACCAAATGATAATCTCTGATTTCTTCTACAACTGCTGGTAGGCCATTTCCTACGAACAGTTGCAAAGATCCTGGTTTCAGTTTCTTTCCCCTTCTAAGCCCCTGTAATGAATTACAGATATGAGTACCACACCCAGTGTCGTAAACCCATGAATTCCGCTTAGAAAATGAATATAATTCAATGGTGAAGAATATACCTGAACTCCCGGACGTACCGGGCTGCTTCTTCTTCAACTCAGCAAGATACTTGGGACAATTCCACTTCCAATGACCCACTCCATTACAATGGTAACAAGGTAGGTTCTTAGCGGGATGTTCCTTCTTCGCCGGAGGGGTCTTCTTAGGTTTAGGAGCAGCAGCAATTTGCTTTCCTTTACCTTCAGCCTTGCCCTTTCCCTTCAGTTGTTTGCCTTTTTGGACCTTTCCCCCCTTGATCATGAGAACATTGGGAGTAGCAGTTTTCTTTGGCAACTTCTTTTCAAACTCATTAGCCATGGCAATAAGTTCCATAACGGTTTTATCCATGCTATGCATAGTATAATTGCGTCCAAACTCTTCAAAATCCTTAGATAAGGACTAGAGAATCAGACCAATTTGTACTTGCTTTGCATAAGCATAATTCAACCTATCCAACTGCTCAAAATATCCTTTCATCTTAAGGATATGAGCGCTCACCGGTGTTCCTTGTTCATGTCGCAAGTCATGAAGTACATCGATAAGATCGAATAACTCCACGCCAGCTTGCTTCTCGAACATAGACTTGAGTTCAGTAAGCATATCACATGAAAATGAATGCTCAAATTGCTTTTGTAGGTCAGCATTCATGCTTCCCAACATCAGACAAGCGACCTTATTATGTCTATCACATGTAGTAGCATAATCTGCTAATGCTTCATTAGAAGCATTGGCAGCAGGAGCAGCGGGTCTTGGCTCTTCAAGGACTTGGTATTTCCTTTCAGCTCTCAAAACGATCCTGAGCTGACGATACCAATCATTGAAATTCGGCCCAGAAAGCTTTTCCCTTTCCAACATCGACCTAAATGCCGATTGATGTATGTTTTGAGTGGTATTGTTTGTTGCCATCTACAAAACAAACAAAAGTTCAATTATCAGTATTCCGATAATTATCCTTAAGAAATGTAATTTTACCCTTGTTAAATTCATCTAAAAAATTACTTTCACTAAGGCTAGGATCCAACTTGAGATACAATCATTTCATCAGTTGATCTGCTAGAAATGACGGTATTCAAAAGGTAATCGAGAATCGATAATTGCATTCATGCAACTCCTAGAATTATGGGACTTACAACAACACTGTAAAGGGGTATTAAGTGTTTTGTAAACATGTTTCGTCCCATCTTATGCCACGGGTTAAAGTCTCACCTCTTAACTCGTTTTAACAATTAAGAACATGTAGATAGTCCACCGCCGTCTCACAACGAGTGGTAATCCACCTTGAAGAGATACAATTCACCTACGTCCCACGTAGAGCAAAAAGCACTGGCAAGTGTTCTTAGGAAACTGGGTTGCATTGACTTAACTTTAAATGGGTAATGCATTTGATGTGAATCAAAAGTTTATGTTTGAAGACTCATGCATAATCTTCGAAACATAATATTTTAATAAAATTATTTGTATAGTGTTACAACACAATAGAGCTCGGTAGCTCCATTTGAACGCACAAAGAAGCGCAATGGCAAAGGTTTGCGATGAACGCAATTAAAAACCCGCCCTTTTAGAAGGCTAGCGCACTCCGACTTATACCTCTCTTAAAGTTTGTTCAAATGGGTGAGCCGGTGTATTTCAAGGTTGCAAGACTTCAATTTTATTAATGAAATCTCCATTTCGATAGTTGTTAGTCAAGTTTATTTTCAAAACCAATTTTTGCATCACCTTTATACTACTTATAAACAATACAAAAATTAATAAACTTTACTAATTCCGAACTACTTAATCAAGTAACAAGTTAAGATAGGCCACCTAAACATGGTCACTATGGTTCATGCATATGTTTAAACCCGGCTCCCCCTTCCGGAAAAGAGAACCACATGTATCAAGTTACCTTGATTGCGTAAGCCTTTAAACAAAATAACTAACAATTAGCACATAAACACATAAAACATGCTGACTTAAATTTTCAGTAGCTTCACGACCAGTTTAAGCCTGTTTCTGGTCTGATTCAGATTTCGACCAGAACTACAAATTTGAGGCCCTATGAGTCAAAAATCTACAGTCCGAATTTGGGCTTCTAACTCATTACCGATTAATTGATATGAATTTTTTAGTAAACTGTCGCATATCAGGAAATTTACACGAAAAATTCACGTTGTCACATAATTATCTAATAATCAACCCTAATTATTGGATATCATGCTTTGCAAAATATATCTCTATATATCCAGTAAAATCACAATAAATTTTGCATGAATTTCTTGTGATTTTACTATTATTTAACAACTTTAAATAATCAAGATACACATATTCATGCAATTCATCACATAAATCATGTCAATTCACAATTCAAAACTTGCTTGAGGGTTTCAATCTCTATTGAATAAGGTTGAAAATTTAATTAAACAAAAACCCTAATTTTTATTTAATCAAGATCCGATTTAATTAATTTAAAAATAAGAAAAACAACCTTTTAATTATTTAACAATTAATTAAAATCAACTAACCCTTAAACCACCCTTCAAGTTTTGATCTTTGTAATTAATAGATCACATATGTGGCTCGTGATACCACTGTTAGAATATTAGCACGTACACAAACATAATCCCGAGTATGTGCAACTTGAGAAATCGAAACATATATGCAATCAAATTAATTAACAAAGACTAGAATTGAGTCGTGTACCTTATGCAAGCTCCAATAAAAATAATAATAACAAGATTATTATTAATGCTTAGGGTTTAAAGCAAAACCCCTCTACGATCGCACACTAGACACCCCGAATAACATATGCTAGTACTCGATCACAAACCAAACAACCTTTTGCTTGAACCTTAAACTTCAAAGTCGAAACCCCTCAAGAAGAAGGAATTTCGGCCACTTCAAAGCAAGGAAGAAAAAGGAGAGAATTTGCTTATGTGAAAAAGTATATGAAAACCAAGAATTAAGCCTCTATTTATAGGGCTTAATTAGGGTTAACATATCTTGGAAAATAAGCAACATAAAGGCTTAAAAAGGCCTCCATATTGCCGTCCCCCTACATGGACTTTAGGTCCAAGTCCATTTTTCGATTTTCACATTTTAATCTTCCTCTTTAATCAATTAAATATAACTAACACTTTAATTATGTTTAATTAATCATTTCGTGATCAAAGTAATCAATATATTACTTTAATATATCAATTAATATTATCGAGTTACCGTGTCATTTCGTGTGACCCCGTAGGCTTAAATTATTACAGGACATGCGATTTATAATAAAATGATCACACTCCAACACATTCATATTACGTGATCATATTCTAACATATATATCCTCCCACCTGTTAGAATACTTTCTGTATAAACCCAAGAGGTTTCACTAAGCTCTACTAAAACTTGCATAGAAAAGTCACAATGAAAGAATAAATTCATGGGAATCCGGTCCTCGTTTGCAAAGAGAACAACACATGAGGTTGAGATGTGTAGAGTCGCTACTCGCTAACTTGTCATGTCATGGCATAGCTTAGCCTGTCTTGCTTCGTAAGTTAAGAACCAAATTATATATATGGACCCATAGAATTTGTGGTTGGTGATGTCGAATAGTATCCGAAGTGTTGTTCGACGAGTATGTCACCTCTTTTCTTGTTAAGCTAATAAAAATCGATGTCATAACTCATAATACATATTATTATTGTTTTGAAATAAAAACTTGAACATATATTTTCCCATATGAAAAATGATAATACGTATAAAAAAAAAAAGTTAACAAAACAATTTAAGTAGATATATTCGAGATATACCACACTCTAAATTTGGACCACTTTGTTTATTGTAACATGGCTCTAAAAAAATACTCGTAATTAATACTCTTGCCACAGTGCCACCCAATTTAATTAATTTTCTTTCCCTCACACTAATTGTATGTTTGTATGTATTGTGTGCTTTGTTTCTTGTTTGTTTCTCTTTATGGAAACACCCATGACCCATCACAATTACATAATACGGAGTATGTGATTCACTTGGGTCCAAAATGGCTCATGATGGTATCATATAGAGATATGTGGACCATTATTAATAGTGAACCATCTTGGCTATAGTCTGGACCCAGATACAGGCATGTGTCCGGCACTCAAGTACAACTTGTAAGCCAAAAAGGCGTCCAAAATGTCCATTTGGTTTGGCATCAATCCAAAATGCAATTATATTCTTGGTGATTTAGCTATAGAGTTAACTTCATGGATGGCCATTGTGGCTATAATAAATATTAAATAGAGGGGAAGGGGATAATTCCCAAAGAGTCCATCCAATTATTTGATTTTTTTCCTTTTAAGCCATCTCTTATTCCATTTCAGTGTAGGTTACTTATTCCATTTCAGTGTAGGTTACTTCATGTCAAAATTACATCAAAACATATTAAATTAACAAAGATACCTTTGGGGCTACACTTAGGGCAGGCCAAACTCTTATTCCATTTAGTATAAGTAATAAGTAATAATTCTCAAGGAAAAGCTTATATTGATTCCGTCCATTATACGCATGCATCTTCAAAATCATAATTTTTTGATAAGGATAAGTCTCTAACTTTATTTTTCATATGTGTTGTGTGATGCACAATATAAAGTTAATGATTTCATCTTAGAAAATTTTAAAGCTTTAAAAACCAACTAGGTTGGATTAGTGGTTAAAGCCCTAACCTCTAGAGACAAAGATCATAGGTTCGATCCTCATGCTCATGCCCAATAAGGCTGGAAGTCCTTTTCTACAGTTGGTAGAATCTAGAAGCACCCTCTCTATCTTTGGTAGGGTAAGGCTGTCTACATCTCAACCTTCCCCATACACCGTCGAAGACGATATTTGAGACTCAAAACCCGCGAAAGACGGCACTGAGCAGTTTTTTTTTTTTTAAATTTTTACGTCGTTATGTTGAGTTGCACATTTATAATTCCGTTTGTTATAATGGATTATTTCAGGGTACATATAAATAATGTAAACATGTTTGTCTCATTCGCCTAAAGCTTTAAAATTTTAAAAAGTAACTCACAATATCTCGATGGAGTATGAGGAGGTGATGATGTAGGAGACCTCACTTCTACGGTTCTACCAAAGTAAAAAGACTGATTTCATTTTCTACCTAAATGGTAAAAAAAAAAGTCCTCCAATAATTTTTGTATAAGATGAGGACCGAATCCATGACCCATAAATGTCTTCAGATACCAGGGTGTTTACTACTGATTCAACCATTAAGATATATAACAACCTATCATTCGTGCAATTTTCCAATCGAGGATCCCGGATATGTGAGTTTCAAAACTTATATTCGGAATTTATATAAGATATTGCATGACATATATGTTATTATAAAGAATAAGAGACTCTAAAATATAATAAGATGGTTATCCTTAAGAAAAACCGTTCATGAAGAGACCAATCAAGAATATGAAAATTGAAAAGTATGATCAGATTCGCATCGTAATTTCAATTCTAATGGCAAGAAACAAAACCCAATTTGACTACATGCCCTCGATTCAAGGCTCCACGAATTCTCTATTGACCAGCAAAATAATCCCCATCAAATAATGAAATTGCTAAAAAATCTCTCTTTATTGCTTAACAACCTGATTTTAATTTGCATATTAAGAAATAGCTAACAAGATATAGGGTATGTTTGGCACAAAAACTTAGAGCTAAGGCTGTAGTCAAAGGCTTGGGGCTGGAGCTTGACGTTGGGGCTAGGGGCTGGGGCTTTTTTTTCAAGTCTCTTCCTATAAGCTTTTATTTTAAAGATCTTTTGAGGCTTTTAGGAGTTTTTCGGGGCTGGGGCTTTTGATTTCTTATGTATTGCCAAACAGGGCTATAATTTTCAAATGAGTTTACTTTTAAAAGCTAAGGGCTTTTAACCCTTAAAAGCCCTAAAAAATCCTTTTCAAACAGTCCCATAAAATAGATATTTGTTTGTTAATGTAAGGTTAGTTCATTTGACAAGGGCATGATATTTGCACAGACGTTTTTTTTATGAATTCACTGAAACCTTATGTAAATCGTCAAAAATGTCTTTTGCTTTAACTTAACATAAACCAACTACAAAAGTTTATCGAAAAAACGAGGTTTCTTCCCCTTCACTTTTGCCTCCTGGATGCTTATATATCTCCAACCAATAACAACCCACTACCCACATAAATCTGATCGTAAAAACGAAAATCGTTGCAACTTGCAATGTAAATCCTCAATATACATTGAGTTATTATATGAGTTCGAGATAATTGAAGCTATTGGTTTTCCTTTGTGAATGTCTAGTTTTTGATACTGGTGGGACTTGAATCTTGCATTTGGGAGTATTGTTGGTAGATGGATTGATGTGTCTGCATGAAGGTTTGTTTCAATTAGTAGTGTCATATGCAGGTATGGTGACTAAAGTTGGAACTGAGTGATATAGATTATAGATGACAAGAATAGAGAATGTCCAATTTTTTGTTTTGTATTCTTATATGGACATATCATAGGAACTTGAAAATTTATTTTGGAGGTCAATTTATATTAGCTTTATAAACTAAAAAAATACACGTATATTGATGTCACACCAAAGCTGCTCTTCTATTGTGTAAAGTAATAAAAATCTACATCAATAAATCAAATGAATGAAGGAAGGATGCAACGAACTACATAGATATAGTAATTCATTTGGACAAAAATAAATCACATATATGAAAAAATTATTAGAAACCGTAAACCAAAAGAATCAAATCTCAAATCCAAATAAAACGATAAACAAATTTGCTTTTCAATTGAGATATATAAATAAAAAAAAATAACAATAGTAATAACAATCAAAATAAATACCAGTACTATAAGTAAAAAAGGAGGATAAGTATGAACCCTTATAATGCTTACATGATTTGAAGACAAATGGATGCAGGTGATGTATTAAATTTTAGTGATAACAATTAGAGTAGATTGTTATTTCCGCAGCTAGTTACTCTGCTCAATTTCTTTCTTTGAGTTTTGGAGAAATGCAAGGGTCATTTGTAAACATTTTGTTTTATACCCACAATATTTACATTAATGGCTCAAAGTTTTGGAGGGGTCAGAACCCCCCTTGTCCCTTAATAGTTCCGCCTATGATATTGATAATGTATTGAAATATACCTATATTGACCGGCTCCACTTAAGTGGGTTGGACGGGACTATTTTATAAATTCATTATCTGGGCCTCGGAGATGATCGAGTTTTTCTCAAGGTTTCAGGTTCGAGTCTTGGGTTTCTCATCGCGAGATATTTTCCATGAGGAAGGGGTTGGAGGTCCAGCAAATCGCTGGTTAAAATTGACTCTAGCATGTCTGAATCGAAACTAACTTTACAAAAAAATATTTTGAGAAGAAAAAATAACATTAAGATCAATGAGCTCGTTCTTCAAAAAGGGTATTGTGATGTTCTGGCGCATCAATGTTGACCATGGTCAAACATCCTATTAGACTGTGAGGAACAAGGCTTTTTTCACCCTGAGACGCCAACAAAAAAAATACCCCCCCGCCTAAAATCTGCGGGGTCATTCTTTTTTTTTTCCTTTGACTAATGCACACTTCATTTGTCTTTTAGTATGGAATAATAAAGTTGTAAGCTTTTTGAGGGGTTCAAGAGGAGGTCTTGCATTAAGGATTGGAAGGGGTATCCCTTCTGATGACATGGCGGGAAGTGACATCTTTTAAAGAAGGTCTTGCTCCCACTAGTCTTAATGTCTCCCAAACCGAACAAAATGGTAGAAGAAAAATGTTTTGAATTAGTAAAATTTTTTTTCTTTTTTGGTCAACTACACATTGTTAGCTTAATTTAGTCCAAGGATATTATTGTCCAATTATATAAGATTTCCGTGTATTAATTAAAAGGTTCAGTGTAAAGTTCACTACTCATTTGATAAAGACTTTTGTATCTTAGGTTGATGTCCAAGTTCCGACATGTATATTTCAAACTCATTTGTGGTAACTTCAGGTTTCTTAGAATAGATTTCTCGTTATAAAAAAAAAGACAGATGTTTGTTAGATTGAAGTAAGGAATAAAAAAACCCCTTGCGATCACCAAGTATGTTGACTTCTGGACAGGTGAACAAGTAACAACTAAATGATAACTATGGGCTTAGAGATATACCAAATGGGCCACAATTTAGGCATAGTCAATTAGTCATAATCAGGGCCGTCCCGTTGATTTTTTAGGCCTTGCTCAATAAAAAACAACAGGCCTTTTGTATAATTAGTTTTTGCATATATTAATAATTAGTTCAAATAAAAAAAAAATTAATAAAATTATTGTGAAACCTGCTAATAATCAAAAAATAGATTATAAAATTTTTATCAAATAAGTATACAAAAGTTTATCCTCATAAAGATTATGGCCTGATAAAAATATTTTTTAAATTTTCCTAATTAATATTTAAAGTATATGAAGTAAATTAAATAAACTAAAGTTTAAGTAAGGGAGGCCTATAAAAGACATGTTGGCACTTGGTCCTCTACCCACATCCTTAATGTCAAAAGAATCTTGAGATGCTTCGACCTTGTCTCTGGCCTAAAAGTTAATCATCATAAATCAAGTTTCTTCGGTATCAATCTCAGCCCAGAATCATGCAATCTGGCGTGTGACTCACTCATGTGTAAACCTGGCCAATTCCCTATCTCATACCTCGGTTTAATGGTTGGCGCCAATATGAACCATATCAATAATTGGGTCGTGTGATTGACACTTTCGAAACCAGACTCTCCCTTTGGAAAGCTTCTACTCTTTCCTTAGGTGGGCGTTTAACCCTCATTCGCTCGGTGCTGGACAGCCTTCCAACCCACTACTTTTCCTTGTATAGGGCCCCGGTAAGTGTTCTCTCTAAACTTGAATCCATTCGTAGGAAATTCTTTTGGGGGAGTTCTTCCTCCTCAAAGAAGTTACATTGGGTTTCTTGGGATAGAGTCATTGCTCCTTTAGATTCGGGCGGATTAGGGTTGGGTTCTCTTCAAGATAAAAATCTTTCATTATTATCTAAATGGTGGTGGAGGTTCAAAACTGAACCTAGGAGTCTCTGGTGTCAAGTAATTGTTGCCATTCATTCGTCTCCCAGATCATGTTCCCCTTTACCTGTCCGTAGTCGTTTCGTGGGAGTTTGGAAGTCCATTACGGACTTAAACTCCCACCTGAGTCAATTTGACATTGCGTTGGAAAGATGTATCACAGGTACACTCGGTGATGGCAACACGCTACGATTTTGGATTGACACTTGGTTAGGCGATGCTCCTTTATGCTCAACATTCCCGGATTTGTATAAACTTGAAAAGAGAAAAGGTTGCTTAATAAAAGAGCGCTGCACAGGAGGTCGTCGGTTTTCACAGTGGGAATGGTCTTGGACTAAACTCCCATCCACAGCTGCTGAACTATTCCAACTTCAATCGATGTGCTTCCAAATCAAGGAGACCTCTCTTTCCAGCAATGAAGATACGTGGCACTGGAGCTTAGACCCGTCGCGAACATTCTCTGTCAAGTCCCTCAAAACCAGAATTCAAAACTACACAACGGGACCAAAGCAATGGTGTTTCCCATGGAACAAACTCGCTCCAATCAAAGCCAATGTCCTCGCATGGAGAATAGAAATGGAACGCATCCCCACTATTGATCAGCTTATCTCCAGGAATATCGCAATAACCTCCCAGACCTGCCCACTTTGTAACACTTTTCTTGAGACGGCGGAACACCTCTTCATTCACTGCCAATTTGCGAGATCCCTCTGGTGCTACTTGCAAACATGGTGCCGCACCCCAAACTCCAAGCCTAACAATCTTAAGGAACTCATGGAATATCAGAAAACTGTAAGCTCGTCCCCGAAAAATCAGAAACTAATCCAACTGGCTACACTCTCTTTTTGTTGGACGATTTGGAAGTCTCGGAATCAAGCTATCTTCTCCAACAAGCAGCCGTCAATTCGCTTTGCTTTCAAAGAACTCAAAGGAACAAGCTTCTTATGGCTCTCCAGCAGATCACATACCCACAACCCCGGATGGGAAAACTGGAAGAAATTTATAATTTAATCTCATGTACCCGGAACATTTAGCGTTCTCTATTTTTTCCCTGGTCTCTTTTCCACATATTTGTATGATCAACCTAGCTCCTTGCTAGAAGTTCATATCAATAAAATCCTTTTTGAATGTTAAAAAAAAAGACATGTTGGAACGTTGGATCATAAATGCTGGAGAGTCACACTCACGTGAATAAAAAAGCAAATGTTCTGCACAGCCACAGGTTATATACATACATATACTGAGTAATTTGTTTGAAATGGGCCCTTATAAGGATATGGGTCCTATTCCCTTGAACAGGTTGAACAACCCAATATCCGGCCCTGGTCATAATGGACCTAGGTGGGCCTTAATCCATCCAAAAACTTCAAAAGCTCTGCAAGTTACAAACTTACAAGCTACTTCCATATGTGACTACGTTCAAGAAATTTGGCACATCCAAAGCATTTTGGTTCACCCAAATGATACATCCTGGGTATCTCATGTCTCACCCAAAGTCCAAACGAGAAAACTGACTAGACATATATGTCATTGAGATTTGAGTATATCTCGTTGTCAACCCTCGATGGTCAGGCGTACCATAATAGAGGAATTTCTCTACCTATATACCGAACTTACAAAGTCCCAACTTCTACAAAAAAATTTTTTTTTTTCTAACATGCTACAAATTTGTGTTATTTTACAAAAATTAAAGAAAATGAAAAGAAAGAATTATATATTTTTAGATCATTTCCCACTAATCACCCCATGACATTCACATTGAAGTTCTGAATCATGCACCAACTCATTTAATTAGTGGCGGCCTTAAGAATCAAAGTGTCAAAGTCGAGTCAGTGAAAAATGTGCCCTAGTTCTTAAGGAATTCAAATATATAAGCAATTATGTTTATATATAAATGAGATTTTATAACACTAACAAAATCATATTATTTATAGTTCAGTCATTAACTAGTTATTGAAATCAAATATATATATATATAACACATTATACTTATACAATATACGTTAAAAAAAATTAAACAATTTTGTGCTCTTTTCAAACATGTGCCCTGGCCTTAGGTCGGGTTTGCCCCCTTAGGACATTCCCTGCATTTAATTACATTACATTCTACTTCCGTCCAAAAAAAAAAACGTATATTGACATAAATTAAACTAACAAATATAAGTAATAATTAACGGGTCATCATACTGTGTTTTTTCGGCTGGAGGAGAACTTACACACATAATTGTGTTTTTTCGGTAGGAGGAGAACTTACACACTAGCTGTTTCTCTCTGTTGGGCTAGGGATATAAAAAAATTCTATATTAACGGTATAATATGGTTTAGAAAATATAAAAGATGTTTGAGAAACAAAAACGCCCCTTCCAGTGTGTTTATCAATACGAAATTCTCATCGTGCCGACAACACAACCCATCACGCCAATGAGCTCGGTGTGATGGCGTCATCATGAGTCGGAATGAGCTTAGATATGACCTGTTCTGGCCTTTTACTACATAATATGTCAATGATGTTATCAGCTACCGAATTAAATTTATTCATATTATAGTTATGGATATGTTAATAGTATCTACTAATAGTGCAAGGAACATCAATTCAATGATACAATAGCTTTTCATTATTATTGGCCACATGTAAGTATTGATGTATATGGTTAACTAACATAAGAACACTACACTTTATTATTTTAGCTATAATCATGAAGTAGCTAGCTAGGGGCCTAGGGGCACTTATCATTTTCATAGAATGTCTTCAACATTTGAAATGTAAGATATTAATTAAATCTTATATATAATACCCTTAAAGTTAGGGATTATGCAAAAACATACGGTGTTAGGAGGATATATTGGAGGATTATCGATCATTTTCATAGAATGTCTTTGATATTAATTAAATCTCCATTAATTTTCTACTGCCGTAATATTAAAAATTGTAGTCTCATTTGATTTCTCCATCTTGAGTTTATTAAGGGGAGGGAATGGTCACCCTTTTTCCCCAACACTAACCAATACAAATTTGCCATCTCATTTTTCTCCATCCTTCCCCCGATCACTAGCACCACTTTTCCATCTCCCCCACCTCATCATTTGTTTTCCATTTATTTTTAATACTATTTTTCAAACTATATAAATAAATAACATAAATAAATAAATAACATAAAACATATATATATAAATACAATCAATAATATAAAAAAATAAAATACAAGGACTAATATGTAATTAACATAAATAAATAAATAGTTATAGGGATTGATATGTAAATAGATAAATAGTTACAAGGACCAAAATATAAATAACAATAAATAAAAATAATAAAAAATAGGACAGATCAAGATCAGGTTGCTGGTTGTGTGCTTCTATCTTCTTCAATGTATAGATATATCTATACATATATATATCTTTTTTCACCATTTTTAATCAAAAATGAAAAAAAAAAAAAAATTAGCCAATCACATCCTCCTCTCTCTTCCCTCATTTCTCTCTCCTTCCTTCACCCCATCGGGGTTCTTCCCCGTTTTTCTTCCTCTCTTTTCTACGGTGAACCGCCGGCGGCGGTGTGCCCGCGGGCCCCGCTTCCCCGCGACCACTCCCTCCCCCTTATGTCATATCAGGGCTATTACGATATTTTTCTTGAGAAATGTTCATAACTTTTCATTTTAAAACATAAATAGTTAATTTAATTATTATATGATTATCCAAAACTCCACTCACGTATGTTGCTTTAACTAGATTTACTATATAAATATAAAGACTAAAGTTGTTAGGAGCGCGTTGGACATATGGGAGCAGCTGTTAACTTCATCGAACGGCTGGAAAGTTAAAAAGTAGTATAATTAATAATTAATTCTAACAAACATAAAATAATAAATGATTTTAATTTTAATTTTTTTAATAAAATAAATAAGCAGGTTCATACGAAGCACACATATAAAATTGAAATGGGGCGTTAATGGTCGGTGGAATTTGCAGACTTTCCCATGCAAATCTACGACTACAATTTGCTATTATTAGCTGCTCTAATTACTACTTTGCCACGTGGAATTAAAGTCTGGTCCCACCTCTGCCGACGGTAGGTCCATTTGCCCCTTTTACTTTTGCTTTTAGTTCATAACTAATCTCTATTTTGTAGTACGAATTTATACATATCGTTCGAGTTTGTCAATTTTAAGATAGCTTAATTTTAAATTTTGAAATGGGTATTTTGGTGTACCAAACAATATTCCACTTCTTATAAATTATAGCAAAAAGTAAAACATTTTACCTTGGTCTCACAACCGGTGTCCACTTTGATAGTATACAATTTTAGAAAAGTAGTACGTAGTTGTCAACCGATAGAAGAATAACTTACATTTTAAAAATGATGTAGACAATAATTTTAAAACAAATTAAAATGATAATGTAAATACATAATATGAGACGAAAGGATTATGATTTTAGTTAGTTTACGTTTACCTATTTCGTATCTGTAAGTCGATGTACACAAATATATGTATACGTTTTATAGTTTAATTAACTTATATCAATAATCAACATATATATAAAACGAGGAATGAAAATATGTGTCTGTTAGATACTTACTTTATGTGTATAACTCCTTGCATTTTGATTTTTTAATCCATAAAAACGCGAAGTCAATTATTTATATATTATACGATAAATATTAAAAAAGTAGTATGTGAAAACATCTAAAATTAAGTGTATAACAAACACATACTCACTTTTCTCATATAAAAAATCCAAATGTAAACATTTCCATTTGTAAGATAGTAATGTGAGTTATTATTATTCTAAAGACTAAAGAGATATAATTTTTTTATCTCTTTATGATATATGGTGCGATTGTGCTTTCGATACATTTCACCACCCCATGAAGATTATCATACGTTCATACCTTTATCATCGAGATGATCTCAACGTGATAATAACCATATGGATTTGTATGTTCTTTTCTTTTAGTTGTTATATAAATGCTAGCTTTCTTTTAGTTGTTAGATATGAATGCTAACAATTAATGTTGAGCAAAAAATTGATTTGGGTGCCTTTTAGTTGACAAACGATAATAAAAAGAGGTTTTAGACGTGTATTATTTATTTCTGTAAGAAATAAAAGGAAATATTATCTATACTACTATATAAAAATTATAACCTCAATGTTGAAAGTTTATATAAATGAGATATGCGAATTGATCAAGATACCCTTAATGAATTAAATCACCATCAACCCTCAATATTAAATTACACCATTAGTCAATTATATTAGAAAATATCTCTATTAACCCTTTTAAATCAAATACTTTTACCTACACCAATAGATGTCGTCACCACCATTATCGCCGACTCGCCGCCGCATTGCGCGGGTATCATGCTCGTACTATTATATAAAAATTATACCTCATATGTTGAAAAGTTTACAATTTTGGGACATGCGAAATTATCATTTTGCCCTTAATTAATTAACTTACACAATCATTCCATAAACTTTTAAAAGATATATCTAATACTCTTTCAAATCAAATATCTTTATATCAAATACCTACACCACTTGATGCATCTGCCGCCACTATTCGTTGATGTCACCACATCACTGTCATTGTTATCGCCGCCGCATTACGCGAGTACCATGCTCGTTTTTGCAAACCAAAAAACCACTAATCGTTTTAAAACAAATCATAAATGGCTACCACCATAAACCATCACCGTAAGGCGTAAACTGCAAACTTAAACAATGTTTTACCTTCTTCTAAGTTTTAAATTGATTAGTAACCCCACATATATTTCCACTTAATTAGTGACCTCTAATAAGTTAATGTTACCCTTTTACCATGAAAAAAACATTAGTTGAGACAAGTATATGTACAGCATTCCAATAGTTTAACCGCACAATACGAATGACAATCAAAACTCATACTGATGTTGGCAACGACGGGAATACGGGATGTGGAACGTGGTTCGCCACAGGTGGTGGTGGCGGCGAATTGAAATTTGAGTAAAGTTTGTTCTAATTATTCATAGAAAGAGAGGTCGTGTAAGTATTTTAAAAAAGAGTTTTGTTAATGACAGCCCGTATTAATTAATTTGATGCATTAAAATTTGTATTTTGTTTTGCGAAAATTCAGGGGCAGTTATTGATATATAAAGTACTATTTTTTATACATGTAATAAGCTGTTAATGACAATCCTTTGGGCTGTCATTATCATTTTTCCTTTAAAAAAATTGAGAAATATATGATATAGTCATAGTTGTTGACTCGTAAATCTCGACTTGACTCGAAATCTGATTTTCGACTCGTAACTCGAATCGTAAGAGTCAGGATATTTGATAATATGATATTTTTATAATTATGTGCAAGTATTTATTGTAGACATATTGTAATGTATTAAGTTAAAAATAAAAGATAATTATAATCAAATCAAATTTAATAGCATATAATAGAGTTATGTTTAAAAATAAAAAATTAAAAATAAAAAAGTAAAAAAAAAATATTTTGTGACTCGTGACTAGGAACATGACTCGGACCGATTCGCACCATAAAACACGAGTCATGTTACGAGTCTAAAGTAAAGCGAGTCATTCCATCGAGTCGCCTCGTTTTCCCTTTATTTTGACTCGACTCGTACAAGTTGACTCGTGACTCGTACGAGTTTGACAACTATAAATATAGTATGTAAGAAAAATATTTTGTACATTAGATTTACTGACACATCCAAAATACAAACTCTAAAACCCTTCAAAATAACATATATATTACAGATATATAATGATTGAGTTAAAAAAAATAATTAACAATAATAGTAGATATTCATTCACGATTAAAGATCAATTTATGTTTAATAAACACAAGCATGGTACCCGCGCAATGCGATGGGGAACCGGCGATGACGGTGGTGGCGACATCTATTGGTGTAGGTAAAAGTATTTGATTTAAAAGGGTTAGTAGAGATATTTTATAATAGGGATTAGTTTCCTGGAATGTAACTGTTTTTGACCGAATGTCTATAGTAGGAAAAAACTAAAGTTGTGTATATTGTATCTAAGCAACTCGAAAAAATGTTTATTATATGTAAGAAAACATACGTGGCAACCATATACAGGTGTCACTTGTCAGATTTTAATTGGTTGAAACGAAATTCTTATATACAATACATTATTTCGAGTTGTTTACATACAATACACACATCTTTAGTTATTTCCTACTATAGACATTCGTTCAAAGTTTCTTACATTCCAGGAAACTAATCCCTTTATAATATAATGGACTAATGTTGTAATTTAATATTAAGGGTTAATAGTGATTTAATTAATTATGGGTATTTTAGTCAATTTGTTTGTTCTATTTTTGTAAACTTTTAATATAGAGATCATAATTTTTATATAATTGTATAGATGTATAGATGTCACAACAAGACATCTTTGATTCTTTGAACTACCAAAAATCACAACCATCTTTTAAAATTCCCGTACATTCAGATAGATACTTCACTCTAAAAATAAAACTTAAAGGACTATATATAGCAACCTTTCAGAACTATAAGGTCACATGACACAGTGAAGAAAACTACAGGGGACTAAATTAAAACGACTTTTCTATTATAAATACATGAAGCTGGTCATAGTCCATTTTCAAAACGTTATTGACAAACTTAAAAAAGAAAGTTTTTAAAAAAGAATATTGTTATAACTCGTATCAGTACAAAATATCTGAATCTTTAAAGTATCATCATCAGCAGCAGTAGTCATGGGAGCTCTAGATCATCTTTCAAATATGTTCGATTGTGGCAGTGGAAGTAACAGAAAATATAAAAAGCGCAAACAATTGCAGGTATTATATTATAGTTCTATAAGTTTTATTTTTGTTATTTTAGTTTCATTTAGCAATTTTTTATAGTTTCATGAAAAAAAAAAAAAACATACACATGAGCTGAAAATTAGGGATCTTATTGATTTTTATTGCTCATTTTGTTGATTGATGTCTAGTTTTGTTGTTAATTTGTGTTTCTAGCTGAATATAAGTAAATTTTGGTCACCAATTTACGGAAGTTCATTCTGACGGGGTTCCGCGCGAGTTTGATTTTTTTAGGGCGTCTTACCTGAATAAATTTTCAGGTGTTAATCCATTAACACGACTGTTAAAAGAAAAATTATATATTAAGTTAACGATATGATTTTTTTTCATTCGTCTATTTTTATCATTTTTTGTGTACGAACCAAAGTATAAACCAACAGTTTCTATTTTTTATCCGGAGTATGTACACTTAAATTTTTTTTTTTTTTATGGTTAATTAAACACTTTATAGTCCAAATCCCGTCCGGAATATGGCTAAAGGCTACACTCAGCTAGCTCAACCCAAGAAGACGGAGCCAACGATTTAGTATCTATTTTTAAAATTATAAATAGTTTCTATAGATCCGCAAGTTTTAAGATCCGTCATTATTTTAAGGTTTTAATTTAAAGGATTTTATATGTATCATGTATGTATACACTTTTTTTTTAATTAGTTGTGAAGGTGATATGATCATATACTTGTTGTGTCTGCCTTTTGGAAGGATGATAGAGAGAGACTACTAGCTAGAGAAAATGATAGGAAACGATACACTTAATTTTATACCCTTATTTGGCCTTCTTCTAATTATGGCTCTAGCGTTTTGAACTTATGCACAACTTACCAACAATAATATTTTGAAAAATATTATACATGTTACTCATAAATTATAAAATATCATATATATATATATAATATATAAGTTTAATATACTTGTATATAATTTTTTAATGCATCATATATACAATGGCATGCATTAAAGCATGTTGTCATGGTATATGATATTTCGGAGTTTATAATTGTAACAAATGAAATTTGTACTTAAACAAATCTATGTGCCACTAGATAGCTTTTTTACTTAAAAAAAAGGTAGTTAAGAAACTTGTATGGTTTTCCAAAACAGAACTTTTTAAACACCATCTTAAGATGGTGTAGTGTTTAAATGGCGACTCAAACGTGTTTAATTATAAGCATTTTAAGAATATCCATATAACCAATTCATACCCGATTAGATTATGTACTCTTGTGAAAATAAAAATAAAATTTTGAAGGTAAGAAAAGCATTTATCTAACAAGATATTTGTGAAAGTACGGTTTCTGTTATGCCGTTATACCTTTACACCAAGGAAAATGCTTCTTTGATAAATAAAATTTTAATGATTGAATTCATAAAGTATCATAGAATCTAGAAAAATCCAGTTCATCATAGCTTTTGTTGCATAGTTATGTTAAGTTGTATTATTGAAAACATTAATGATTATCTTTTGTACTCATTCAATAAAGTTGCTTCATGTTACTCATAATTAATAGCACTAAACTTATTACTGTATTTTCTTTGTTTATGTGATAGTGGTTATGTGGCGTCTAATTGAGATGGATCATCAATAATTGCAATTAAAGTATTTTAATATTGTTCCTTCTCAATTCTCACGGTTGGATTCATACGTACGTTATTTCTCAGTAACAACTTGTGAAGACTTGGTCTTAACTCTTGTCATTCATCCTGTCTTCAAAAGTTGATTTTTTGACTTTTAGATATAAAAAAAAATTATTATTGAAGAAAATAACATTTGTAAAGTATTTCGAAGAAAGTAATATCTTTGTCAGTTAGTTTTTGGTTTAGTGGTTTAAGAGGTGAAAAGTAGTAGGAGATCACAAGATTAAAACTAAGGAACCAGACATGTTAATTAAATCTGTTGTTTACAAAATTAATAAATGATTTCGAAGCTAGGTAAGGCCCATTATGTATTGTTGAAGTTGACCCAATAGTATTTTGTGTGTTGACCCATAATGTCTTGGCATGGCACTACATGTCTACATGCCCTGACTAAAATGTCAAAATTTATTTGATACAAAGTCCCTCCTTATCCGCCGTGAACTATTCCCATTCACCTAATTAATTCTTGCCACACACTTGCATATATGAACATGCCACATGATTTATAAAAAGTCAGTGCACACTATCTAGTCATTATCAAAATACTATTCTACTCTTTTAATTTAAATTAAATATAACTAAATTTCTTAATTGTTAAAATATTTATTGGGAGGATATATCATTTTTTTCTAGCTTGGGTTGTCACTGATACATGTTTTGTTTAACAGACCGTGGAGATTAAAGTAAAGATCGACTGTGATGGGTGCGAGAGGAAGGTCAGGAAATCCGTGGAAGGGATGAAGGGCGTTACGTCTGTAAACGTTGAGCGAAAGCAACACAAGCTTACGGTTGTGGGGTACGTCGAGCCAAACAAAGTGTTGTCTCGGGTGGCTTTTAGAACCGGCAAGAAGGTTGAGTTTTGGCCCTATGTGCCATATGACATTGTGGCCCATCCTTATGCACAAGGTGTGTATGACAAAAAGGCCCCGGCTGGGTATGTTCGGTATGTTGAAGACCCGAACAATAATCTGGCACGAGCAAGCTCTACCGAAGTTCGGTACACTACGGCTTTTAGTGACGAAAATCCAGCAGCATGTGCTATCATGTGATTTGTCCCTTTGTCGATATGAAAAAGTTGTTTGAAAGGCTTTATAAAGACGACATTTATATTAGCATAAATATATGTATAACATGAAATGGTGGATATGCTTAGACTTTTCGATAAAAGGAAGTTTGTTTTATATTATTAGTTTATTATTTTCTTTGTATTATAATGTTTGAAAAACAAATTTAAGGGAAGGAAAAATGAAGAGATGTTTGGTATATGGATCCTCTATATAGATTATTTTGTATTGAAAATATTTAGACACTGCTATTTTGCCAAATTGATGCAAGAAACGACATTTTAGTATCACAAAAGTCACGATGATCATCACTTTTTTTTATTTTATTTAGCTAATAATTAATCTGATCATCTATTTTAAATCATTTCCAACATAATAGTATATGTTACTTTTAAAAAATTATTACTGGTCACTATTATATAAAGGGTATTGTAAGTTATACGATTGATAGATATTATTTATAAACATTTATTCATTTATTAAAAAGCATATATATTAAATGAATATATATATATATATATATATATTGCTCACATACATATATGTTTTGAGTTATTTATTTGTTCATGTTATAACGAATATGTATGTATTGGTTGGAAAAGTTGAAAGTCCAACACAAACAAATGTGCCAAACAAGTATTGGTTAGAGTAACGATAAGACCCTTGTGGCTATGGCAAAGTGGGTAACCCTGCTTTACATATTAAGTCAACAAACGATCATTTCAATAATACAACTATGAGATTAGTAATAACGTGTACACCACACAAAATTTTAACAAATAGCAACAGATAATATAACTATGAGTTTAATTAAAAGGTTAACCTTCAATTCACTAATCAAATTGAAAGAACAGAAAATATCTTATCGATTTTGTGACTTAATAGGGATAAGGATCCTTTCAAATTCTCCGAACTACTAAGTTGGATAATCTCAACCCTTAAATTAATATCAAAGTCAAAATTCAAATTATTTTTGGATTATGATTTTTGATTTTAAACCAAAAGTTGAAATCCCTTTAAATCGACCTCTCTAGTTGTTTTAACTTAAGAGGATTCCAATTCCAATTTTGCATTGTATATATGTAGTTTACAAAGTCCGTATATATCTAATAAAGTTATTATGCCTAGTTTTTTTTCGTTTCATATGATTCAAATGAGATTATAATGTATGTTAGTATATGAAAAAATACGAGAGGGATACCCGTGGAATGCGGCAGTCAGACGGCGATGTGGATGATAACGACACTAACGATGTGATTATTAATGTAAAGGTTGTCGAAGTAAAAAGATAATATAAATAATGAAAAGGGGCACTCATACAGTATGAGATATGTGTTAATATGTGTAATTTTATATAAAGGTATTTTAATCATATCAAAGATTTAAAGTTTTAATTAAAAAATTGAGGATTTGCTTTATTAGGTATTATAGATTATAAAAAGTCTTAACATATAATTGTTACATTATATTGTGTCAACCCCCTTCCTACAATATAGGGTTATTTTATGTTGGCATATCATTAATTCGGCGCTATCATCACTGCATCTTGTTTGGCGTATCTATCTTTGGAGCCATTTGGCAACAAGGTAAAAACGAAAAAAGAAAAGAGTTGTACACTTATATTGACTTCTTCTAGCATTCAACACTACCCGGTACTAACCGCAGCAGGTGATTTTGGTTAGACGTCTTGAGTCATAATAACGACTTGGTCGATTACTGGCAAGCCAAATAAGGCAGCTGTTCTCCTTCTTACTCCTTTCTAGGTGATTTGCAACAGATAAATTTATGGTCTTCAGCATCACAGCCCATGAAAGCCTCGCATCACCTGAAGTGTGATCATCAATCATGCCGAACACAAGAACAGATGAATCAACAAACCTTAGACAGAAGGTTATTGTTTCAGACTTAGATTTTGGTACTCGCGCCAACTCAATAAACCTGTATGATTTGGAAGATTTTGATCTATTGGATCTCATGCTCTAATTTCTGAAGCATATCAATTGACCTGTTACTATCAATTGAACATGTCGGCATGGTTACATGAAACAGTTCCACAACCCGAAACCTGCTCAGATCACATATGGATCATTCTCCGAACACCACCAAGAAAACAAATAGATCCTAAATAAAGTTTTCTAATTCAACAATCCAGTGATGGGAAGAGATTTAATCATCTGGACATCATAAAAAACTTCCTCATTCACTAAACATTATTTAAAACACACATTAAGAAGCATTTCTTCAATTACGTTTGCCTAAATAGAACAAAAAACGACGTTTACTCACAAAACTCAACTGATAGAACAAGTTTAAGACTGAAGCACATGGTGATCACTCAACAATATATCATACACCAAGAAGGATCTGTGCTTCAATCAGGTTCTCAAGTCATTTAGATATCGCCACACGAGAACCTGTAGTCAAGGAAACCAACATATGATCAGAGTGGGATAGTAATTAGCAATAGGTTAGAATAAACATGGTTAATCTAGAAATACTGAATATATGTTCATATATAGGTGATTGAGAATATCTGTTTTAATTTAATAGATAGATTAACAAGGAAACGATGCACATTCAAATTGTTGAGTCGGGTATTTTTTGAACACTACATACTGCTTATTACGTGATATCAACCAACAATTGTCCATAAACATCAAGCAACATATAACCTAATACATTCCGATAGAAGCAAAAAAATTATATATTTATATATGAATCAAACAAAATGTATCTGGTAATGTCACAGTTCTACACCAACAAACAAATCATCAGGCAGGAACTGATGGGACAAAGTATCTGAAGTTCACACTCAATGTATCACATAGGACAATAAAAAAAAACAGTCAAATCTAGTCAAACATTGCCCCTCTTATACTATTCAATGTATGTGTAAAAAAGCATGCAAGATTCTCCTTTTGCCCATTCCAATTGTTATCATGATAATGCTAGTGTTATTCTATGAGAACATAATCATCAGGCAGAAACTGGTGGGACAAAGTGCTTGAAGTTCACGGTCAATGCATTGTATTAAAAAAAATGGTCCAATCTAGTCAAAGTGTCAAACATTATTAGTCCTGTTCTATTCAATGTATGTGTAAAAAAACACATATTGCAAGTTTTTTTTTGCAAATCTTTCCATGTAAATGATAAGTCGCTATAACAAATGATCGGACTCCTATTTGCCAAGTTATAAAAGTTTTAAGAAGTAGCAAACCCCGATTCAACAAGGCTTCTTGATTTACAAGGAAGGAGGATGAAGTCTACGTATTAGGTAGATAAAGTAGTTGCTACGCTCGTGAAGACAACAGTAGGTAGATAAAGTAAACAACTCCTATAACATGAACATTGCAATATTTGACCAGATAAATCTACTAACCAAATTTATAGCAATAATAGAATGTGTTTTAAAAATTTTACATTGTCAATAGACATCCCAAAAGATAAACTGTTCCAATTTTCATGGTATATGAGTAATTATAACAAAATAGCAAAATGGGGAACATGGATAAGTCATTCAGACTAATTATATACAAAGACAGTAATGGTTCAGTGTGCTGAATCAGCTGGTATGTTTGATTTTGAAATCTGAGGCAAAAAAAAGATGTTGGGTCGTTCAACCTCAAAAGCCCTCCCTAACCATCCAGGATCTGACTTTTTGCCTTAAAACCCCTCCACTTCTTTACCCAAGTATCTACAATGATGTTTATCCTCATGGATCTCTTTCTTTACTCTTAAATTATTCTTTGTTTCTCTCTCTTAATTGAAGGCAATTATGTGTTGTGTTCTTGTTTGTTTCTTTAATTTGAAGGCAAATATGGTTTTACTAAAGAACATCATCTAGATCTACTTTTGCTTTTTCAGGTGAAGATGTGATATACATATTTCTAAACCCATTAATCTGTTTACATATTGCTTTTTCAGATTCTTTTTTCTTTTCTCCTTCATAATCATAGACAATCCATGTGTAATGGAAACTATGTTGTCATTGGTGTTATAGGTTGTTTTTAAAATATTGAATATTTGATGCTGCTTTACAGTTTGTTTGTATTATTACCGATATATAAATAAAATAGACGAGATGAAAGTTGCTGGAAGATGCAAATATTGTAGAATCTTTTTATTCACTAAAGTATACACAAGGGCAAAATGGTAATTTTATATCATTTAGATTACCGATCCAGAACATATATCAAACATATGGTTTTCATTCAGATCTTAGAATGATTTTATTGATTCAGAGCTAGATCATTCTGTGTTATCAAACAGCCTCTAAACCATTACTGTAAAATAACCTTGCAGTGCCTCATTAACATCAATACTTTTAATTTATGCAAATTCACAAAAACCCTATTCTTAGTCATATGGACGAGCCATTCAGAACAAATTATATACAAAGACACTAAACCATATTCCCATTACAATGCAAATTCACTCAACTATATCAAAAAGCATATAACTCCCTAAATACACAATTCAGGACTTGCTGATATTGCTTCCTATTAACTATAGTATAATGGATAAATGATGTTGATGTCTTAAAGGGTCTTAGATCACTAGATCAGTTAGAAATCCCTTAGCATTATTCGCATTTTATTGTCTATCTAGAAGCATATATTAACGGAACATTTGCATTAGCCAACAAATAAAAAAATCCTACATTCTGTTTCCTATCTTTGGTTTGTTAGAACAGAAGGCCAAGGTGTTTTTTAAGTTGTAAACTAAAATGAACCACTTAAAAAGCAAATAAATATTTGGACCTTCTGGAACAAAAAATTCATACAGAAATTACTGCTTAACTTCCCTATATGGAATGAAACGTCATTAAGCAAATCTTCTCTTTAGACTAATGCACCAACGGCAATGACAATCCTATAGCCAAATGAATGACCAGGGGACTTATTGTCCTGACTTACTGTACTATTCTAGGCTTCTAGTGGCCTTGCAGAGCTTATTGTGTACTATATCGACATTAGTATGTAGATCAGACTATTCACCTGTCACTACAATACCATAGACTTCTACTCCAATGATATTAATGAGATGGGTGAATATAGTTTTATGCTCCCACGTTTGTCATTATCCATCAAGATAAAAAGCTCAACACATCACTATTTTAAGATACAGTAATCAATACATGCATGGTAAACTACAGACACTATCATTTCAATGAACCGATATCAATCACTGAATAACGATAAAAAATAAACATATAACTGATGCAAATGACAAGAGATTATTTCTTTACCTTTTTTCTTTGTTCGTCCAGCAGGAGGATTGCTCGCAAGCAAACCATCAGTTGCACAACCTGAAAAGTCATTCAGCAATGAATTTTGGTTCCCCATGCATTGCAGATTCTCAAACTCACAGCCATTAAGAGCCGGATCATGCATTGATGCATCTTCTCCAGTATTTCCATCTATATCAGGATGAAGGCAATACACTTGATCCCCACACTGCATATTACAAGGATTCATCACATACCCACCACCCAGATTAGTATTAGCTATGTTATGATTAGCAGGCAGCTGCTTCTGATATGGAAAAGTCCCAATTTCTCCTTCGATCCGTCCTCTAATATCCACAAGCAAACACTTCAATCTTGCTACTTCAGCCTCTAACCCAGCTTGACTCTGGATTCTCTTCATCAGCTGCTGATTCAACGCTCTCAATCTAACTACTTCATCCTCTAAAGACGCCGCCCTAGCCTTCTTTTTCTCACGATACTTTCTCACTGCTTCACGATTCCCTAATGGACGTTTCTTACATTTCTTATCCCCAGACTCAGCAGTGTCATCAGTGGGGGTCTTATCATCGTCACCGCTTATTGCAGGCACGATTTTCGTGTGCACATGGTAACATGTGTGTGTATGTGATGCATCAGGGCCCGGTGGGTTACACGTATGAGTATGGGTACAAGCATGTGTATCCTTGAAAATATCATCAAGAAAACTATCGATTGAGTCATTACTAGGAAGGTCAACCATATTCGCATCTGCAAACATCTCGTGATTCGAGAAATCAAGTTCTCCGTCCTCCATTACCCTCACTCAACTAGCCACAAAAATATTCCTTGAAAATATCTAACGAGGAAAGAAACTTCAACTCATTTCTCACAACGAAAATAGTATCCTCCCTGTGCCATAAAGAACACTATAAGATCTTTACTTGTATTAATAATTTACACACAGAGTTTATATATATATATATAATCAAGTAATCACTCAACTAGGGTTGTTTTCAAGTCCGAGTTTTTATCGAATTATTCAAGCTAGAGCTCAAATTCGGCTCGTATAAGTCGAAGTTTATCGTGCTAAAACTAAGCAATTGAAAACTGAAATAAAATAATATCAATTAACAACTAAAAGAGTCTATGCATCAAACACCCTAAATAAAGATTTACAATTTTTGAAAAATTAGTTAAAAAATATTGATAAAATATTAATATGGATTTTTTCCGCATGATACAAGAGTAAATTAATTCAATTAAGAACTAATGAACTATACAGATTTTTACCTGTAAAAGCAAACCCTAAATTCAGGAGAATTGCAGTATAACCTGCACACACAAGTAAAAAAAAAAAAGTGAAATTAATGGAGAAAATAAATGAATTAGTTAATGCGAATTCCACCAATAGATTAAATGTAACAAGATTTATATACTAAAATTAGTTATAATCGAAAGAGATATAATAGCAATAATAGTAAATTACCTATAAAGAAAACCCTAAAATCTGAGTGAAAATAGGGAATTCAAAATGATTGGAGGAGAAGGACAATTAATCAATAATGAAATTGAAATTGAAATTGAAAATTTAATATATAGGAATACTTGATGCTAATAATTACGAATTTTTAGAAAGGAATCAATTTACTTATTTTTATAAAAAAATATTATAAAATATCGAGATGTAATTACATCAACTATTTTGTGACAAATGAAGAATTAAATTTTTAAGAATATATTTGTGTATCTTCTTAATAATTTTCAAAAAAACATTTCTAAGAAAAAAGTTTAATAAAAAGAATATTTAATCTTCTTAATCCTGTTGGATGTTAACTATGAAGTGAAGTGTACAAGTCTGGAAAGAGAGAAAGACAAAGACGGGACCTTTTAATTTTAGTTCGTGCGGAATTATCTATTTTTTGTTACGTACCTTACTTTGCTTTGTAGGCGGGGTGTGTGTTTGTAAATTGTAATCTTTTCACGATAACTAACAACTCCTTATTTTGCGCGACATTGAGTATAATGTATTTAACTAATTAAAAATATTTGTTCATGATTGTTTTTAAGTGTCGTAGGTATCAGCTAAATTGATTTTGGATCTATTAAAATTTGTTTTGTAATTACTAAAATTTAAAAAATAATTTAAATGAATAAGTAAATTAGCTCAATGGTTGAAATATTGGAGAGGACATAAGGAAGTCTTTTTATGAGGGCTTGACTTGGCTTGGGTATACCCATATTCAAGTATGAGAGGGCAGAGTTTACCCCTATTGATCATCGTGCTTTCAAGCGAATTAGTTGGGGGTTTCCCCTCATCGGGTATTTGAAATAGGCATTTCTACTTCGAGGGAGTTCTCTAGCGCGGACCCGATTAAGACAACGTATGCTAGATCTTCCGCTGTTGAATCGCAACACGAAGTTTACAGCGAAATTCACCTTTCAAAAAAAAAACTAACTAAAAGAAAAGTTTAGGGCCTTGGGGGTACAGTTAGCACCCCTAATCCTCCTTCCTTATTAATCCTCTACTTTTTTAATATTTATTTAATAAAAAATGACCGACCTTTAAAAAAAAACTTATAACCCAACACATGTAACCATCATCTACGACTCCGTATTGTGCATGTATGGATTGTTTCGGAGTGGAACAACTCGAAAAAAATCAAAACGTTCGAGACGGTATTTATTGATGAATTGGTATGTATGTTTCAAATTATATACTTTACACTTTTTTTTTCTCTTTTTATTTAACTGAAGTTGAAAAAATATGGGTAAACTAGAAAATATTTATGTGGAGTTAATTTTCATATGTTTATTCTTTAGCTTTCGTATAAATTAAGTTGTAATATTGATCATACACTTTTTGTTTTCTTTTTATTTAACCAAAGTTGACAAAAAAAAGGGGTAAACTAGAATCAATATTTATATGGAGTTAATTTTCATATGTTTCTTATTTAGCTTCCGTATCCATTAAGTATCCATTAAGTTGTGATATTAGCCATACACATTTTGTTTCACAATTATTATAAGATTTATATATCTTGAGACTATCCGTCCAATAGACGGGTCTCAGTACTATTTTTGTATATATGTAATAGCTATTAATTACAACTCTTTTTATGTGCGATGTTAAAGTTTTCTTCAAAGCTTTTGTAGCGTTTTAGACTCATCCTTTATGTACCTGTCAAGTCATATTAGATAATTAAGTAATATCTAATGACTAATCTTCTAAAATGTCCCTAATATGTCAAAATTAGCTTAAGACCTATTATTTATTTAATTTTATATTTTTAAATAACAATTATTATTATAAAGTAATGTTTTAAATAGTAAAGATAGTGGTTTGTTCATGTGAATCCTTAATTTTCTATGAATTCCAAGAGCTTAATCTTAGCCCTTGGATCAAACCAATCAATGATTAGGATTCATCCTTACCTCTTAATTTCCCTAATGTTTTAAAACATGGAGGGGTAGTGTCATAATTTTATCATCATAATTCTGCTTTCTTCTTTCCCCCCAGATTCTTTCATTTTCACACACATACACAAACATACACACTCTGGCGATTCTTTTTCTCTCTCTCTCTCACACACACACACATAAACACACACTCAAAACAGCGATTCACACTCTAAAACCGCTTATTGACACACTTTGCCTCTCTCTTTCTCTCCAACCATTATCTCTACCGGCGATTATCTCTAACCGTCGATTTTCTCTCGCCGGCCGTACTTTATTATCATTTCCATCGGCGATTAGGTTTTTTTTATCATGGCTGACAAGTCGAAATCATCAAATAGAAAACGGAAAATTGTTGATGATGATTCCGACAACTGTAATTTTGTTTCCGGTAAATTTTATCTTTATTTCTTCATTATTTTTATATTGTTTTTATTTTATATGATTTTTCTAGGGTTTTAGTTTATATTTTTTAGGTTTTTTTTAATTTTAATTTTTATTTCATTTTATCACATTTGATTCTGTAGTGCTATTTAGTTTACGTGTTGAATCAATATTGATTTTGTATATATATGTAAGTTACCTGTTATTGTTTAGTTTTATGTTTAGAATCATATTTGAGTATGTATTGATAATTTAGTGATTTTTATTTTTGTAACTGTATGAGTAAAATCAAATTTGATTTTGTATATAAATTCAATAGATTTGTGTTTTGTAACTTTGTTTGTACAATCAAATTTGATTTTGTATTGAGGTTTTAGTTACTTGTGTCTATATGCCTATAATCATATTTGATTATGTATATAGAGTTTAGAGATTTTAGTGTTTTTTGTTTTTGTAACTATATGTGTAAAATCAAATTTGATTTTGTATATAGATATAGATTCTATAGATTTGTGTTTTGTAACTTTGTTTCTACAATTAAATTTGATTTTGTATTGATGTTTTAGTTACCTGTCTCTATATGCCAAAAATCATATCTTTTCTATATATAAAACTAAAGTCCAATGCTAAAATTTAGCTAAAAAGAGACTTACTTGGCACCTTTAAAACCCTTTCTTTCTTTAATTTATTTTAAAAGTTATTGATTATGATGTCATAATTAAATAAATGTATTTAGATATAAAAACAAACTAAACATTAGGTTGTTAGTTTCCGCTAAATTGTAGGCTTTGTCCAATGATACAAATCATATCATGTTAATTATAGTGTTTGTATAAATAACACGACTAGTGATACATATTAATTTGTAGATTTCCATAAAACTACATTCTAAACTTATTTTATATGTCTTAGAAAAATTGATCTAAAATTCATGTCTTAGAAAAATTATTCGTTCCACATCTAAAAAACTCACCTATAAATTTTATAATAAAAATACAACTATTTATGTACGTTAATAACAATCCACATAGTTGTTGTTAGCAAGACCTGTTAGATCAACTGGTTAATTGGTGCCCTCTTTAAGAGAATTGACAGAGGAAATATTAGCTTGAAGACTTGGGATTGAATCTTGATTCCCCATGGTTTCGGTTATTTACCTCTTGAACTTGTGAGCGTACATCTTATCACTTCTGAATAGCAGGAGTGCACGGGTTTCAAATTCTAACATACAGTCCACATTGGATGTTACTGTAGGGGTTCGAATTATTAACATCTAACACTTGCCATTTAAAGTTGAAGACTCGATTAATTACAACCCAAACAAAACAAAACTCATAAAAACTCTCGGAATGTTTTAAGTTATTGGTTGATCACTTTTTAGTTTATAATAATCAATATCGCTTTCTATTTTAAACCTTTTGATTTGCGTCATATGTATTGAAATAAACTTAAATGGTATGCTATTATAAGTGTATGTGTAATCTATTTACACCATTTGCTTTGTTGTCAAGATTAACATTTGCATCACAAAAGTATAATAAGTTATCTTTTTTATAACTATAATAAGTTATCATAATATTACCCGGGTATTCACCCTGGTGTTTAAGCTAATTTGATTATGTATTGATATTTTATTGATTTCTGTTTTTGTATAGTTATCTATATTTCATTCACATTTGACTATGTCAACAGGTGTTAGTTACATGTGTCTATATGCCTGCAAAGAAGTGATGCCAGAGTGTTGATTGTGTCATGTTTGAATGTTTCACTGGCTAAACCTCAACGCTTTGAGACTGTAGCATTCCAATAAAATCTAAAGGCCAATCTAAAGAACTGTTCAATTTGAGGATAAGGTACAATTACAAGATTCTGCAACATGAAGCTAACACACTTGCTCCCACCAATCTTAAAAGGGCTCAATCGTTTGGAAAAAAGCAAGGTTTGGAAAAGATAAGAGAGCTTTTTTAAGAATTAAAGCGAAGCTGAAAAGAAATGCAGACTATGTCTTTTGTAGGAATTTTGTGGAAGCTTTTTCCAAGTGTTAATTGTTAATTCAACTTTCTTAACTCTGAATGTAGTTTGTGTTGTTAACAATGTATACAGTAAATGAATTATGACATGTCTCGTTTTGTTCTTTATATCTATAAATAAAAATGATTTTATGCATACATCGTAAATAAGCTATTGAAAATAAAACTGATTTTACCTATACACTGTGAAAAACCTATTCAAAATCAAAAATGATTTTATGCATACAATGTGAAAAACCTATACAAAATCAACTATTCAAAATTATAATTGATTTTATGCATACATTGTGAAAAACCTATACAAAATCATATTTGATTTTGTAAAGTACATTGACACAAAGGAAATGAGTTCCATACAAATAAACTTATTCAAAATGGAAAATGATTTTGTGCATACAGTGTGAAAAACCTATACAAAATAATATATGATTTTGAATAGTAAATTGAGACAAAGCTAATGAGTTCTATACAAAGAAACCTGTTCAAAATCAAAATTGATTTTACGCATATAGTGTGAAAATTATAATCAAAATTGATTTTACTCATACATTGAAAAAAAATATACAAAAAATATACAAAATTGATTTTACTCATACATTGATTTTACTCGCAGTGTATGTGTAAAACCATATTTGATTTTGTATAGCAATCTGAGAAAGCAAATGAGTACCATACAAAAAAACCTGTTCAAAATCAAAATTGATTTTACTCATACATTGTAAAAAAGCTATTTGATTTTGTATAGCACATCGAGAAAAAGCAAATGAGTTCCATACAAGGAAATTTGTTCAAAATCAAAATTGGTTTTACGCATACAGTGTGAAAAACCTATACAAAATCAACTATTCAAAATCATAATTGATTTAACTCATGGAGTAGTGTGAAAAACCTATACAAAATGAACTATTCAAAATCAATTTTGATTTTACGCATACAGTATGAAAAACCTGTACAAAATCAATTATCCAAAATCATAATTGATTTTACGCATACATTGTGAAAAACCTATACAAAATCATATTTGATTTTGTAAAGTACATTGAGACAAAGGAAATGAGTTGTAGAAAAATAAACCTATTCGAAATCAAAAATGATTTTACGCATACAGTGTGAAAAACCAATACAAAATCATATATGATTTTAGGGTTTAGAATGCAACTTTTCTAAAATGTATGCATAAAATCAAAATTGATTTTGCATTGATTTTTAACATTATACATGTGAAATCAACTTTGATACAACTTCAAACCCTAAACCCTAAAGCGTACCGTGTACCCGCTCTAGGGTTTAGGGTTTGAAGCCCAAGGGTTAGCAGGGTTAGCCGGCGAACCCATGGGCTTCAAACCCTAAACGCTAGAGTGGGAACCCATATCCTTTTTAGCATTTTAGGGTTTAGATTTTAGGGTTTTAGAATGTAGCTTTCCCTTAGGATTAGTAATTAAGCTTTAGAGTTTAGGGTTTTAAATTGTAGGTCTAACCCTACAACTTCAAACCCTAAACCCTAAAGTGTACCGTGTACACGCTCTAGGGTTTAGGGTTTGAAGGTCGAGGGTTAGTCGATAGGCTAACCCTCGGGCTTCAAACCCTAAACCCTAGAGTAGGAACCCTCCCCCTTTTTAGCATTTTAGGGTTTAGCATTTAGGGTTTAGATTTTAGGGTTTTTTTTTTGGATAAAGGTAAACGTATTATAAATGCAATTAACATTTACAAAATAATGCCCCCACGGGCCCCCCAGAATAAGATAAAGGGGACCCGTGGTGCAGGAAATGAACCAACTGAGTAACTGGACAGACCCAGAATCCCAATAAATAATCAAACTAGCAATCGAAATAATAAGAGTATAAAACAGTGCTAGTATAACTATCAGTGCTAGTCGTCCATCTTCATGAAACGACCAAAACCATCATCCGACTTAACATCTTCTTCAGCATACATATCATCATCATCCCCAACAACATGTGTAGCATGAAAAGAAGGCTCAACCGAAGGAATACTAACATCATCAGTGTTAATCTGGCATAATACATCATACTGGTTCCTAGTCTCAACAGCTCGACCAGGTGGAGTAAGTATAGAATCATGATCTGTCTGAGCCTGTGTACCTGAGTAAGTATCTGGAACTGTATCTATATGAATCTGGAGTGGTCTTTGTGGAACTGGAGCAGTAGGAAATCTGACTGGAGCTGAAGAATCTGTAGTGGCAGGAGTAGGAGCAGTTGTTGCTGGGGCCTTACCCTTAGGGTCATTTGTCTTTTTAGGGACATATATGACCTTGGGCTTAGGCATAGAAAAAGATGGGGCTTTTTTGGGCCTCCTCTTTCATCTCTTGGGCTTTTGAAACCCATCCTGATCTTGGGCCTCTGCTGGAGTAGCCTGCTGGGCCCCTGTTGGGCCAACCTTGGTCCCTGATGGACCTACCTGTGATGCTGGAGCTGCAAAAGCCATTCGGGCTTCCATCTCTTTCTGTGTCCTTGGTCTCACACTGCAATCATCAAATTTATGCCCGAAAATCTTACAATGTGAACACCTGGGAGGTAGCCAATGATACTCAAGTTTGAACCGTCTCATAGAATCTAGAATCTCAGTCTCAACAAACATAGGAATATCTCTCAATGAGTCAAACTCAACCAAAACTCTAGTAAATACTGCCCTGCCTTTCTTATTTTCACACATTTCAACAGTATATCTGTCAACAGCAATAGGGACACCAATAGAACTAACCAAGTGCTGAGAATATCATAATTCCACATAATAGCTGGCAAATCATAAATGTTAACCCAGAGGGAAACCTTATCGAGAACTAATTATCAAACCAGATTTCAGGTTCCCATTTCCTTAACATTATAGGAATGTCATTAAATAACCATGGCCCATTCTCAAACACATGCAACTGACCTTGACCAGATTCGAACTTAAATAAAAAGAAATCCTGGTCATTCAATATCACATCCTCCAAACCAAACTTTTTCCATAAACGATTTGCATGAAATTGCACAAAAGGGAATGCAGGACGTTTACCAATGAAATAACCAACTAGAGTATTATTCCAACATTCACTTTGTTGCATTAAAAGATCACGTGGAATAACAGCTCTAGATATACCTGAATCTGTATCAACCGGAGGGATGAATCTCAATTTACCTTTCTTGCTGATGTTAGCCGCATCCTGAAAGATAGAAGCGTAAGTACGCGGCTGCTGGACCTTAGGACTGTCAGGGTGTCCACCAAGATCATTAGGGGAAACATCATGCGTGGAAGTATCATCTGAAGCAGGATGAATGTCATTTGCATG